>NC_133324.1:980058120-980404786 GCF_042186555.1 Aquarana catesbeiana | reverse complement strand
TTGTATAATAAATATATTGGAGGAATTTAGTTTGATGAAAATACTGAAGATACAATAATGAGAAGAAGTTTCTTCCAGGCACATAAGATAATTGCAGAGAAATGGATCTCTTCTTATACACAGACAGTGGAAGAATGGAGATCACAAATAAAAGAAACTATAATAAAAGAGAAATTTACTCTTCTACATAGAAATTGCTGAGGGAAGTTTGAGGCTATTTGGAAAAACTGGGTGGAGGTCCTAGGCCTGGAAATGTGAGGGGCCATAAAATGGAGGGGGGATATTAGTTGATGGGAGTCTCATGAGGGGGGGAGGGGAGGATGAGGAGGGGAGAAAGAGAGAGAGAAAGAGAGAGAGAGAGAGAGAGAGAGAGAGAGGAGAGAGAGAGAGAGAGAGAGAAAGAGAGAGAGGGCTACCGGATCAGAGATGGGAGATTTATTTTTTATTATTATTTGTGGGGCTATTTTATGTATTGTGTAGTTTTGCTGTATCTGAACAAGATGAATGTGAAATGTGTCTGTTGTATTAATGTAAAAAAAATAAAAATTTGTAATAAAGATTATTGGATTTAAATCTGGCCATACACTATACAATCTGATTGCCCAGTTTAAAAAAAAAAAAAAAAAAATCTTGCTTAAGAACAAGCCTAAACCTGCCATTAGATTAAAAGATAACCCCCCCCCCCCCCCCCCCACTATCACCACTTCCTCTACAAATGTAAAGACCATTTTCATTACACACTTGCAATGTGGAAATTAAATTAATTAAATAAAAATATATTTACATTTTAAGATTGGGGTGGTAGCCCACTTTTTTTTTAATAAAGGGTTCACAAAGACATGAGTATCCCACGCAGGGGGTTCCACCATTACTGGATCTTACAGACTCCAAATGCTTCAGCCTCCTGGCTTAGGTTATTGCCGGCTGCTTCAGGCCTGTAGCCTAGGCCTTAGGTCTGCTCCTTAGAACAAAAGAGTTTCCTAGAGTGAAGTTCTCTCCTAGCTTATTCCTGATCAGCGCCTTGCTGCTCTGTCACAAAGTACATCTGCCTCCTGCAGACATGCATGCTCTGACTTCACCCCATGCAGAGGAATGAGAGTCCCCCTGACTCCAATGTACAGACTTCCTGTCTGTGGGGTCCTGAGCCATAGTCAGGTCACAACTAAATAGCCCAACACACAGCTGTCCAATCAGAGGGCCCGTCTCTCCAAAATCTGGTGTAAACCAGCAATCTTTCAGGTAGTACGGGGTCCCACTAATATATATTATATATAATATAAATATTCTATAAAATGTATTTAAAAACTATGCCCAGCACTCCATCCTTTTCAGGCCATTAGTCTGAAATTCTCATATCCTAACAATTAGGTGTGTAAATCCAGTCATACACTATACAATCTGATTGCTCAGAGAGCGTGGAGAATTTGGAAGAAGACCCCCGGAGCTGCCTAATAAATTACTTTAAAAACCTGTGAAGTGTGTTTTTTTTAATTGACACTTTTTTTCCCCAGGTGAATGGGTAGGGGTAAGATATACCCCTACCCATTCACATAGGGTGGGATGCTGGGATCTGTGGGCCCCCTTATTAAAGGGGGCTCCCAGATTCCGATGAGCCCCCGCCCGCAGACCCCGACAACCAATGGCCAGGGTTGTCGGGAAGAGGCTCTTCTCCTCATCAACATGGGGACAAGGTGCTTTGGTGATTATCTAATAGTTTCTTGAAGCTAACAATGCTCCCCGCTGAGACCACCGCCTGTGGAAGGGAATTCCACATCCTTGCCGCTCTTACAATAAAGAACCCTGTAATGAGTGGCCACGAGTCTTATTAAACTCTCTTCTGCGAAAAAGTTTTAACCCTATTGTGTGGTCACCAGTACAGTATTTGTAAATTGAAATCATATCCCCTCTCAAGCGTCTCTTCTCCAGAGAGAATAAGTTCAGAGCTCACAACCTTTCCTCATAACTAAGATCCTCCAGACCCTTTATTAGCTTTGTTGCCCTTCTTTGTACTCGCTCCATTTCCAGTACATCCTTCCTGAGGACTGGTGCCCAGAACTGGACAGCATACTCCAGGTGCGGCCGGAACAGAGTCTTGTAGAGCGGGAGAATTATCGTTTTATCTCTGCAGTTGATCCCCCTTTTAATGCATGCCAATATTCTGTTTGCTTTATTAGCAGCAGCTTGGCATTGCATGCCATTGCTGAGCCTATCATCCACTAGGACCCCCAAGTCCTTTTCCATCCTAGATTCCCCCAGAGGTTCTCCCCCCAGTGTATAGATTGCATTCATATTTTTGCCACCCAAATGCATTATTTTACATTTTTCTACATTGAACCTCATTTGCCATGTAGTCGCCCCTCCCCCATTAATTTGTTCAGGTCTTTTTGCAAGATTTCCACATCCTGCGGAGAAGTTATTGCCCTGCTTAGCTTAGTATTGTCTGCAAATACAGAGATTGAACTGTTTATCCCATCCTCCAGATCGTTTATGAACAAATTAAATAGGATTGGTCCCAGCACAGAACCTTGGGGAACCCCACTACCCACCCCTGACCATTCTGAGTACTCCCCATTTATCACCACCCTCTGAACACGCCCTTGTAGCCAGTTTTCAATCCATGTACTCACCCTATGGTCCATGCCAACGCACCTTATTTTGTACAGTAAACGTTTATGGGGAACTGTGTCAAATGCTTTTGCAAAATCCAGATACACCACGTCTACGGGCCTTCCTTTATCTAGATGGCAACTCACCTGCTCATAGAAGGTTAATAGATTGGTTTGGCAAGAACGATTCTTCATGAATCCATGCTGATTACTGCTAATGATATCATTCTTATTACTAAAATCTTGTATATAGTCCCTTATCATCCCCTCCAAGAGTTTATATACTATTGATGTTAGGCTAACTGGTCTGTAATTCCCAGGGATGTTTTTTGGGCCCTTTTTAAATATTGGTGCTACATTGGCTTTTCTCCAATCAGATGGTACCATTCCAGTCAATAGACTGTCTGTAAAAATTATGAACAACGGTCTGGCAATCACCTGACTGAGTTCCCTAAGTACCCTCGGATGCAAGCCATCTGGTCCCGGTGATTTATTAATGTTAAGTTTCTCAAGTCTAATTTTAATTCCGTCCTCTGTTAACCATGTAGGTGCTTCCTGTGTTGTGTCATGAGGATAAACACTGCAGTTTTGGTTACTGAAGCCCCCCGATTCACTTGTGAAGACTGAGGAGAAGAATAAATTCAATACCTTTGCCATCTCCCCATCCTTTGTAACCAGATGTCCTTCCTCATTCTTTATGGGGCCAATATGGTCTGTCCTCCCTTTTTTACTGTTTACATACTTAAAGAATTTCTTGGGATTTTTTTGCTCTCCTCCGCTATGTGTCTTTCATGTTCCATCCTAATTGCACCCTTACATTTCTTATTGCATTCTTTATAAATTCTGAATGCTGTGGATGATCCCTCAACCTTGTATTTTTTGAAGGCCTTCTCCTTTGCTTTTATATGCATTTTTACATTGGAGTTAAGCCATCCAGGATGTTTGTTCGCTCTTTTAAATTTATTACCCAATGGGATACATTGGCTAATGCCCTTATTTAATATGCTCTTAAAGCAAACCCATCTCTCCTCCGTATTCTTTGTTCCTAATATTTTATCCCAATTTATGCCTTTTAGCAAGGTTTGTAGTTTAGGGAAGTTGGCTCTTTTGAAATTCAGTGTCTTTGTGTTCCCTTCATGTTTCCTATTTGTGTGATTTATACTGAAACTAATTGACCTGTGATCGCTGTTACCTAAATTGCCCCGTATTTCCACATCTGTTATCAGGTCTGTATTGTTGGTAATCAGTAGATCTAGTAAGGTTTTATTTCTAGTTGGTGCGTCTACCATCTGACCCATAAAATTGTCCTGCAAGACACTAAGGAACTGGCGAGCCTTAAATGAATGCGCGGTTCCCTCCGCCCAGTCTATGTCTGGATAATTAAAATCCCCCATTATGATAACACTTCCCATCCTTGATGCTAATCCAATTTGTGATAGGAGATCCGTCTCCACTTCCTCCCTCAGGTTAGGGGGCCTATAGTATACTCCCAGTATTATTTTCCCCTTAGCTTCATCCCTTTGGAGCTCTACCCATAAAGATTCCACCTCCTCTCTAGCCCCCTCAGTGATGTCATCTCTCACATTCACTTGTACATTATTCTTGATATATAGGCATACCCCTCCCCCTTTTTTACCCTCTCTATCCTTGCGGTATAGGGTATACCCTTGAATGTTTGCCAGCCAATCATGAGAGCTGTTGAACCAGGTCTCTGAAATTCCCACAAAATCCAAATCCTCCTTGTACAACAGTATCTCTAGTTCACCCATCTTGTCCGCCAGGCTCCTGGCATTGGTGAACATGCCACATAGTTTAGACCGGTCGCATATTGTCCTCGTATTGGGTGTTTCAAGATTGCAACTAGGACTTGCTACTATACTCACCTTGTGTTTTTGTGCTTTGGTTAACCTACCACTAATGCCCCCAATACTACCCTCTGGAATATCTTCCGCGCTGGCTATCACTGTCTCTGGACCCTCCCCCCCATCGCCTAGTTTAAAAACCCCTCTAACTTTTTGGCCATCTTCATTCCCAGCAGATCTGCACCCTCCTCATTTAGGTGCAGTCCGTCCCTTCTATAGTACCGGTTACCGACTGAGAAGTCGGCCCAGTCCTCCAGGAACCCAAACCCCTCCTTTCTACACCAGCTCTTCAGCCACTTGTTTACTTCCCTAATCTCCCTCTGCCTCTCTGGTGTGGCTCGATGTACCGGTAGTATTCCTGAGAACACTACCTTGGAGGTCCTTTTCCTCAATTTAGCTCCTAAGTCCCTAAAATCGTTCTTTAGGACACTCCATCTGCCTCTGACTTTGTCATTGGTGCCAACGTGCACCATGACAGCCGGGTCTTCCCCAGCCCCTCCCAGTAATCTGTCCACAAGATCCGTGATGTGCCGAACCCGAGCGCCCGGTAGACAACATACTGTTCGGCGCTTCAGGTCTTGGTTACAGATTGCCCTCTCTGTCCTTCTAAGAATTGAGTCCCCTACCACCAGAATCTGTCTTTCCTTTCCCTTTGCTGCCCCCCCACTCTCACTGGAGGAGTTCTTCCCCTGGCAGCTAAGTCATGTGACTTTGCACTAGGGTTGTCACCTCATCCCTTTAAACCTGAACACATAATAATTACACGGGTTCTGTGGCTGATTAAGGTGGTAATTAAACTCACTTGGTGCCTTATCTGCATTAAATTATCCTCAGAACCCGTGTAATTCATATGTGTTCGGGATTAAGGAATGAGATAAGAACCCAACCTACAGTCCCAAGTCACACAAGTGTGAAAGGGGTCTAATGGTTCTGTGACCAACTGAAATCTATTCTTCCATTATTCTCTATGGATGTTCCTTTCTGTCATTCCTTTTAGTATGTCCTCTATTATAGGGGTATTATAGTGCGGGGGAGGGGGGTATCAGAGCCCTTCCCCGTCTGTAATCAGCACTCACACAGGAGGGCGGGGCCTTCACTGGCTGCATTCTTCTCCTTCACTCCTCCCTCCTGTGACAGGTTTATCTTAGAGACCCCGCCCCCTACACTTCAGACTCCTCCTTCAAGAAAAGAAAGCCACCAGTAGAATTTCTTCTTTTTGGTGACGTCACTGGTTGCCAGGTGTTGCATCAGAACCAACGACCCATCAGATTAGGTAACAGAAGCGACGTTCTGTTACTACCCTGCGACAGCCATCTTGGTACACCTTGCACTGGTCCGCAGTAATCCTACAGTCAGGAGGTGGCAGCGGTCATCTTGGTACACCCCACACTCAGCCGCAGTAAGCCTAGTCAGAAGGCAGCAGCGGCCATCTTGGTACACCCAAAACTCGGCCGCAGTAATCTTACAGTCAGGAGGTGGCAGTGGCCATCTTGGTACACCCCGCACTCGCCCGTAGTAATCCTACAGTCAGAAGGCGGCAGCGACCATCTTGGTAAACCCCACACTCAGCCACAGTGAGCCTAGTCAAAAGGTGGCAGCGGCCATCTTGGTACACCCCGCACTTGTCCGCAGTAATCCTACAGTCAGAAGGCGGCAGCGGCCATCTTGGTACACCCCGCACTCAGCCGCAGTAATCCTACAGTCAGAAGGCAGTAGCGGCCATCTTGGTACACCTGGTACAGGGGGTCATTCCATGCACATGGAAGCCAAGGCTGGACTAGAGTTGCCACCTAATCCCTTTAAACACGAACACATATGAATTACACGGGTTCTGTGGATAATTTAATGCAGATAAGGCACCAAGTGAGTTTAATTACCACCTTAATCAGCCACAGAACCCGTGTAATTATTATGTGTTCGGGTTTAAAGGGATGAGGTGGCAACCCAAGGCTGGACCCAGGGAGAAAGCTGAGGCATCCCAGGCTTTCCCCAGCAGAGCATCGTCCTTCCTGTCCATTTGATCTTTGAATACACCATAATCCTCAGAGGAGAAAGAGGGGCATCCAGTTTCGGGCGCTTGAAAAATCCATCTTCATTCTCAGTTTTAAAAGGAAATCGTCATTTATGACCCCTAGACTGAAAAAGACTTTTTATAGGTTCTTTTCATTTGGAAAGGATCATATCCTTCAAGGAATGATGGACTGGAAAAGTTCTAAGTTTACGTTTCTGTAACCCCTCTATACATTTTATCCTGAGCTGATGGGGTCTAGTCTGGAACCTCAATCAGTTCTGAAGTATAGATTGCCTTTTACCACTCCCAGACCACCCATCGCATATATACTGCCACATACCACCCATCGCATATATACTACCACAGACCACCCATCGCCTATATACTGCCACAGACCACCCATCGCCTATATACTGCCACAGACCACCCATCGCCTATATACTGCCACAGACCACCCATCGCCTATATACTGCCACAGACCACCCATCGCATATATGCTGCGGCAGACCACCCATTGCATATATACTGCCACAGACCACCCATCACACATATACTGCCACAGACCACCCATCGCATATATACTGCCACAGACCACCCATCGCATATATACTGCCACAG
The DNA here is from genome assembly GCF_042186555.1 of Aquarana catesbeiana. NCBI lineage: Eukaryota > Metazoa > Chordata > Amphibia > Anura > Ranidae > Aquarana > Aquarana catesbeiana. The sequence goes on along the minus strand of NC_133324.1, from coordinate 980,397,689 downwards.
ACCACCCATCACATATATACTGCCGCAGACCACCTATCGCCTATATACTGCCGCAGACCACCCATCGCATATATACTGCCACAGACCACCCATCGCATATATACTGCCACAGACCACCCATCGCATATATACTGCCACAGACCACCCATCGCATATATACTGCCACAGACCACCCATCGCATATATACTGCCACAGACCACCCATCGCATATATACTGCCACAGACCACCCATCGCATATATACTGCCACAGTCCACCCATCGCATATATACTGCCACAGTCCACCCATCGCATATATACTGCCACAGACCACCCATCGCATATATACTGCCACAGACCACCCATCGCATATATACTGCCACAGACCACTCATCGCATACATACTGCCACAGACCACCCATCGCATATATACTGCCACAGACCACCCATCGCATATATACTGCCACAGACCACTCATCGCATACATACTGCCACAGACCACCCATCGCATATATACTGCCACAGACCACCCATCGCATATATACTGCCACAGACCACTCATCGCATACATACTGCCACAGACCACCCATCGCATATATACTGCCACAGACCACCCATCGCATATATACTGCCACAGACCACCCATCGCATATATACTGCCACAGACCACCCATCACATATATACTGCCACAGACCACTCATCGCATATATACTGCCACAGACCACTCATCGCATATATACTGCCACAGACCACCCATCACATATATACTGCCACAGACCACTCATCGCATATATACTGCCACAGTCCACCCATCGCATATATACTGCCACAGACCACCCATCGCATATATACTGCCACAGACCACCCATCACATATATACTGCCACAGACCACTCATCGCATACATACTGCCACAGACCACCCATCGCATATATACTGCCACAGACCACCCATCGCATATATACTGCCACAGACCACCCATCGCATATATACTGCCACAGACCACCCATCACATATATACTGCCACAGTCCACCCATCGCATATATACTGCCACAGACCACCCATCGCATATATACTGCCACAGACCACCCATCACATATATACTGCCACAGACCACTCATCGCATACATACTGCCACAGACCACCCATCGCATACATACTGCCACAGACCACCCATCGCATATATACTGCCACAGACCACCCATCGCATATATACTGCCACAGACCACCCATCGCATATATACTGCCACAGACCACCCATCGCATATATACTGCCACAGACCACCCATCGCATATATACTGCCACAGACCACCCATCGCATATATACTGCTACAGACCTCCCAACGCCTATATACTGCCACAGACCACCCATCGCATATATACTGCCACAGACCACCCATCGCATATATACTGCCACAGACCACCCATCGCCTATATACTGCCACAGACCACCCATCGCCTATATACTGCCACAGACCACCCATCGCATATATACTGCCACAGACCACCCATCGCATATATACTGCCACAGACCACTCATTGCATACATACTGCCACAGACCACCCATCGCATATATACTGCCACAGACCACCCATCGCATATATACTGCCACAGACCACCCATCGCATATATACTGCCACAGACCACCCATCGCATATATACTGCCACAGACCACCCATCGCATATATACTGCCACAGACCACTCATCACATATATACTGCCACAGACCACTCATCGCATACATACTGCCACAGACCACCCATCGCATATATACTGCCACAGGGCGGTCTGACTGCGCAAAATCACCTACCTGTATGTAATTTTGTGAATGCAGTGTTGTAGGTGCGTGCATGTCACCAGAGCGCCTCCCCGCTTTTATTGGAGCCAATCAGTGCGACCGGCAGCCATGATGGACCCAACCAGCGGAGGTGACACTTGCAGAGCAGCCTTGTGTGTCAAGCCAGGGACCGAGCCAGCAGAGGAGACACTTGAGGAAGATACTACAGTGAGGATTGGAGGAGTTCAAGAGATTCAGTGGCCGTGAATCATCTAGTCTAGTGATAGAGAGAGAGAGAGAGAAAGACGGGGAGCTCAGTGGGCTGAAGAACTACAAGAAGTGATTGTAGTGGAAGTGACAGAACTGTTACACTTTGTGTTAGAAACTGTTAAGAGATTTTGGCCCATCTCATTTTTTGATGGAGCGCCTTCATTTTGTGGTTATTTGTCTATTAGCATCTATTTGCCTTCATATTTTATTCCTCAGCTGATTTCCTGCAGTCTATTAGCATCTATTTCCTTCCATTTTTTTCTCACTGCTAATTTCCTGCAGTCTATTAGCATTTATATCACGCCATATTTTTTTTCTCAGCTGATTTTCTGCAGTCTATTAGTAAGCTTTAGATTCACCTTCAACTGTTTAGTGTAATGCCCCGTACACACGATAAGAATATCGTACGAAAAATCCCGCTTTCTGATATATCGTTCGATAATCTAATCATTAGTACAGGTCTGTCGCATCCGATTAAGGCCAGTCGTATGAAATTTATAGAAGGAACAAGATTGAATTTTTTTTCCGTTTGTGAACGCAACGAACGATAATCGTATCAATGGTATGGTTATCGTACGAAAATAATAATATCGGGAATAGTAGTGCGCATGATCGGAAACCAACGAACGAACCGGAAACAAAACAAACCAAAGGAAACAAACATACCGCTATTTGTCATATTCAGTAGGAAGCTAGAGGGGTGTATGCATTGTTTGTGGGCAGAGAGGCCATGTTCACAATCATTTAAATGACAGAGGATGACTGGTGGCAATAGATGGATGGTATATAGATTAGGTAGCACAGATGGCAACGAATGTTGGCACTGATATGCAGCACTGATGGGCACTATAATATATTAATCCTTTTTCCTAATATAATAGCATATGATTTTATAACGTAATGCTTTATTTCATTTGTACGATATACACATATCATCAATGTAAGTGAAGGGTTAGTGTGTGGGTGTGGCGCTGTCCTAATTTATAGAAATACTTGGTAAATTGTGTGTAACCAAATCCCATATGTAAAGTCGTATAAACCAAAATTGCAAATAAAAAATTCAACGAAAATAAAACCAAACATAAAACAGCAAAGTGACCCCCTTTGGAGTGTGTAGGTGTAACGTTGTCCTAGTTTAAAAAATACTTTGTAAATCGTGTGTAGCCAAATCCCACATGTAAAGTCGCATGTAAATTATAAACAAAATATAAACAAAATCGCATATAGCAAATTTAACGGCTAGGTTGGCCCCCTTTGAATTGGGGGAGGGGGAAGGGGAACAGGCTCCAGTTGACGTCCCTATGACAAAACGTGTAGGGCGTGGCCTATTTTGACGCTTTTGCATCATCTCCCAGAGGATCACCAACTTAAATCTGACGCTCTCCTGTTTTGATGACATTTGGTTGCCTATTATAAACTGCTTAAATGTGAGTACCATTCTGTCATCTGCGTTCAATAAAGAGTGTTTTATGCTATGGAATCTCCTCTTTCTTCTCTTATGCCTAAAACGTCACCGTGACCCAGAAACAGCCTGTGGATTGCCGCACAGTGGCATACACTGTGACTGCTCATTACCCCGCAGGGGTTAAAGAAGCTGGTGAGTGTCCACATGATCAAAAGACACGAGCACCTGGTCACCAAGATTAATACAAATACCTGCCTTGTTTTACAAAGATGTCAAGTTTTTCACTTAAGTTGCACTGAGCACTAGTCACGATTTAACCTATGTAATTATTCAGCAATGTTATGTTTGTCAATCACTATATGGGGTTTTTATGCGGATGGAATAGCTTTGGCTAAAGTCATTTTTTGATTTCATCCCCTGTTCCCCTTCCCCCTCCCCCAATTCAAAGGGGGCCAACCTAGCCGTTAAATTTGCTATATGCGATTTTGTTTTTATTTTGTTTATAATTTACATGTGACTTTACATGTGGGATTTGGCTACACACGATTTACAAAGTATTTTTTAAACTAGGACAACGTTACACCTACACACTCCAGAGGGGGTCACTTTGCTGTTTTATGTTTGGTTTTATTTTCGTTGAATTTTTTATTTGCAATTTTGGTTTATACTTTATATGCGACTTTACATATGGGATTTGGCTACACACGATTTACCAAGTATTTCTATGAATTAGGACAGCGCCACACCCACACACTAACCCTTCACTTACATATCATCAATATCTAAAAAAAATATTAACACCACAGTAACAATTTAAAACATAACTTTATTAAACTGTATAGAATATTACAAGTAATGAGCAAAAACAAAACAATAGCTCAACAAGAATGGACATTAATTTACAGCTGTGTGTAGTTGTAGTCATGTGACCACTGTGAAGGTGGCCTTTCTCCAGGAGCATATTGCCAATGTGTGCCTTGCTGCTGCAAAGGTTGGGACACCATGGGAGGAACAGAAGGTGTTGGTGGTCGAAAAGCTTGTTCTTCCTCCAAATGGGTCTTCTGGGTTAATCTACCATTTACTCCTTTGTGAAGAACCTCTAGGAGTAACATCTCAGCCAGTTGTTTTTGATCAGTGGACATCATCTTAAGTTTGTTGGCTACAACAATAGCAAAGCCATCAGAGTCATCCGGTTTCCTTTGTAATGCAGCAGCTGCCTGCGCTAGAAATGCAGATGTAGTATCTGAACTTTTTCTTTTCTTTCCTCTTGTCTCAGGTGTTGGACACGGTGAAACGTTGGTAGTAGTAATTGGCTCTGGGTTTGATTTAGTAATATTGTACACCTACATTAAATGATAAAATTCATCATGAACCATAATTGTATTACCTGTGTCAATAATTCTTCACCAGAGTTTTCAATATCTTGTTCCAGGGAGAGACAATCAGGTACTGGCGAAGTTGTAGAGGTTGATTGTAAAGTACTAATTGAAGCTCTTGCATCAATCTCTTCTTTAACCACTTCAGCCCCGGAAGGATTTACCCCCTTCCTGACCAGAGCACTTTTTACAATTTGGCACTGCGTCGCTTTAACTGCTAATTGCGCGATCATGCAATGCTGTACCCAAACGAAATTTGCGTCCTTTTCTTCCCACAAATAGAGCTTTCTTTTGGTGGTATTTGATCACCTCTGCCATTTTTATTTTTTGCGTTATACACGGAAAAAGACCGAAAATTTTGAAAAAAATTGATATTTTCTACTTTTTGTTCTAAAAAAATCCAATAAACTCAATTTTAGTCATATATTTAGGCCAAAATGTATTCGGCCACATGTCTTTGGTAAAAAAAATGTCAATAAGTGTATATTTATTGGTTTGCGCAAAAGTTATAGCGTCTACAAACTAGGGTACATTTTCTGGAATTTACACAGCCTTTAATTTATGACTGCCTATGTCGTTTCTTGAGGTGCTAAAATGGCAGGGTAGTACAAAACCCCCACAAATGACCCCATTTTGGAAAGTAGACACCCCAAGGAAATTGCTGAGAGGCATGTTGAGCCCATTGAATATTCATTTTTTTTGTCCCAAGTGATTGAATAATGACAACAAAAAAAAATTACAAAAAGTTGTCACTAAATGATATATTGCTCACACAGGCCATGGGCATATGTGGAATTGCACCCCAAAATACATTTAGCTGCTTCTCCTGAGTATGGGGAGACCACATGTGTGGGACTTTTTGGGAGCCAAGCCGCGTACGGGGCCCCGAAAACCAATAACTGCCTTCAGGATTTCTAAGGGTGTACATTTTTGATTTTACTCCTCACTACCTATCACAGTTTTGAAGGCCATAAAATGCCCAGATGGCATAAACCCCCCCAGATGACCCCATTTTGGAAAGTAAAAACCCCAAGCTATTTGCTTTGAGGCATGTTGAGTCCATGGAATGTTTTATATTTTGACACAAGTTGCGGGAAAGTGACAATTTTTTTTTTTTTGCACAAAGTTGTCACTAAATGATATATTGCTCACACAGGCCATGGGCATATGTGGAATTGCACCCCAAAATACATTTAGCTGCTTCTCCTGAGTATGGGGATACCACTTTTAGGACTTTTTAGGAGCCTAGCTGCGTACGGGGCCCCGCAAAAAAAATCACCGCCTTCAGGATTTCTAAGGGTGTAAATTTTTGATTTCACTCTTCACTGCCTATCACAGTTTCGGAGGCCATGGAATGCCCAGGTGGCACAAACCCCCCCAAATGACCCCATTTTGGAAAGTAGACACCCCAAGCTATTTGCTGAGAGGCATGGTGAGTATTTTGCAGCTCTCATTTGTTTTTAAAAATAAAGAAAGACAAGAAAAAAATTTTTTTTTTCTTTTTTCAATGTTCAAAACTTTGTGACAAAAAGTGAGGTCTGCAAAATACTCACTATACCTCTCAGCAAATAGCTTGGGATGTCTACTTTCCAAAATGGGGTCATTTGGGGTTTTTTGCCACCTGGGCATTCCATGGCCTCCGAAACTGTTATAGGCAGTGAAGAGTGAAATCAAAAATTTACGCCCTTAGAAAGCCTGAAGGCGGTGCTTGGGTTTCGGGGTCCCGTGCGCGGCTAGGCTCCCAAAAAGTCCCACACATGTGGTATCCCCGTACTCAGGAGAAGCAACAGAATGTATTTTGGGGTGTAATTTCACATATTTCCATGGCATGTTTGAGCAATATATCATTTAGTGACAACTTTGTGGAAAAAAAAAAAAATTGTCTCTTTCCCGCAACTTGTGTCACAATATAAAATATTCCATGGACTCGACATGCCTCTCAGCAAATAGCTTGGGGTGTCTACTTTCCAAAATGGGGTCATTTGGGGGGGTTTTGAACTGTCCTGGCACTTTATGCACAACATTTAGAAGCTTATGTCACACATCACCCACTCTTCTAACCACTTGAAGACAAAGCCCTTTCTGACACTTTTTGATTACATGAAAAAATTTTTTTTTTTTGCAAGAAAATTACTTTGAACCCCCAAACATTACATATTTTTTTAAAGCAAATGCCCTACAGATTAAAATGGTGGGTGTTTCATTTTTTTTTCACACAGTATTTGCACAGCGATTTTTCAAACGCATTTTTTTGGGAAAAAACACACTTTTTTAAATTTTAATGCACTAAAACACACTATATTGCCCAAATGTTTGATGAAATAAAAAAGATGATCTTAGGCCGAGTACATGGATACCAAACATGACATGCTTTAAAATTGCGCACAAACGTGCAGTGGCGACAAACTAAATACATTTTTAAAAGCCTTTAAAAGACTTTACAGGTTACCACTTTAGATTTACAGAGGAGGTCTACTTCTAAAATTACTGCCCACGATCTGACCTTCGCGGTGATACCTCACATGCATGGTGCAATTGCTGTTTACATTTGACGCCAGACCAACGCTTGCGTTCGCCTTAGCGCGAGAGCAGGGGGGACGGGGGTGCTTTTTTTTTATTTTTATTTTTTTTGCTTTTTTATCTTATTTTTAAACTGTTCCTTTCATATTTTTTTTAAAATCATTTTTATTGTTATCTCAGGGAATGTAAATATCCCCTATCATAGCAATAGGTAGTGACAGGTACTCTTTTTTGAAAAAATTGGGGTCTATTTGTCCCTAGATTTCTCCTCTGCCCTCAAAGCATCTGACCACTCCAAGATCGGTGTGATAAAATGCTTTCCCAATTTCCCAATGGCGCTGTTTACATTCAGCGAAATCGAAGTCATAAAATGCTCGTAGCTTCCGGTTTCTTAGGCCATAGAGATGTTTGGAGCCACTCTGGTCTCTGATCAGCTCTATGGTCAGCTGGCTGAATCACCGGCTGCATTCTCAGGTTCCCTGTTGAGACAGGAGAGCCAGAGAAAAACACGGAAAATGGTGGGGGGGGCATTCCCTCCCGGAAGATGGTGGGGGGGGCATTCCCTCCCACTGCTTGTAAAAGCAGTCTAGAGGCTAATTAGCCACGAGGATTGCTTTTACATTAAAGCCGACCGCTGGCTGAAAAGAATGATACCAAGATGATACCTAAACCTGCAGGCATCATTCTGGTATAACCACTCAAAGTCGTGAATGGCGAACCTGAAGACAAAAAAATGGTTAACAATAAAGCACAGTAAACGGTAAAGTATAAAAAATTGCATACTTGAAAAGCAAACATGATAAAACATAATAACAATAAAACATTGCAGAATAGAATACAGTAAAAAAGAGCAGAACAATAGAGAGAGAGAATAGAGAGAGAGAGAACAATAAAACGACAACTATTCTTTTTTATTTTATATTTTTGTATGTGTTTTTTTTTTTTTTACACTTTTTTTTGTAACTGTGACTTTTATAACTGTAACCGGTTCCAGGTTCGGGTCTCTCAAAATGCGATGGCATCTTGGGAGACCCTGTGAAAGTGTGCCTAGTCTGTGCAATGCTGTACCCTATGCTAATACTCAACTAGTGTATGGTAGCGTTCAAAACATTCACCAATGCAAAGACCAGGATTGTCAGGACAGGAGGGACAATAATAGCGGGTGTCACGCCTATATCCGCGCTTGCTGCAGACACAACATCTTTTTGGGGGGGTTCGCTGGGTAGGGGTACTCGGGAGGACATAAATAAAATGCCTCTCATGCAGCCGACTGCATTTGGTTGGGGATGTGAATGGGGGAAGTACGGGCGCTGCAGAAGTGGTGGGTTCCCAATTAGGATTGGCGAATGCAGCAGGAAGGGCACTATGGGCACGACGGGCCTGTGTTTGTCTTCTTGGTGGCAGCGGGACACTACTTGTGCTTGCCACCTCACCAGCTTGAACTGCACTTATGGGACTCGCCACGTCACCAAGTGTTACTGCAGTGCTGGTTTGACTACGACTGGGGTGTACTAGGCCCCTGGTGCTTGCCAGTTCACCAAAACGCTACCAAAAAAACTGTTAGCGATCGCAGGGATCAGGCCTGACTCTGCGAACGCTGCAGTTACGCGTTTAGTGTTTTGTAAGTGACAGTGATCGATCGATACTGCACTTGGGTGGGCTGGGCTGGGCCGGGCGGAGGGACAAAACGCAGGTGCTAGCAGGTATCTGGGCTGATCCCGCTAACACTGCGTTTTTGGGAACCCTAAACTGCTGGGGACGCTAGTATAGATCTGATCGGATCAGATATTGATCCGTACAGATACTATACCACTAAGAGAGGCGTATGCTGCGTGCGTGGGTGTTAGCGGTACTGGCGCTAATCTGACGCTGCCTGGGGCGACGCATATCACCGCCGGGCGATCAGGGGGCTAAACCTTTATTCGGTAATAAACGGCGGGTGCCCTGACACTATAAAAAACAAACGAACTAACCAGCGTCAACCGTAACGGTTATACGGTGATCAGTGGTGAAAGGGTTAACTAGGGGGCAATCAAGGGGTTAAAACATTTATTAGGTAGTATATGGGGGTCCCTGATGCTATAAAACGCTGACGGCGAACCTATATATTTACGTCCCTAACTAGCGTCACCAGCGACACTAATACAGCGATCAGAAAAATGATCACTTAGTGACACTGGTGAGGGGGGGTGATCAAGGGGTTAAAACTTTATTAGGGGGGGTTAGGGGGGTATCCTAGACCTAAAGGGGGCTAACAGTAACTGTGCTAACACTGTAACTGTCACAAACTGACACCATGCAGTAATCAGAAAAAAAAAAAAACCTGCTTGGTGTCAGTTTGTGACAGGGGGAGGGGGGTCGGGGGGTGATCGGGGGGGGGGATCGGGGTGTTTTGTGTGCCTGGCATGTTCTACTGTGTGTGTTTGTGTTGTGCACTCACATTGATGTCTTCTCCCCTCAGGGCGGGAACAGAAACTACCGAGCCGAGGAGAGATGACATTTCCTTTGCTGCTGTTTAGCATACAGCAGCAAAGGAATGTTCCCATTGGCCGGCGGCGATCGCGAGGGGGGGGCCACGAACGGATGGCCTCCCCCTCCACTCCGATCGCCGGGGAACAGAACGGGACCGCCTCGGGCACCGGGGGGGGGTCCGATCGGACCCCCCACCCGCAGGAGGCAAATCACGTACATGTACGTGATTTTGCCTGCCCGTGCCGCCTTGCCGACGTACATCGGCGTGAGGCGGTCCTTAAGTGGTTAATGAACTGTTACTGCAAGTTAAAGAGGAAGTAAACCCTCCTGCAAAAAAAAATCTAAACACACACCCTGCAAGATAAAGGCATAATGAGCTAGCATGCATAGCATACTAGCTCATTATGAATTACTTAACCGAGAACAAAGCCTCCGCAGCCGTCCTCGACTCCCCCTCAGGAAGCCGACATGTCGCCCGGGGCTTGCTTCCGGGTATCACAGCTCCGACGCTCTGATTGGCCGGAGCTGCGATGATGTCACTCCCGCATATTGGCGTGGGGGAGCCGCCGCGAACAGCACACAGTGCAACTGAAGCAACGGCACGTTTGTGGCATTGCTTCAGTTGGCTTAAGTGCGCATGTGCCGCATGACGTCGGCAAATAAAGGGATATCTCCTAAATCGTGCAGGTATAGGAGATATCCAGTGCAGCTCCAGGGAAGTCTAATTATAGGCTTGTCTGTAGTTTAGGGTGGTTATAAAGGGTTTACAACGACTTTAATTGCTAAATCATTACAGTTATTGATTTGCTGCCAATAGACGATCAATACAATTACTGCAAAACTATCGAATTATTGTGAAGTCTCTGAATTGTTGCCGACTGATGAAACTGTTCCTGATTGCTACATATGGCTGCTAATTACTCTTTTATCTGCTTACCCTTCATATCTGTGAAAGCCATCTGAAAAGATAAATATTTATTTAGAGGCTTGGGGGACTTTTTCCCATTTTTCTTGTCCATATTGGGGTGAGCAGCATTGATATCGCTCCTTAATGTGTCTTCCCTCTTTGCAATAAAAAAGTTAAACCTCAGAAGGATCAGAAAAAGGGGTTTAAGGAAATCTGTCCAAACAAAGAACAGATTCTAATAAGATGACAAAAGTCATAATAAATGAGAATAGCAAAGCTGGGGCCAATCAGGATACTCAATGAATCTCAGAGTAATAGAGAAACTACACCCCTGACCAGGGCTTTTTTCCCTCAAACAATAGGTGCTGGAACTTAACCACGGCCCCACAAAACCCCTCCCCCTACACACACCCTCCAAATCATATCAAATAGTGGGTGTGGTCAGTCAAATTTCACATAAACAGTAGGAGGGTCTTAAAGGAGCAATAAATATCAGGATTGCATTACATACAGAGTGCAGATCTGTCACTTGTAAACACAGAAACCAGACTTCTATGTTTACAAGGGATTGTGGTGAGCAGCACCAAAGGGTCTGAGCCAGAGGTGGTGGAACTGAGTTCACCAAGTTCCCCCTGAAAAAAAGCCCTGCCCCTGACATATATACTTCAGCACTCTGCTGAATCAGTCCTGTCCTTTGCACAGAACCGTTTTCCCCTTTTAAACACCAACATAGACGGAAATGGATCACCATTTTCAGAATTGTTAGTACATACCACATCATTAGGTTTACCTTTAACCCTTGTCTCTCTGCTACAAAGAGCATTGCATGGAGACAAGTCCTTATCAGTCCTCAAGCTTGCTGCAGGTTCAGATTTAAACTGGGCTTTGCTACTAGACGGGGTATTCATTCTCATCAAGTCTCTGAAAAGCAGATTTTCTCACTGGACTTCCTCCCACTTCACAGGGAATAGTCCCAGGATCTCTCTCTCTCTCTCTCTCTCTCTCTCTCTCTCTCTCTCTCTCTCCCTCTCTCCTCTCTCTCTCTCCTCTCTCTCTCTCCTCTCTCTCCTCTCTCTCCTCTCTCTCCTCTCTCTCCTCTCTCTCATTTGTAAGCCCCGGTTCACACAGAGGCGACTTAGCCGCCTGACAATTCGTGTTCCGTTCTGTATTACGGAACCGGTCTAATAGGAGCGACACAAGTCACTCTGACTTAGAAAAAGGTTCCTGTACTATTTTTGGGGCGACTTCAGGCAACTTGCATTGACTTCTATACAGAAGTCATTTTGCAAGTCGCAATTGAAGTCGTGTGCAGGTCGCCTCGGTGAGTCGGCCTGCAAGTCGTGTTGCCCCTGTGTGAACCGGCAGTAACAGTCTTACCAATCCAGTTGTCAGGTGTGGAAAGCTTCCATTGACGGTGTTGTCCCTTCTTTGCTGTGCTCTCTAATGCCCCCTCATGGACACGGGGCAACATTGCATCTTTCTTGGATTTTCCAACATTCCCTGCAGGCCAAACAGGTTTCCTGTTGCCAGGGGTAACAGCAGACCCACACACATTGCCACACTGGATACGGTGCCCTCTTCTCTGGGCTGACCACAATTTGAAACCACTGGTTTCTTGTGCTCTCCATCACCCCCTGCAGGCTGAACAACATTTTCTCACATTTTCTGTCTGTTGTCACCAGGGGCAACAACAGACACTTTTGCACAAACCTCTTCATTCAGAATTTGAGCCACATCTCCGCTGTAGCTCCTCCTTTCTGCAAACAGGACTTTCTCCGGTTGCTATGGGAGATCACATTCTCCCCGCAGAACTTTTCCAGTGCTCCATAGACTGGATGTCTTCTAGATAATTATCGGAGTCATCTCACTCATAACCCATCAAGCGGTTCACTCCTTGGTACTCTTGTGTCAGAAAAGGTTGCACCAATTCAGCCTAGCGGTATCTGGGCCACCCTTGGTAGGAAGAAATCATCACAAATTCATCCAAAAAGTCTTCAACATGTTCAGAAGACAACATAGACCGTATGAAGTCAGCTGGACGGATTTCTGCTTTGCTGCCACGGGCAACCGCACCCATCTGCTGACTCTTTGCACTAAGTGACGGCTTGCTTTCCTTTTGTCTTTGCTCCAGTGCCGCCAAATGCATCTTGTACCAGTCTGGAGCAGAGATCAGTGACGTGTCACAGCTAGCCCATCCCCCCTACAGTCAATATACACTCCCCTAATACTGACTTAACCCCTTCCGCCCCCTAGTGGTTAACCTCTTCACTGCCAGTGTCATTTACACAGTAATCAGTGCATTTTTAATCGTTTGTATAAATGACAATGGTCCCAAAAATGTGTCAAAAATGTCCGACATGTCCGCCATAATGTCACAGTCACGATAAAAATCGCTGATCACCACCATTACTAGTAAAAAAAAATTATTAATAAAAATGCCATAAAACTATCCCCTATTTTGTAAACGCTATAACTTTTGCGCAAACCAATCAATAAACGCTTATTGCGATTTTTTTTTTTTTACCAAAAATATGTAGAAGAATACTTATCGGCCTAAACTGAGGAAAAAAATGTTTTTTTATATATTTTTGGGGGATATTTATTATAGCAAAATGTAAAAAATAATGCGTTTTTTTCAAAATTGTCGCTCTTATTTATAGCGCAAAAAATAAAAATTGCACAGGTGATCAAATACCTCTAAAAGAAAGCTCTATTTGTGGGAAAAAAAGGACGTCAATTTTGTTTGAGAGCCACGTCGCATGACCGTGCAATTGTCAGTTAAAACGACGCAGCGCCGAATCGCAAAAAGTGCTCTGGTCAGGAAGGGGGTAAATTCTTCCGGGGCTGAAGTGGTTAATGACCATTTTCATTATATGATGTAATGTGGAAAAAATAAAATATATAAAGTTAAAAAAAAACCTTAAATGACCACATAAGCCACATAAAAGATAACTCATTGCTTAAAACACTTAAATGATCATTAATCTTCAATACAAATAAATAAACAGTCTAGCTATGTTCAGTTATCACACATTCTATGGACCTATTATAATGTAGAAAATCACAAACCAATGTGAGTTTTATACTTCCGGACGACGTGGAACCTTCTCCATGATTACAAGAAGTTCAGGAAAGAATAGTAAACTTGCGATGCTCAGCAGATTCTCTCTGTTGCTTTGCTGAGTTTTGGTGTCAGTTTTATAATTATCTTATCTTTTGTTCTTCTACATGGGCGGGACAAGAACAATACCATCGGCAGATACTATTTTATTTTATATCATGGGGAGAGTTGAACTTTTTTTTAGGGCTCATTACCATTTTAGTAAAACCAGCCAATCCGCTTCTAACTTCAGCTTCTCCCAATGGGCTTTGACAAGAAAACCCGGAATCTGAGGATTTCAGTATCTGAAACTGGGACACAAATCAGTCATTTTACCAACACAGGTGCAAAGACTTCTCTGAGTTCTGCACAAGTATTTAAGGGGACAACCACCCAGAAAAGTACCACTTACTTTATTTCTACCCAAAGTATTGAAGCCACAGACAGCCCTGCAACCAGCATTGTCCAAGATAGATTTTAGCATACAAAATAAATAGGTTTGCTTTACATGTAGACTGGAGATCAACATTTGAGAAGAACCTACAATATCCTAAATGTCAAGGTCACTGCTTAGTCCTCATTGAAATGATCTAAACCAGAGTAAAGGAACCGTTTTGTTAAGCGTTTTTCCTGAGTAGCAGATATTTTGTAGCACAGAATAAAAAAAAACTTCAATGAGATTTGAAAAAGAAGATTGATGGAAATTGGAGAAGACTTTCAGATACCTGGCAGTTATTGGTGTTGGGCGAGGTTCACACTGACAGCGGGGATGAAATTGTACGAGTTCAGCTGAATGTCAGTCCGATGTCAGACATCTGCAGGTTTCTACACAGATATCTATGGAAATCGCACACCAAAGTCCCCAATAGTAGCACAGAAACAACTTTTTGGGAATCGGTGCCACAAATGGAGCGTCACACCACTTTGGACAAATCTGCAATGTGAACCAGAACTTCATCTGACACTTTGTGTTCATTTCTTTCATTTTCCACATCCAATTGAACTGTCAGCCTAAATCTCGGTCCACACATCAGCTTATCGGACAAATATTCCTCGGTTTTTGGTGACATGCTGGTCTCATATAGAAAATGAACAGGTTACTGCAATGTTTGTAAAACCAAATACAACTTCATAAGTGATGTCATGTGATGAATTGTTTTGTATGTATATTTTTGTTTGCGATCATGCGCAGTCTTGCTTTTACAATTTTATTTTTTATTTTTTTTACAAACTGTACTAATTAAATGAAAATGGAACTTTCTCTTCACGTACGATAACAATTTTACAGCCTGCACCATCAGTTTTTGTTACCCAAAAAGTCAGACTTGGCAGTCAGAAGCCCAATACTAAGAATCAGACAATCAGCCGATTGTTCATAGTATGAAATGTTACTTCTGATTTTCTTTTCATGTGAACGGCTCTTTACTTTCCAGTCTTTCACTGACTACAAGATGGTGAGCCGTTCTAAAGTGACTGGAACCCTCCGACACACCTCCCAACTTTCTGAGATGGGAATGAGGGACACCTATCAGCAAAAGTGTGCAGTCATAGGACACGCCCCTGGCCACGCCCTCTTAAAGGAGAATTGTACAAAAAAACAAAGATTGCTTAAACCCACAAGTCCTTTTTTTTACCACTACTATTCCTTCATATTGGCTTTTGGAATTTACAAATGCAGCAATTTAGAAATCAGATGAAAGGTTTAGTGCTGGAAAACACTTTTTGATAGATAAAAAGTGCATTTTATATACATCTATATAGATCAGACCAAAATGAGGGACAAATGAGGAGAAATGAGGGACAGAGGGACATTGCTCCAAATCAGGGACAGTCCCTCGAAATCCGGGACAGTTGGGAGCTATGCCCTCTGGCAGCAGGTTGTCCAGATGGAGGACAAACGGATGACCCTTTCAGCCATAACAAGAGAAGTTTGTCATTCCAAATCTGTGATTTCTAGAATATTGTATCTTTACAATGTCACAAACTCATTCAAGTCCCCCAAGAAGGCTGGTCGTCCACAAAAGACAAATGTAAGAGTGGACAGGATAACGCTGAGAATCTAAATGGACGATCGAATCAACACTGCAGCTGGGATTGCTCGCCAGTTTAGCGCTGAAAAGAGTAAGGATCTGTCTCCTCAAGCAGTGTCTTACCGATTAGGAGAATCTGGCCTGAAAGCCAACTCTGCAATGACCAAACCTCTCTGTAATAATATTCCATTATAATAAGTCCCGCCATTTCATTTTGTTCCTGCTATTTCAGTATAGTCTCTCATTGCTGTTGGTTTCAGTCTATATATGATTGTGTAGGAATGTCTGTATAATAACACGGTACCGAGGATCCAAGTGGCTTCTCTTTGTGCACAGGATACACACTGATGTGAAGTGGCTTCTTACCTTGCGGTAAAGATGTAACCGCATATAATGGCTGGTAATGGCTGCCTCTCCCTTGTATTCCTAACTGCCTCTCCCTTATGTTCTGGGCTGGATGGAGCTGTTAGTAGGTCTTTGTCTCTCAGCGGAGCAGGAGGGGGGGTAAAGGAAAGAAGGGGCCAGATAGTGTAGTAATTCCAATCAGAGGTTGGTATTTATTAAAACAGTAGTGAGGGTACTCACATAACTTACATGTAAAACCAAACAGAAAACTTATCTCCTACGAGCGGCGAGCTTGTTTGCATACATCAGTCTGAAATGTCTATCCTGTCCATACGCGTGATGTCACGGTCACGTGACTTCATCAGGGGATAAAGGGAAGGCATAGTAGATGTCCTTAAATAGTATCTCTCATTAAGTTCAATGGTTGGCCATTTTCCCGTAGCTCCATAAGATACTAGCATTGGCGGCCATTTTCCGGGAGATCATGGGCGCAGACATTTTCTTGGTGGTCTATTACTCTATAATCCAGCCGCCAATCACAGCCTGTTTGATACCGAAAGGGGCGTGGTCAATTCCCCAGTCCTCTGTAGGATGGGCGCGGCGGAGGGAGGAGGGAGAACTGTCAGCAGAGTATCGAAGGGCTAAGATACATACTGAAAAGTGCTGACGTGACGGACTGACATCGCAAAAACCGCAATAGAATAAGACAATCTAAGAAATCTAAAAAAATAATATATTTTTCGAGATGAACAAAAAATAAACAGCAATATTAAAAAATAAAGTATCAATAAAAATAAATGGATTTTATTAATTCAAAATGTAAAAAACGTGTGTCTATGGCGAACGGTTAGGGTGCAACACTGACGTGTGCATATATACAAGCAAAATAATACAGGCAAACAGTACAAACTCAACCTGCTAAAATCAATGATGATAAGAAGGGAGATATGTATCAAGTATATCTTGATCATAATATATATCTCCAAATGGGCAGGGGTAAGTAGCAGCAAGAAGAAGAAAGGGGAAGGTGGGGGGAGGGGGAAGGACTACATACCATTGGACTACATACCTAGTCCTATTATATTTTGCACACCGTTGCTTTGCTTGAATTTTCACGAGTTCTACACTGGACCTTGTTTTCTGGCTATATGTGTTTTGTATTGTCTGCACATATTGATTGCACTCCACACATTTAGTTCATTATTGCTGTTTTTGCACATTATTTTTGCTTATTTGCACAATCTATTGAGGTTTTTAGTGATTGTATATTGATTTTACCCATTCCAGCTAGATATTTATCACATCTGGTTTAAAGTCATTATTGATTGATTTTTTGCACTTTGCACTTATCACCGATTACTTTGGTATACCACACTGCACCTATTGGGTATAGAAGCGTTCTTATAGTGATTGTATATATTTTTATATTGTTTCAGACTTTTTATATTTATATTATTTCACGTTTTTATACACTTTTGTGCTGCCACCTTTAGCAATATAGGTTTTTTCCATGTTTTAAGATCAGCGCAGCACCAACTTCTACATATATCTTCTCTCTTGCTGTATGGGTCGGGTTTGACCCATATTCGGTGCTTGCAGCAGTTCAGCGGTTTTTGCTCTTCCTTTACATGGTAGCGCAGGAATAACTACACACTTCAGTTCCAAGTGGCTTGCCGAATTAACCAAAGATGGCCGACCTGAAGCAGAATTCCTTTCACTCTCTTTGGCAGGAAGCCTCAACAGGCTGGACTAACCTTTGCTGAGGAGCATGTTGTGTGGACAGAGGAGAACTGGTCCAACCTTCACTTTAGTGATGAAATCACGTTTAATATAAATGGGAAGCATTATGTTTGTCATCAAATTGTGAAAAGACTGAACCCAAAGTGTGTAAAGAAGTCAGTGAAAGGTGGGAGGGAAGCATCATGGTTTGGGGGATGTTTTCTGCTGCAGGAGTTGGGCCTCTCATACAGATACATGGCAGAGAGATAACATGGGGTTCCTTCCCTGCATTCATCACACAATCAACCAGCAATTTTCATGCACAACAATGCCCCCCGTCACACAGCAAAATGGGGCAAAGCCAGAAGCTGAAAACATTGAATTGGCCGGCCCAGAGTCCTGATCTAATAGAAAACTTCTGGAAAGTTCTTGGTAACAAGGTTTGGGCCAATAAACATACTACAGTGACGGAACGGTGGAGAAGACTGGAAGAAGAGTGGAAGAAAATCACACCAGAGCAGTGTGAGAGACTAGTGATGTCCTGTGGATGCAGATATACTGAAGTCATTCCAAACAGGGGCCTGTACACTTCCTATTCATTTATTGAACCTTCAGAAATGTTCGTTGTAATCTTTGTCCATGCTACAGTCATTGCTGTCCTCTCATTCTGATCATTGTGTTTTCTACAAAATAAACTTTTTTTTGTTGAAGTGCCTTTTGTTAGTTTGAAATACGGGGGGGGGGTTATTTACTAAAGGCAATTCCACTTTGTACTACAAGTGCAAACTACAAGTGCAAAGTGCACCTGAAATTACACTGGAAGTGCACTTGGAGGTTCAGTGTCTGTAAATCTGAGGGGAAGATCTGAAATGAGGGGAAGCTCTGCTGATTTTATCATCCGACCATGTACAAGCTAAAATCCTGTTTTTTATTGTCCTTGCATGTCCCCCTCAGATTTCCAAGTGAACTTTCAGTGTAATTTCAGGTGCACTTTGCCCTTGTAGTTTGCACTTGTAGTACAAAGTGGATTTGCCTTTGGTAAATGACCCCCATAGTCTTGCATTGTATGTGTGGACAATGCACATTTGCTCTCTTGCTCTCTAGGCTGCTTGTAATTCTCAGTCTTATAGAAGTCTGACATAGTTGCCAACATTGGAAAAAAAAATTTCGGGACACTTTTTTGGCTGTAGGCGGAGTCAGCCTATAATTAGGGGGCGGGGCATGCATTAGTAGGTGTGGCATAGGGAAAATGAAAAATGTGGCGCGCAGTGCGCCGCGCAAAAAATGGGCGTGGTTTACGTGAATAGTGGGCGTGGCTTACACAGGCGTGGCTAAAATGGGGTGTGGTTAGAGCCTGAGATGAATGAGGGATGCAGAGGGAAAGGAGGAAAGGGAGGTAGAGGGAGAGGGATGGAGGGACGGCAGACCCAGATCCTACACTACAATAGCAATGTGTATTCCAGAGTTTCACCATCAGCAGATAAAGATACTCCAAACACCTGGTGTTGGCGCTTCAATCATCCCAACACCATGATTGTTATGGTGTCAGGATGATTGAAGCACATTATTTCTATTATTACATTGTAATATAAAATGAAATTATTCAACTCACCATAATGCTGAATCAGTGGGACCACTGAGCGTGTCACCTGCTACGTCGCCTGCCACCAGATGCCATCAGGTTCCCCCAGCAGAGTCTGTCCTTACATAAGGTGCCCCCAGCAGAGTTCATCCTTACATCAGGCATTCCCAGCGGAGAATATATATATATAGGTGTCCGCAACTTAAATTTTACCGTTGTTTCATAGACGACCTCCTATTCATTTGGGAAGGCTCACTTGAGTCTGTGATGAGGTTCTTAGAAAACCTTAATCAGAATACTAACAATATTAGGTTGGACCTTCAGATCAGTGAGAGAAGTGTCAATTTTTTGGATGTGATCATTGAAAAAGAGAAGACCAGGTTGATCACTAAGGTATACTTCAAACCCACAGACCGCAATAGATTTCTGTCAATTCATAGTGGCCATCATCCATCTTGGATCCAAAATATACCCAGGGGACAGATGTTGAGAATTAGACGTAACGAGAACAAGTGACTTCCATCAACAAGCTCAAATATCGAAAAATAAGTTCCTACAGAAGGGTTACACTGAGGGATCCTTGAATGACGTTATTCAAGAGATTTCTGAGATTCATGTTTGGTAAAGAAAACTGAGAACCAGAACTCTAATGATCAACATCAGTTGAGCTTTATATCCAGTTTTCATTGCCAATACAAAGGAGTAGAGAACATCTACCGCAGGCATTGGCATATATTAGGCAGGGATAGACATCTAGGAGAAATTCTAAACAATCAACCTAGGTTTATCTATAGACGGGCCCCGAATTCTGGTGATCTGGTCGTTAAAAAGCTATTGGACCCTCCAGATCAACAAGCCCTTATAATTAATCTGAAGGGCTTTTTCGCGTGTAGAAAATGCAAATGCTGCAAAACGGTAAACATTAGCAATAGAGGGACAACGAGGGTCACCAATAGAGAGGGTGAATCCTTTGATATCAAAGAATTCACCACCTGCAATTCATCACATGTGGTGTACCTGGTGTGGTGCCCATGTGGGCTTTTCTATGTGGGAAGAACAAAAAGACTCCTCAAAGTGCGGATTGGGGAGCATATCACCAACATCAGGTTGGGTTTTCGTCACCATAGTGTATCCCTACATTTCAAAGAAAAGCATAATCAGGACCCGTCTCTGTTACAATTCTGCGGTCTGGATACCATCCATCCTTCTTGGAGGAGGTCCAATAGAGTAAGGGACCTATCACAGAGGGAAACCCGCTGGATTTTCTTGATGAAATGTATGGCACCTAGGGGGTTAAACATTGAGATGGACCTCAATTGCTTTATTAATGATTTTTAGTTTATGAGATCTCCCTTTTATGAAATAATTTGTATGTGCAATAATACCACC
This sequence comes from Aquarana catesbeiana, assembly GCF_042186555.1. Lineage (NCBI taxonomy): Eukaryota > Metazoa > Chordata > Amphibia > Anura > Ranidae > Aquarana > Aquarana catesbeiana. Next base: position 980,376,815 of record NC_133324.1, on the reverse strand, counting down.
TTTATCCCATTAATAATTGTGTATTTCATTTATTGACCTTTATACATCATAACTTGGGGTTGTGCAACCAACTCATGGTTATGATATCTGTCCCCTTGTATAATAATATACTCTATATATATACTGCACACAAGATGGTGCCCTTTAATACAGACACCATAGTATGTAGCTATATATTCACTGTATAGGCTTACAGAGTTCACCAGTCTTCCACTTTAAATCAATAGAAAGATCTAGTATAGCAAGAGTGATGTCTGTATAGTGACCACTGATTGCTTATTATCACCTTTCTCTTTTTACTTAGCTTTACATGAAGTCATCCATATTTTTTAATATTTTCTAATATTTTCAATGTCAATGGGATCAGACTGTGCTTGAAGCATTGTAATCTGTGTGTCTGAGTGCGCTACTCTTTTTCCATACACCACTTTTTATGTCATTAAGTGTCCTTAAATATACCTGATATGTTTTCCCATAATCAATAATAAAAAAACCTATGTAATCAATTAACTAATAATTACTACAAACCACATCAAACCCCCCTAAATTTATATATATTTCCCACTTACATATCACCACACTACCAAAACATATATGTAAGTCACCAATATCCGACAATCTGTAAGTGAAAATTACTATCAATATAAGAGAGTTAACAAAAAGTCCATGTGCAAAGTGCAAATACGTAAATGAATGCTATATGTTCAGCCTTTTCATTAGGTTCCGCTGTGTATCATCTGTCATTCATCGTGACTTCTTCACCATGTTCGTGACACACCACCACCGTATAGATTGGCCACTCACCAGATACTTCTTGTATAATATGCCTTCGGTTCATTAATAGGGATAACCACTCCACCTGTTTGTACTGTTCCACACCCGCTATGCCTGAGCTTTGTTTTTCCTCATGCAAAATATATGGACAACGATCATTGCGCAATGTGTTTAAAACTTATTTATTATCGCTAAAATACAAAGTGTCAACTCACATTTAAAAGTGCCCTCGAGCCGGCACTAAGCTATTCCAGCAGTTATGGATGGGTGTCTCTAGTAGCGTAGTTAGCCTGTGTGCGATAAGGATTCCCCCCGCATCCGGCTTGCGCTTCACCCCTCGTTCCCGTTCGTTCCGGACGTTCACGCTCACGTGGTTGAGAATCTCCCAACAGCCTCTACGCGTTTCGCATCATAGTATGCGTCTTCAGGAAGCTTCAGTATCTGGTGAGTGGCCAATCTATACGGTGGTGGTGTGTCACGAACATGGTGAAAAAGTCACGATGAATCACAGATGATACACAGCGGAACCTAATGAAAAGGCTGAACATATAGCATTCATTTACGTATTTGCACTTTGCACATGGACTTTTTGTTAACTCTCTTATATTGATAGTAATTTTCACTTACAGATTGTCGGATATTGGTGACTTACATATATGTCTTGGTAGTGTGGTGATATGTAAGTGGGAAATATATATAAATTTAGGGGGGTTTGATGTGGTTTGTAGTAATTATTAGTTAATTGATTACATAGGTTTTCCCATAATCAATAATAAAAAAACCTATCAGGTATATTTAACCACTTCATTACCCAGCTATAGACATATGACGTCCACAGATGGGATCTCCCATCCTGGGTGGACGTCATATGATGTCCTGGGATTCCCGGCCGTCTAGGGGGCCCGCCGCGTTGCTCGGGACCCGGTGCGTGTGCCCGGCGACCGCGATGTCCGCCGGGCACCCGCGATTGCCCGTTAACCGGGCCGGCATGTGGATCTGTGTGTGTAAACACACAGATCCACAGCCTGTCAGTTGTGAGGAGAGCGATCTGTGTTCCCAGAACGGAGGAACACTGATCGGTCTCCTCCCCTTGAGCGTCCCCTCCCCCTTCAGTTAGAATCATTCCCTAGGAAACATACTTAACCCCGCCCCCTAGGGGTTAACCCCTTCACTGCCTGTCACATTTACACAGTAATCAATGCAATTTTATAGCATTGATCGCTGTATAAATGTGAATGGTCCCAAAAATGTGTCAAAAGTGTCCGATGTGTCCGTCATAATGTTGCAGTCATGAAAAAAAATTGCGATCGCCGCTAAAAAAATAAATAAATATTTTTTTTTAAAAACTGCCATAAATCTATCCCGTATTTTGTAGACACTATAACTTTTGCGCAAACCAATCAATATATGCTTATTGCGATTTTTTTAACCAAAAATAGGTAGAAGAATACATATCGGCCGAAACTGAGGAAAATTTATTTATTTATTTATTTATTTTAAATTGGGATATTTATTTATAGCAAAAAGTAAAAAATATTGTGTTTTTTTCAAAATTGTCGCTCTTCTTTTGTTTATAGCGCAAAAAATAAAAACCGCAGAGGCGATCAAATACCACCAAAAGAAAGCTCTATTTGTGGTGAAAAAAGGACGTCAATTTTTTTGGGTACAACGTCGCACGACCGCGCAATTGACGTTTAAAGTGCGACAGCGCTAAAAACTAAAAATTGGCCTGGGAAGGAAGGGGGTGAAATTGCCCGGTATTGAACCGGTTAAGGAAACTTAATGACATAAAAAGTGGTGTATGGAAAAAGAGTAGCGCACTCAGACACACAGATTATAGTTATATCCCATTTCACTGAATGGTTTTTTTTTTGGATGCAGCAACTCAAAATCTTAAAGGGAAAGCAAAATTTTTGTGCGCCGGTGACTGACACATATTGATTGTGCTTGAAGCATTGTTTGCCCTTTGGAGCTATATGACAGCATCATGACTAGTTTATATGGCTTATATATTTTAACTAGATATAGTTATTATCTCCTGTTGAAACGTTCATTTTTATATATATATTTATATTTATGTATATATATATATATATATATATATTTTTTTTTTTTTTGCGTATCCATATCATCACTGTAATTGGTGGTGTTTTACAAGTTAGGATATGTCTTATGTGATAATGCTGGACGCAGCACTCTAACAACACCCCATAAAAATGTTTATTCCAGTTATGTGTTTAATCTGTGTACCGGTGCTTCACGGACATGGGGACACGATGAGTGAGCATGTGCGGAGCAGGGGATCACATGACTGATGATGATCACATGATTGATCATGGGTAGTATATTAGGATTGAAGGACCGCTTGTGTAACCAATCCCATTTGAAGAAATCTTTTTGACGAAACATGTCTGGGGCGTGGTTACTCGGCATTCCATCGCACTGACATTAGATGCCGCTGTCTGGAGAGGACTACACCGATCGGACTGCTGGGCCTTAGAAGGTTGGGTGAGAGACACACCAGTTTACACTTCAGGTCCGCTGTGACCGCGGTGCACCGTTGGATCATTGATCCTGTTGTTTGCTGTGGATTTGTTCAAAGGCTTATTTGTTTCAGTTTAAAAGTGAGTGCAACCACTGAAGTGTGCTTGGAGTGATTTTAATAAATTTGTTAAAACGTTATCATGATATGTGGAGCACTTTATTCATTTGTCTTTCACATATGGAGCCGGCTAGATTGGAGTCACGGTTCATCACATGCAACCCAGGTGTGGTTCAATTGCTGTTTTGCCAAACACGAGAGTGGGAGGTATACATTCTGGTGAGTGCGCTCTTCAGAGGGAGTGGTGTCACTATCACAGTGGTGTGTTGGAAGAGTAGAAGATCTATCATATAGAAAGATTGAAAAACTACTGGTGTGCTGGATTTTTGTCATGTGAACTTCTTCCATGGACTTTTCACAGTTTATGATTTTTGTAATGTTTTTATCTTTATACTGACACTTTTCACGGGGTGTTATATTCCTATCTTTATTACTGTTTTTTGTATAGAATTAGAGTGTCACCGGTATCATGCTGTTTTGACTCATATCTTTACAAATATACATTAGCGCCACTATCTCTATCTGTACACATGTGAGAGGTAGGGATGAGCCGAACACCCCCCTGTTCGGTTCGCACCAGAACATGCGAACATGAAAAAAGTTTGTTCGAACACGCGAACACCGTTAAAGTCTATGGGACACGAACATGAATAATCAAAAGTGCTAATTTTAAAGGCTTATATGCAAGTTATTGTCATAAAAAGGGTTTGGGGACCTGGGTCCTGCCCCCATCGATCATCTATACCAGGGGGAGGCAACCTCCGCCCTCCAGCTGTGGTGAGACTACAAGTCCCATGAGACATCGCAAGACCCCGACAATCACAGGCATGACTCCTAGAGGCAGAGGCATGATGGGATTTGTAGTCTCACCACAGCTGGAGGGCTGAGGTTGTCTCACCCCGATCTATACCACCTCTTCCATCGATCAAATTTATATCTCAAACTCCTCGACTACACGCTAATTCCATATAAAACACACAGAGCTCCACACCACACCCATTTCTTATTCCTGTGATAAACCTCACACACAATATACATATCATACTGCAGTTATTATCCCCTAAACTAATATTCAACTCTCAGGATCGGAAACCCAACACAATTCTACAATTCTTTATCAGAACATTATTATCAAAAATCATTTATTTATGTCCACTGAACGATTTATCGGTCATTACATGATGGCACAATCGTTTGCGGTGACGGCCGAACGTTCGTTTTTCGAAAATGGGTTCAGCCGATTTTTCGTATATTGTATGGCCAGAAAACTAACAACAACCAACTATTAAATTATAAGTGTTTTCAATTTCCTTTCAAATTTGGCTGTTTGTGATCGTAACAAATACAAATTTATCTGAAGTTACGAATTATGCGAAATAATAAATGCCGCATCTAAACAAATTAATAATAAATAAATAAATAATAATAATAATAAAAAGGTTTTATTATTGTTATGTATTATTATTATATCGTTACGTTCCATTCTCTCAGATACGACATTCGTTAAGATAATTCGTAACTTCGGATAAATTTGTATTCGTTACGATCACAAACAGACAAATTTGAAAGGAAATTTTTTCTGGTTTTTGAATTCTCAGATTTTTTTTTTCTTCATTCTTATTTTCGAATTTACAAATTTCCAAATTTTAAAATCTTCCAATTTCCGAATTTCGAATTTTTAAATTTCAGAAATTCGGAATTCGGAAATTGTAAAATTTGGAAATTCGGAAATGTTGAAATAAACACATTTATCAAAATTCATTAAAAACGAATTTGGAACAAAACGAATTGCACATGTCTGTCCTTCATTACAGTTTATTAGACATTTTGGAGTATCCTAAAACTTCCCCTCCCCCATCACAGTTTTTTAAGCAAATAAACTACAAAAGGACATCCAAGGCCTGATCTATGACTTGATGGAGGAAATGCGTTGTGCCTGGCTGCTCTGGGCCTATCAGGGAATAGAACCTGGGACCAAGCAGCAGGACCAGTCTCGGGTCTGTGCTATACTAGTAATAGTCCAATCTGTCTGATTGTTATATCTATATCCAATCATTGATCAATATTCCCATATACAGAGCCGAGGATTTCCACTTCCTGAGACTGTATACCCCTCCCCCGTCACCTGTCCACATTACCACACCCACACCACAATCTCCACCCCCTCCACATCATAACCAATAGGAACAAGACTAGCACTGGCTGTATTCATAGTGATAATCATCACAGCCAATCACAGTGAGGGGGAGGAGCAATCACAGATCCATGGATTGGTCATGTAAAGGAACCTGTGAGGACAGAAATGTCGGAATTCTCATTGTGGATATTAAAGTGTGTGTCTAGACAAATCCTATTGTTCTAGATTTGGATGGAGTGGGGGAGGATTAGAACCCCTGTCAGGTTTTTACTGCTATCCGGGGCTCCATTAGAGAGATTTCCCCTCACTTCCTGTCCTGGTGACAACGTTTTATCAGACAGGAAATGAAGGAAAATCTACAACAGGGACACAGACAGAAATAAAGATCTGACAGGGGTTCTAATCCTTCCCCTACTCTACTAAAGAAAAGGATTTTTATTTCTGTCTGTGTTGCTGTTGGAGAGTTCCCCTCACTTCCTGTCTGGGGAAATGTTGTCACAGGAACAGGAAGTGAGAGGAAATCTCTCTAATGGAGCGCCAGATAGCAGAAATAAAGATCTGACAGAGGTTCTAATCCTCCCCCACTCCATCCAAAGCTGAAAATACCCCTTTCTTCTATAGATAGACAGTGATGGTGGAGACCCCAGGGCCGTCATCCTGATCCTGGCTACACTATGTAGTGTGTCACTGACCCAGAACAAGCATGCAGCCAGTGAAGGCTGAACAATCTGACCTCCTGCATGCTTGTTCCTGGTCAGTGACACACTAGGTAGTGAAGTGAGGTTTAGGATGAAGATGACGGCCCCGGAACCTGCAGCTTTATAAATAAATCACTCATGTTTCCTGTCCTCTGCTTCCTCCTATTGGATGAGTATTCCACCAATCACCAATCAGATAATCCACCTTGTGATGTCTCCGGGCAGATCTCTCACTTCCGATTCCCCCCACATATCTTTATACAACCTCCCCATCCCCCCCCTACATATACCCCAGCATGGAGGGGCTCAGTGAAGGTGGTGGTGAAGGTGTGGAGATGTCGGATCGGGTCACACAGATCATAAAAGGAGATCCGCCCGGCCTCATAATCCAGATCTATCCTGACTCTCCTACTGGAGACATCGCCGGGTAATGGGGTCTTATTACTGTCATGTCTCACTGAGTACTGATTATCCCACCTCTGCAAACACCAGGACTTCTTATTCCATCCAATCCGTGACTGATCTCCTCTCCTCTCTATACTGGGGTAACACATCCCGACTCTCCACCATCCAGACCCCCCGACATCCACTTCCCAGTAATGTCTCCCTGAGGAGAACCTCTGACTGCTCATCACCTGATAATCCTGAAACCTCTCTGGTGTTTCTGGGCGATTCTGAGGTGATGATGACTCGGATACAGATTTCCTGTCATCTGATATATGTAGATAATTACCAGCTGTCCTCACATCCAGTAATATGTCTGTAACCCCCCTCTCTACATTTACCTGAGACATGATATCAGATAAACCTGTGTGTAATGTGTGTGAGATCCCCCCCACATCCAGATCCCCTCCATCATGGAGGAGTTTATCATGTCTCTCTCTGTCCTCATCATCTCCATCCTCAGTATCACACAAGTCACCTGTGTCTGATTCCTGTAGGACAGTCAGTGGATCCGTCATGTTACACAGCTCCTCAATGTCCCCCATCTTCCTGGACAGATCCTCCTTCTTTATTTCCAGATCCTGGACCAGATCATTGATTATCCCGGAGATCCGCTCTGCCTGCCCGGAGATTTCCCTCAGGACTCTCTTCTCCAGATCTTCCAGACGTCTCCTGAGGTCTCTGAACAGGACAGTGACTCTCTCTGTTTCATCATCTGCTTCTCCTTGTACTTTCCTCCTGTGTTCCTGCAGACTCTGGACTCTTTTCTCCATCTCCTCTCTCTCTGTCATCAGTTTCTGCAGAACATTCCTCAGTTTCTTCTTCTTCATCTCAGAGGCCTCATCCAGAGTCTCCACCTGGTGTCCCCGATGTTCTCCATCCAGCCTGCAGGACACACAGATAGAGGTGGAGTCCTCAGTGCAGTAATACTCCAGGATCTTCTTATGGACGGAGCATTTCCTGTTCTCCAGGGAAGTGGTGAGGTCACATAAGACGTGTTCTGGTGACTTGCTGTGGACTCTCAGGTGATTGTCACACAGAGAAGCTTCACAATGCAGACAGGATATCACAGCAGGTACAGGAGTGTGAATACAGTAAGTACAGAAGACCCCGGACTCCTCCCGATCTGGATGGGTGGACAGGAAATTCTCCACTATGTTCCGTAGTGTTATGTTCCTGTGCAGTGCAGGCCGATCCTGGAACTCTTCTCTACATTCAGGACAGGAATAACCTCCAGACCCCTCCTGTGTATCCCACACACGACCAATACAGTCCCGGCAGAAGTTATGTCCACATTTCAGGGTTACAGGATCTGTATAAATGTTCAGACAGACGGAACATTCCAGCTCCTTCCTCAGATCAGCAGACGCCATCGCTGAGAGCAGAAGAGAGAAATGAAACTGAAAGTATCTGACACTCATTATAACCAGTTCTGTACATTCCTACACAGGGAGGGGCTGAGACACGTAGTCATAGGAACTTTTATACAGAAGAACACAGATAATACAGTATCTCACAAAAGTAAGTACACCCCTCACATTTATGTAAATCTTTTCTTCTATCTTTTCCTGTGACAACACTGAAGAAATGACACTTTGCTACAATGTAAAGTAGTGAGTGTACAGCTTGTATAACAGTGTAAATTTGCTGTCCCCTCAAAATAACTCAACACACAGCCATTAATGTCTAAACTGCTGGCAACAAAAGTGAGTACACTCCCAAGTGAAAATCTCCAAATTTGGCCCAATTAGCCATTTTCCCTCCCCGGTGTCATGTGACTCGTTAGTGTTACAAGGTCTCAGGTGTGAATGGGGAGCAGGTGTGTTAAATTTGGTGTTATCGCTCTCACTCTCTCATACTGGTCACTGGAAGTTCAACATGGCACCTCATGGAAAGAACTCTCTGAGGATCTGAAAAAAAAGAATTGTTGCTCTACATAAAGATGGCCTAGACTATAAGAAGATTTCCAAGACCCTGAAACTGAGCTGCAGCACGGTGGCCAAGACCATACAGCGGTATAACAGGACAGGTTCCACTCCGAACAGGCCTCACCATGGTCCACCAAAGAAGTTGAGGTCACGTGCTCAGCATCATATCCAGAGGTTGTCTTTGGGAAATAGACGTACGAGTCCTGCCAGCATTGCTGCAGAGGTTGTAGGGGTGGGGGGGGGTCAGCCTGTCAGTGCTCAGACCATACACCGCACACTGCATCAAATTGGTCTGCGTGGCTGTTCTCCCAGAAGGAAGCCTCTTCTAAAGATGATGCACAAGAAAGACCGCAAACAGTTTGCTGAAGACAAGCAGACTAAGGACATGGATTACTGGAACCATGTTCTGTGGTCTGATGAGACCAAGATAAACGTATTTGGTTCAGATGGTGAGAAGCGTGTGTGGCGGCAACCAGGTGAGGAGGACAAAGACAAGTGTGTCTTGCCTACAGTCAAGCATGGTGGTGGGAGTGTCATGGTCTGGGGATGCATGAGTTGTGCCGGCACTGGGGAGCTACAGATCATTGAGGGAACCATGAATGCCAACATGTACTGTGACATACTGAAGAAGAGCATGATCCCCTCCCTTCAGAGACTGGACCGCAGGGCAATATTCCAACATGATAACCACCCCAAACACACCTCCAAGACCACCACTGCCTTGCTAAAGAAGCTGAGGGTAAAGGTGATGGACTGGCCAAGCATGTCTCCAGACCTAAACCCTACTGAGCATCTGTGGGACATCCTCAAATGGAAGGTGGAGGAGCGCAAGGTCTCCAACATCCACCAGCTCTGTGATGTCATCATGGAGGAGTGGAAGAAGACTCCAGTGACAACCTGTGAAGCTCTGGTAAAACTCCATGCCCAAGAGGGTTAAGGCAGTGCTGGAAAATAATGGAGGCCACACAAATTATTGACACTTTGGGCCCAATTTGGACATTTTCACTTAGGGGTGTACTGACTTTTGTTGCCAGCGATTTAGACATTAATGGCTGTGTGTTGAGTTAATTTGAAGGGACAGCAAATTTACACTGTTATACAAGCTGTACACTCACTACTTTACATTGTAGACAAGTGTCATTTCTTCAGTGTTGTCACATGAAAAGATAGAATCAAATATTTACAAAAATGTGACTGAGGGGCGTACTGACTTTTGTGAGATACTGTATATATGGACACATATATTGTTTATATACTAGTATTAGTATTAATTAACTCTCTCCACTAGATGGCAGCGTCTACAAGGCACATAAAAGGCTTTTCCCAGCTTGACAAAGGAGGTTGCACTGTGTACATCTCCCCAGTGCGCATGCCCTGAAACGTGTCGCAAGCACGCCAGTGACAACATCACGCCCAGCGCTGCGGTCCAGCCCTCTCCATCGGACCTCAGCTGTGCTCCAAGCCTCAGTTTGGATCCCGCTTAAGCGCCACAGTATTTTGCTGGCCAGGACTTCCAACAACACCATCTGGATATGGGAGGCGAGGGTCAAACACACAGCCTGGACGGACGTTAGCATGGTTCATTGGATCCATATGTGCCTGATTACATAGGCGCCTGTGTCTTCTCTCTCTTTTTCTGCATGTCTGGAGTCTTCTTCCACTTCCCCTGCAAGGCTGGCCCTGATACAGTGGACTGTTCTGTTCCTTTACACAGAGCTGATTAGATCAAAGGACTTTTAGATGGACTTTTGTTTTATTTAAAAACACCTAATAGGCTGCGCCACTACCCATGTGTGTGTTATTATATAAAGACAAAGCCTCTGAATGAGGCCGTGGTCTCAGAAGGGATACATGTCCCTTTACTTCTTATATCTTTCAGATTTGTCTACAAGAAAAGTTGATATACATTATACTCTATGGACATTTCATTCTTTCATTCCTTAGAAAACAATTATTATCCAATTCCTCTCTGTTTTGAAGATCCCCACTGACTATGGAGAGGATGTCGGGGGAGGATGTATTGGGTACGGTGAATGGTTCTGACTCCGGGTCACATCTTCCCATTATACTTTATGGACATTCCTTTCTATCATTTATCTGTCATTCCATAGAAAACAATAATAATCCCAAATAATCCCAATCTTATAATCCGCTCCTCTACTTGGGGAACACCTGTGGGAAAGGATAAAATGCTGAGCGTCTCAGATTTGTCTGCAAATGAGTATTTTACATCCCATTATACTCTATGGACATTCCCTTCTGTCCTTCATCCTCATCATTCCATTGAAAACAATAATAATCCCAAATAATCCCAATATTAAAGATCACCAGTGAATATGGAGAGGATGTCATGTAAGGATATATTTGGTAGGACTAAGGCCCCTTTCACACTCGTATGACCTGTATGGAAGTGGTTCTCAACCTCAGTCCTCAAGTACCCCCAACAGGACATCATGTTTTGGGAATTTCTCTTAGATAAAATATCTCTCCAAAATACCAAACCATTCACTCTGATTTAAAGCACCTGTGCAAGATAAAGGAAAACCTGCAAACATGGCCTGTTGGGGGTACTTGAGGACAGGGTTGAGAAGCACTGATCTAGGTCATCTCCTGTCCTCAGGACCCACTAACAGGCCAGATTTTAAGTATTACCTTGGGGGAGATGCAGACTAGAATACTGCAATCACTGAGCAGCAAATGATATCACCTGTGATGTGTTTCAGTTATCTTGCAGACCTGGCCTGTTGGTGGGTCCTGAGGACAGGAGATGAGAACCTCTGATGTAAGTCACATGACTTGAAGCAATGCCTGTGTAATGTTGGGTCTATGGACCTCCAGTCACATCAAAGTCTGACCAAAGTAGTGCAGGGACTAATCTGAAGTCGCACAGATATGAGCGGTGCTCATTGGAGATCATGGGGGACCACTTGTCATGTGACTTTGCACTAGGGTTGTCACCTCATCCCTTTAAACCCCAACACATAATAATTACACGGGTTCTGTGGATGATTAAGGTGGTAATTAAACTCACTTGGTGCCTTATCTGCATTAAATTATCCTCAGAACCGGAGTAATTCATATGTGTTCAGGATTAAGGGATGAGATAAGAACCCAACCTACAGTCCCAAGTCACACAAGTGTGAAAGGGGTCTAATGGTTCTGTGACCAACTGAAATCTATTCTTCCATTATTCTCTATGGACGTTCCTTTCTGTCATTCCTTGTAGTATGTCCCCATATCCAATACATCCCGACATCCTCTCCATAGTCAGTGGGGATATTTAATATTGAGATGAAGTGGGATTATTATTGTTTTCTATGGAATGACAGAAGGGAACGCCCATAGAGAATATTGGGAAGTAAAATAGAAACTCATTTTCAGGCAAATCTGAGAATCTCAGCAGATTGTCCGCCGACGCCATCGGTCACAATGCCATACTATACCATGCTGACTCTCCGATTTGACTCTTCTGGTATTTTTTGTGTATGGAGGAGCCACAGACTCCGCCTCTTGCGGAATGCCCTGGGTTGTCTACCCGAGCCTCCATACCTCGAAAATGAGACATTTAAAATATGTGCGAACGACCGGGCGACCGCCAAGAGGAGCGTCGCCCACCACAGTTTCACTGTTTGCCCGCGTTTTGCTTTTTTCTCCTTTGCGGCTTTACCACAAGGAACCTCGCCTGGTCCCTTTACCTCAGGCACCGTAATCTTCCTTCTGGCGCCTGTGATAGCGGTCCCTATGCAGTCATCATCGTGAACTGAATACAGCGCATGGACGCGCCTCTGTGAGACACGTAGGGAGAAGCTCGATATCGCGCAAATGTAGACAAGGGTGTGATATCATTTTTTGGCCCAGTCACAAATTGTTGCGCCGTCCGGCGTTTGCACAAGGAATTTTTAATTGAAATGTTCGCATTCCTGGCTGCAGAGGTACAAACAGCCACCAGGTGTCATAAAGGAGTTGGTTTTAGTTGTCATTTCAAATAGCAGCCACTAGATGTCACTGTTGTATTAACTTTCATTTGATTGTGTTGTAAGCACTAGAAAAGACTCAAATACTTTTTTTAAAGATTGATGAAATGTTATCAAGTCCTGAACTGGTCAGTATAAAATTACATCTGTATGATTTATCATTTTGTGTTTAGAGGGTTTGGTTCATTTTGTCATTTAGTTCATAAAAATGTTACATTTATATTTTTGGTTGATCGCATGTATTATAAAATATTATTTACTGTTCCTTATTTAGTGTAACTATTCCTTATGTTTAGTGATTACACAACCACTCATTGCTTTTCTGTATGTTTTTGCTAATGTCTAATCTACTTTTACTGCCTGATCAAAAATAATCAATAAATATATTTGGGGAAAAAATAATATATATATCTTTTCTTTCATACTTGCAGAAGATGAAAACTGTTTGCCGATGGCTTGTGGATTTCACCTGGACATGAAGATATATTGTGTACAGAAGTATAAAGATGAACTTTCATTAATTTTAGAATAAAGATAACCTTCTGTATATTGTATTGGAATGATATGAACGGGAGACATCATACATGGGAGAGTATACAAAACCTATAATGGTAGTATAGTATAATAATATGAACCCGGAACATTTGGGAGCATAAAGGTGAGCTGTCACCTAGGGAGAATAAAGAGAACATGTCATGTATAGGAGTATAAATAGCACTTGTAATGTATAGGACATTAAAGAGAACCTGTCACCAAAAAAAAACTGAAAAAAAGTCTTATATCTTGAAAGCCAGAAGACTCTAAAATATTTGATCTCTTCCAGAACCAGAAAGGACTCAGGATTTGGGGCAGTACAGTATCTTTGTGATCAGCACTACTGCCATGCAGCCCTAAGGTTCCTGGTGTGGAGTGAGGATCTTCATTCCCCACATCCAGAGGAGTAGCTAGTCTAGAACCTTCAGTGCCGAGACCCCATGAAAGGCCCCCCTGACCTCGGACACCAGGGACCTTTCCACCAATCCCTTTACTCCTGTCATGGGGCCCTTTATTACGGACCCACAGAAGGACCCTTTCACATGTCCTGCAGCAGGCCCCCTTTCTGCCATCTTGGGTAGGGATGCCACCCTTTCTTCAAGTCAAACCCGAGCACTTTAGCGTCTCTCAGGGATACCACATGGAGGTATCCAGCAAGGATGACCTGATTGGTAGGCTGTACCTTAAGATATCATGAATCAGGCTGAAAGAAGGTAAATGAGGTTTATTAGGACAAATAACACAATTCTGACACCAACACCAGTAAACCATCAACAATATAAGTGACACTGAAACATGAAATCGCAGCAACCCAAATAACAACCTAACTGGCTATGTAGGTCAGAACTGGCACAATATACAGGGGTATCGGGGAGCCTCTCGGTGCTTCCTGCCCTTGACTCCAAGCCAGTGGTGTAGCATGGGGGGTGCAGGGGGTGCTGTGGCCCCAGGCGCGACATTTAGAGGGGTGCCAGTATGTGTCACTGGCTGCCTCCTCCTAATTTCAGGTTCCTGTGTCCCCCGCGCTCCGGCCGCCATGTTAGGTGTCCGGCGCCCTGTGATTGGGCGTATGGGGGTCATGTGAGGTGTAGGGCTGGCCTGTCCTCAATCGCTCCTGAAGTCCCGCCTCCTCACATGATCCCCCCATACGCCCAATCACAGTGCGCTGGACACTGAACAAGTCAAGAAGGCAGAGCACAGGGGAGAGAAAAACAATGTGAGCCACAGCCGTCCTCTCCTCCTCCTCAGGACTGATGCAGGACAAGAAGGTGAGTGAGACTCCCTCCTGAGAGACATGTTACTGACCCCGGTGGGGGGGATGGGTGGGAGAGAGAGAGTGTAGGCAGGACAGTATAGTGTAGGCTGTGTAGTATAGTGGTCAGTATAGTGGACAGTATAGTGGGCAGTATAGTGTAGTATAGGGGTCAGTATAGTGTAGTATAGGGGTCAGTGTAGTATAGTATGGTGGTCAGTATAGTGGTCAGTATGGTGTAATATAGTGGACAGTATAGAGGTCAGTGTAGTGTAGTATAGTATGGAGGTCAGTATAGTGGTTAGTAAAGTGGTCAGTATGGTGTAGTGGTCAGTGTAGTATAGTGGTCAGTGTAGTATGGTGGTCAGTGTAGTGTAGTATGGTGGACAGTATAGTGGACAGTATAGTGGTTAGTGTAGTATAGTGGTTAGTATAGTGTAGTGATCAGTGTAGTATAGTGTGGTGGTCAGTGTAGTGTAGTATGGTGGACAGTGTAGTGTAGTATGGTGGACAGTGTAGTATAGTGGACAGTGTAGTATAGTGGACAGTGTAGTGTATTATGGTGGTCAGTATAGTGTCATGTAGTATAGTGGACAGTGTAGTAGAGTGGTCAGTGCAGTGTAGTATAGTGGTCAGTATAGTGGACAGTACAGTGGTTAGTGTGGTATAGTATAGTGGTTAGTATAGTGGTCAGTGTAGTGTAGTTTAGTATGGAGGTCAGTGTAGTGTAGTATAGTTATCAGTATAGTGTAGTGGACAGTAAAGTGTAGTGGTCAGTATAGGAATCAGGTAGGTCAGTACTATTGTATTGGAAGGGACTCGGGGAGTGCTAGAAGTCCACAGGTTAGGGGGGGGGGATTACTTGCCTTGCCCCGGGTGCTGACAACCCACACTACACCACTGCACCAAGCCCCTTGGCCTGCCTGCCCTTGACTCAAGGCTCCCCTCCAGCCTCCCCTTCACTCGCCAGGCTGACCATTGACCCTTAAGCCCGTAGGCTGAAAGAAGTTAAATGAGGTTTATTAGGACAAATAACACAATTCTGACACCAACACCAGTAAACCATCAACAATATAAGTGACACTGAAACATGAAATCGCAGCAACCCAAATAACTGGCTATGTAGGTCACAACTGGACAATAAACAGGGGTATCAGGGAGCAAGGTACTGGGAGCGGGAAGAAGGGAACAGGGTGCAGAGTACAGGGAGCTGGAAGAAGGGAACAGGGTGCAGGGTACAGGGAGCTGGAAGAAGGGAACAGGGTGCAGGGTACAGGGAGCTGGAAGAAGGGAACAGGGTGCAGGGTACAGGGAGCTGGAAGAAGGGAACAGGGTGCAGGGTACAGGGAGCTGGAAGAAGGGAACAGGGTGCAGGGTACAGGGAGCTGGAAGAAGGGAACAGGGTGCAGGGTACAGGGAGCTGGAAGAAGGGAACAGGGTGCAGGGTACAGGGAGCTGGAAGAAGGGAACAGGGTGCAGGGTACAGGGAGCTGGAAGAAGGGAACAGGGTGCAGGGTACAGGGAGCTGGAAGAAGGGAACAGGGTGCAGGGTACAGGGAGCTGGAAGAAGGGAACAGGGTGCAGGGTACAGGGAGCTGGAAGAAGGGAACAGGGTGCAGGGTACAGGGAGCTGGAAGAAGGGAACAGGGTACAGGGAGCTGGAAGAAGGGAACAGGGTGCAGGGTACAGGGAGCGGGAAGAAGGGAACAGGGTGCAGGGTACAGGGAGCTGGAAGAAGGGAACAGGGTGCAGGGTACAGGGAGCTGGAAGAAGGGAACAGGGTACAGGGAGCTGGAAGAAGGGAACAGGGTACAGGGAGCTGGAAGAAGGGAACAGGGTGCAGGGTACAGGGAGCTGGAAGAAGGGAACAGGGTGCAGGGTACAGGGAGCTGGAAGAAGGGAACAGGGTGCAGGGTACACGGAGCTGGAAGAAGGGAACAGGGTGCAGGGTACAGGGAGCTGGAAGAAGGGAACAGGGTGCAGGGTACAGGGAGCTGGAAGAAGGGAACAGGGTGCAGGGTACAGGGAGCTGGAAGAAGGGAACAGGGTGCAGGGTACACGGAGCTGGAAGAAGGGAACAGGGTGCAGGGTACAGGGAGCTGGAAGAAGGGAACAGGGTGCAGGGTACAGGGAGCTGGAAGAAGGGAACAGGGTGCAGGGTACTGGGAGCTGGAAGAAGGGAACAGGGTGCAGGGTACTGGGAGCTGGAAGAAGGGAACAGGGTGCAGAGTACAGGGAGCTGGAAGAAGGGAACAGGGTGCAGGGTACAGGGAGCAGGAAGAAGGGAACAGGGTGCAGGGTACAGGGAGCTGGTCACAGATGAAGGTACAAGAGAAGTACTCAGGAGCAGGTCCAGAAACAAGGATCAGGCAGGGACCAGCCTCACAGGAAGAACACTGAAGAACTGAACTCCAGTTAAGGGAACAATTGTATACCTTCCATCAGCACTTATTTACTGGGGCATAAAGCAAACAATGAGAAGCTACATCCTCCTTTCCTCCTTCCCATCAAGGGAGGCAGCTTTGCATTCACAAGACCCCACATTTCTCAATGAAGCCTCCTTACAGTATCCCTCAGCTCTTTATTGATAGTACAGACAGCTATCAAAGTGCAGGTAATTCCAGTCCTCTAGTCAGAAGCTTCATTCTCTCCACCTGTTTCTTCCCATCTAGGAAGCCAGTTTCACACTCAAGGACTATTTTTGGCCAGGAAACATCCTGAAAATTTCCCTTAACCCATTTTCATACCTCCCAACTTTTGAACTTCAGAATGAGGGACACTTTAGGGAGGAAGCGACAGATAGCGCACTACGTGCACTGTGGGAAAACTGGGTGTGGTCAAACTCTTAACAGTGGGAGGGGTTTAATGGGTGTGGTTAAACAAAACCCAGGTTTCCTTGTACCTCTAAAATAGGCTTTAATTGCTGTGCCACAAGATAGAGTCTCACAGACACATACAAACCTCAGTACTATTATTTAAATAACAAGACAGACAGATGGCAGGAGAGTGCAGGGATGGTGTCAGCAATGGAGGTACTCAGCTGTAGTACTTACCTTCTACTTTGATCTGAATGGACGATGACAGGTTCTCTTTACTGCCCGACACCCCTAGGTGACTGATCCTCCTCTCAGATCTCCTGTAGGGGGCCCCAGAGCCCACACACTGGACAGATCCAATCTGCAGAGAGAGATCTCACCAATACATACAGAGAGCTGAGGGGGAGACCAGCCTGACACCTCATTTCCCCCCCACCAGCACAGTGAGTAGATGGAACCTCACACAGCATGTAATACCCAGGAAGTGATATCCTTAGCACTGCACATAGTGATAGCACAATCATAAACATCAAGGCTGCAGACACACAAACCTCCTCAGAAAGCAGCTGACATGCTGGGACCTGTATTCCCTCCTGTGAATGGCTTAGATACCCCACCAACCAATCAGAGTTTAGCCTCCTCTCACCTCACATTCACCTCCAGTGTTCTCCGTGTGCATAGTACTAACAGAAGCTGCTCATGCTGGAAAGGACCTAGGGGGAGGGGCTTAGATCAAATGTGCGAGAGGGGAGGGGCCGCTGTCTTCTGTCTAAGCGATGAATGGGGAAGTGTAGTGTGTGGATGTGATAAGGAGGGGGAGGAGCACTCCATGTTATGATGTACAATGGGAGCCGCTCTTTCATTACACTGGTTATTTGAGAGAGGGGGCGGGTCTGAGTTGCAGTCCCGCCCATACCCGACATCACATCTTGGATCTGACAGGTGATGTCTGTCATTGGAACTGCACACTGCACATCCAGCTGGTTTCCCAATCCGTGGCTGTTTACACTGCTGCAGGTCCTATCTAGCCACAAGTCCATATACAACATAAGCAACATAATTATGCGGGACAAACAACCCTTACAGCGGGATAGCGGGACAAACATCTGCATGCGGGAAAGTCACGGGACGGTTGGGAGGTATGCATTTTCATAAGATGTCCAGCTTGGTGCGCATAGCTAATTGTAGTTCTTTAGTCAGGAGCTTCATCCTCCCTATCTGCTTCTTCCCATCTAGGAAGCCAGTTTTACACTCACAAGGAATATTTTTCTCCATTAAACAGCCTGAAAATTTCCCATAACTCTTTTTGGATAGTATGGCTGGCTTGGCACAAATAGATAATTGCAGTCCTGTAGTCAGGGGCTTCTTTTCCCACAATCACTTTCCATCTGAGTAAGATTGCTTCATTTTTTTATTACTGGGGCATGGAGCTAACAATGGACAGCTACTCCCACTCCTCCAATGAGAAGATACAGCCTGCTTCCCATCAAAGGAGGCAGCTTGGCACCCACAAGGCCCCACCTTTCTCCATGATGGAGCCCTTACAATTTCCCTTAACTCTTTTTTGAAAGCACCTCCAGTTTGGCATGCGCAGTTATTTGAGGTCCTTCAGTCAGAAACTTCATCCAATGAGAAACGTCATCCTCCCTGTCTGCTTCCCATCTAGGGAGGCAGCTTCAACCTCACAAGACCACACCTTGTGCCCCAGAAGTCACAGAGGTTTTTATGTTCCACACTGACAGCTGTATAGCGTTCTATTTTCTCACTAGCAGCTTGGAGACAAGTGTGTAAGTGAGCGTGTTGTGGGAGGATGACTTGGCGCTGCACGAGTATGACGGGAGTGACCCCGATACAGCTCTTGGCTCGCAGAGTCATTGTCCTTCACCGCGGGTGTCACCGTTCATGGAATGTGGAGCTCAGCTGGAAAAAGTGAAAACCTCATCCATGTTCTATAGACAAGCGATTAACTCTGTAGGATCCATCCGCTTGTCTGCTGAACTATGCAGTCCTCTAAGGTGACCCTTCTCTGAGCATGACCAAATGTCCAATTCCCTCTTTTACAGAGCGAGTGCATATTGTTTTTAACCCTTTACTTTCCAACATTTACACTGTACAGGACGCCAAGGATGGGTCCTCAACGGGGTGCTATGTGGCACCAGTGTTTAAGTTAGGATCCCTTTAAGGGAAGAGTGTGGGTACTCGGGGGGTCACCATAGGTGGGTGAGGAATTTCTGGGTTAGCCATGTTAAGGAGAGGACTGACTCGCAGTCCTCTATGTATTAATAGAGAGGTATTTGGGACCAGAGGTTTTGAGCCCCTAAAGTGACATTTCGGTGAGAAATAAATAAATTGGTTGGATAATGCACTAGACCAGTGCGCCCCATTTTCTTTTTCTATTCTCACAAAAGGGCCTCCACCCCTGACTACAGGGACTCCAGTCTCCAAAGGTCTAGGAGCCTCTGGGAAGCAGCACTTAAACCAGAAAGTAGTATTCGGTGTGGTGGTGTGAGAAGGAGTTGGGGAGAGACACCTGTTTGGAGTAATAGGCAGACTGGGGCTGTGCTGAGCCCGGGGTAAAGTCCCATCTATGAACCGGGTTTCATTATATTTTGTACTTTTGTAGACAAGCAGACTTTTTGTGTGTTGCACTTTGTTTTGCTGCTGGAAGCATTTCTTTGTGTTTGCCTTCAGAAAAAGTAAAGAGCTTTTAGTTTGAAGTTAAATGGCTTTGTACATGGCGCTGTGGAGCTACAACCCCCAAACTTTACAATGCTTAGATGGGGGGCAGTTTTGTGTTTTCACAGCACGAGATCCACAGGAGATGGACCAGGTGTGACGAGCCACAATGCCCATAACTCTCTCAAACATTATTAGGCAACCCTTGTGTTGGGAAGCTTTACCATTGTTGGTGACATTGTGCAACCAACCAGCCGGAACCACTTGGCCAGGGCAGCTGTTAGGCTGAATGGGTCCCCTTGATGTCTATCTGGCAGGACCCCCTCCCTCTACCCCAAAGCAGACAGTCATGAAGAAGGTGGTGGCATGGACTGTGTGCAATGAAGAACGATCTGTATTATCTTCTTCTTCTATATTTGATTTCATATCATCTGTTTATATATAAATGTCTATTTTATATGTGTGTTAGATGGTCAGCCTGGCTTTTGCTTTTTGTTTGTTATTTGTGTGATTTATTATCTATTCCATATTGGTTTTATGCACTTATATTTTTTGTTCTAGACCCTCTGGTGTGTGTTTATTTCACATAGTTACTTAGAACAAGTGCTGCTGTGCTTCTCAATCCCTATTTATTACAGTATGCAATAAGTCCAACCTAACGCTCAGAGCCTGGGTTCAGTTCCCTCCCCCCAACCAGACTTGCCAAGCACCTGGTTCTGAAGACTTCTTCTGTCTGGGGTCCTTGGGCAGTGCTTCTCCGGGGGGCCCCTCCTGGAGCTGGGAGTCTGGGGACCATCCATAGGCTGGACCACATTTCATTTTGTAGTTGCAAGAAGCCCACAATTGTCTGTAGAATCACAAGCTCTTACAAACTGATATGAATGATTCTGAGTATGTTCTCTAGATCAGCCGTTTTCCCCCAGAGTGCCCTGGCAAAATATTTACCACAAATGTATACAGACCAGCAGGTGGAACAAGCCTGCCTTATAGTGAAATAAAGCCACAGGTTTTCATTGTGCACCATTACCACCTTCTAGCCACCGGAGTCCTAACAACCAATCATCCTCCCTTTGCCCCTCTCTGTAAGCGCTGGGGTTACATTAGATTAGCAATGGAGAAAAACTGAGGGAGAAGAGAAACTTTGGAATACTAGTCAGTACCAGTGTGTAAAAGTATAGTGGATTTGGAAAAATACATCACACCCAACGTTGGGTGTCCTTCGTGTGTGGATGACGATGTGTTATGTAAAACTATTAGAATAATGTTTTACATTTTAGAATGGGGTGCCCCGAGACGGTTCATAGCTTTAGAGGATGCCTTGACTAAAAATAGGTTGAGAAGCAATTCTCTAGAACAGGGGTCTCCAAACTGTGGTCCGGGGGACAGATGTGGCCCTTTGCTTGCTTTTATCAGGCCCTTGGGGCACTATGTCATCCACTGATACCAATAATGGGGCATAATACCCCCTCCCCACACTGAGACCAGTGAAGGGGCACACTTCCTTTCAATTATACCAACGATGGGACACAATTCCTCCCAAAGACACCAACAACTGGGCAAAATGACACCAATGATGGGGCACAATTCCTCCAACTGACACCAATGATGGGGCACAATTCCTCCAACTGACACCAATGATGGGGCACAACTCCTCCAACTGACACCAATGATGGGGCACAACTCCTCCCACCAACACAGGAGCACAATCTCACCCAATGACATCACCGATGGGGCACAATTCCTACCAATGACACCAAAGATGACGCCATTGTTTATTTCCACTGATGTTGGGACCTTTTCTACTCCCATTGACCACAGTCCCCCCCCCTCCAAAAGTAAACTGGCCCCCTGTTTAGAAAATTTGGAGACCCCTGCTCTAGAAGATCACCATTACTGTGAATATAGTTTATATTAGCTTGCTGTTGCTTAGAAAGGCCACAAGATGTCCCCATAGTCTACAGGATGAGCTCTTGTAAGTAAACCATCTCATGTGACCTCCTCTGAGCATGCTCCAGCTTGTCATTACTATGAATACACCTTTTTATTTGATATTGTAGTGTAAAAACAATGACAAATGAAGCCCACATTGTCTGCAGATTAATGAGCTCTTACAGACTCCTATGAATGCTTCTGAGCACACTCTCTAGATTACTATTACTGCATAGTTGCCAACATTGAAAAAAAAATTTTTAGGGACACATTTTTGGCTGTAGGCGGAGTCTTATTATAATTAGGGGGTGGGATATGCATTTGTAGGCGTGGCACAGTGCAGAAAATGGGCGTGGTTTACGCAAAATAGTGGGCGTATCTTAATTGGGCGTGGCTCAAAGGGTGTGTGGTTAGAGTCTAAAATGAATGAGGCAAGGAGAGGGAAAGGGGGGAGAGGGATGGAGGGACAGCAGGCCCAGATCCTATACAACAATGGAAATATGTGTATTATAGAAAGTTTAACAACCAGCAGATAAAGATACTCCAAACACCTGGTGTTAGCACTTCAATCATCCCGGCACCATAGTTGTTATGATGTCAGGATGATTGAAGTGCATTATTTCTATTATTACATTGTAATATAAAATGAAATCATTCAACTCACCATAATGCCGAATCAGTGGGATCCCTGAGTGTGTCACCTGCCACCAACCATCCGTCCTTGCATCACGTGTCCCAGCAGAGCCCCCCCTTGTATCAGATGTCCCCAGCGGAGCCCCCCTTACATCAGGTGTCCCAAGCGGAGCCCCCCTTACATCAGGTGTCCCACGCGGAGCCCCCCTTACATCAGATGTTCCCAGCGGAGCCCCCCATTACATCAGAGGTCCCCAGCGGTGCCCCCCCAAACATCAGGTGTCCCCAGCGGTCCCCCCTAACATCAGAAGACCCCAGCGGTGCCCCCCCTAGCATCAGGTGTCCCCAATGGTGCCCTCCCTTACCTTTCCATAGCAGACCGGCAGCGGGGTGGGGGGTAGGCGGGGCGAGGCGGAGCAGGGTGCAGGGTGGGCGGCGACGCAGGAGCTTCGTCTAGCCACCCAGCCATTCCTGGTCTCCTTAAAAATGGCGGCCGGCGGAGACGGACCTCTAGCGGCGGCGGCGAAAATTCGTAAAAAAACGGATTTCTCGGGACATTTCCAGGGAAACAATCAACTTGGGAAAAGAGTCCAAATCCCAGGAAATCCAGGACAGTTGGTAAGTATGTTACTGTGAATGTAGCTGACATGAACTTGTTGTTGCTTAGAAAGGCCACAAGATGTCCCCATTGCCTGCAGGATGATCTCTTGTAAGGAAACAATCTCATGAGAACTGGTGTGATCATTACTATGAATACACAACCGTTTATTTGATTTTGTAGTTACAAACCAATACAAAAAAAAGTGCATTGTCTGCAGATCAATGAGCGCTTACAAACTCCTATGAATACATCTAAGCATGCGCTGTAGAATGATTACCATTTATAAGAACTTGTTGTTACTTAGAAAGGCCACAAGATGTCCCCATTGTCTGCAGGATCAGCTCTTCTAAGCAAACCAACTCCTATGAACTTTCCTGAGCATGCTTTCCATTGTCATTACTAGAGATGTCACATTTCCGGAAATTCTGAAGCTCGGAAAAAAAACAGTTTTTTGGGGAAAAACTAAAATTTTCAGAAAAATTGAAAAAAATGCTACATTAGCACTTTGTCTTTTTAAGATTGGAAGTCATTCTGTTATTTTAGGAACATAAAATATGACTATGGACAATTTGACTTGGCATAAAATGATCACAACTAGCATATTAAATATATAGTGTAGCCAAACAATTATCACAAACAGAATTTACTTTTTATAATATTTATTTGTAACAAAGGGAGCGACAATCTCCTGAACTGATTACTAGTTTATGTGGAACAGCCAAAAATCCTCCACAAAACAATTTTCAAAACCAAAAGTAACAATTTGTCATATTTCCTCTCCACAGTATTAAATAAAAATAAAACCCCCATTCTCATAAAAAGAACTGAAGATGGGGGAAGTGTTAAGAAGAGAGTTGGGACTAAAGTTTCAATGGACATTTAATCAGAATCATTTTCTGAAATTCTCATTATCCGTCTCTCTGCTTCTGCAGATTCTCTTTTCTGTCCGTCATCACAATTAGGAACTTCTAAAAACTTAAGGTGAACACCCTGTCTTCAAATATTTTATTCCTCATGTTAAAATTAAATATTCTACTTTTTTTTTTTGTTTCGATTTTTCTAATATTTTAGAAAAACAACAAAAAAAACAAAAAAAAAAACAAAACGTTTTTTCTGAATCTCCGTTTTTTTTCCCAGGCCTTCACCTCTCTAGCCATTACTATGAATACAGTTCCATTTTGTAGTTGCCAACAGAAGCCTCACTGTCTGCAGAATAATGAAATACTCCTGAAAAGTAGCAAACAAATAAAATCATATGAGTGTGATGCTGTATTCCATTACAATGTATAAAGAGTTTGTACAATGTTGTTATCACAGAGAAATGTCACATGATGATATTTCCATTGTATTTAGAATGTGAGATATTAAAAAAAGGTATTTGTGTATTCACAGTAATGTCTTAGTGGATCCCCCGCAGAAGGTTTTTTTTTGCGTAAAATTTCTGGTTCAAATTTTCATCTTGACATTTATCCCTCAAATATTTCTATGTAGTTGCCGGGAAACTCCAAAAGTCTCTCATATGTGAAATACATATGAAGAGAACTGAGCATGCTTGCAGCCAATGTCTTTGGTACCGGGGGGGGGGGGGGTGGAGCCCGATGGGGACCTTCAGCTCCATTTTTGCTTTTGATTGGCCAGACACAGAAAAAAAAGGATCCATATCTAATATTCAGCCCAATGTCGGCTTTCAAACGTGTCCTCTGCAGACCTGATGGGAAACTAGTCTCCGTTCTCCATCACACTCCGCCCATTTAATGACAAATCATTTCCCATATATGGGCATTGTCCTTTTTTTGGGCTATGACATCACCATGATCACATTTACATTTATCTTTCGGACAAGAAATCTCCCAGCTGACATGTAAGTGGGGGCAGGGATACAGCACTATATTGTGTACATCCAGCCAGCTTCCCAACAAAGGCACTGCCCGCTCTGAGTACTCATGTACCCGTCTATGCCAGCTCAGAGGGGGTCCTAATTACCAATCTACTAATCTGAGAAATGGCAGAAAATGTTGAAGAAATCGTTGTCGTCATAGCAACAGATTCTTAAAGTGGCAGTAGTAAGAACTAATCTGACATTGTCACACGGTAATAATGTTACCAACACTGGAGCAAATGCTTGTCTGAGTTGGGCATGAGAACTACCCACAGAAAAGTTCCAATAGTTCTTTTTACTCAAAAGTATGGAAAGCAGCGCCATGAACCCAGCATTGTTCAAGAAGCATTAACAAAAATACGTTCATCTTTTTTTAATTTACTTACATGTATAGCCAAAACTTTTGTACAAAAAAATTATATATATATATATATATATATATATATATATATATATATATATATATATATATATATATAAATTTCTTTTGTAAAAAGAAAATAATATTATATATACAGTCCTCTGTAGTCCAATCAATTAGATGAAAAGTGCTGACAAAACACAACAACATTCCTAAAATGGTAGAAAATGTGAAAACGTACGTCTGGGGTCACACTGCCGTATGGATCGGATCACATCAGGGGTCCGGTGCTCCCCTCTTCACTGTTTTTGGTCAGAAGTTTTGGTTGAATTCAAACCTGAAAGCAGACCAGAAGACGCTCAGGACTCCGGTGTAATTCACTACGAAGATGTGAGAACTTATAACAATGGCACAAAACAGAATTCCCCATAAGCGCTTAATCTAAAAGCTGAGGTCTGAAGACGTGGACTAGGTTTGTTCTTCGTGGACCATAATGTTTGTTCTTAGGTAAAAAACTGGTTACAGTGGTGTGTCCAAAGTGTGGTGATAAATAACGTGTACTCAGACTGGTCTGGAGCGGTAAGTAAGTGAGGTGCCCCAAGGCTCTGTCTTGGGACCAATTCTATTCTATTTATTAGTAAATGATATAGAGAATGGGATAAATAGCTCAGACTCAGTTTTTGCAGATGACAAAAATAAGCAGGACAATAACTTATCAGAATATAGAGATTTTACAGAAAAACCTGAACAAAATAATGGAGTGGGCAAATACATGGCAAATGAGGTTTAATGTGGAAAAAATGTAAAGTAATGCACTGGGGGGGGGGGGGGCAAAAAACATAAATGCAAACTACTCCCTAGGGGGAATCAAGGATGGAGAAAGATCTGGTGGTTCCAGTAGAAGACAGATTGAGCCATAGCATGTAATGCCAAGCTGCAGCTACCAAAGCCGGCAGAATATTAGCATGCATAAAAAAAAAAAAAAGATATACTCCGGGGATAAAACTATAATCCCGCCACTTAATAAAACTCTGGTTAGGCCACATGTGGAGTATTCTGTCCAGTTCTGGTCACCAGTCCTCAGGAAGGATGTGCTGGAACTGGAGAGAGTCCAAAGAAGGGCAACAAAACTAATAAGGGGACTGGAGGACCTCGATTACGAGGAACAACTGCAAACCCCAAATCTTTTCTCGCTGGAGAAACAACGCTTGAGAAGAGATATGATAGCGATTTACAAAGACCTCAATGGTGATCCCAGCATATAGAAAAACAATTCAGTCTCAGGAAGTGTAAGAGGACACACAATGAGATTGGAGGAGAAGCGGTTTGACCTTAAACTGTGCAGGTTTTTTTCACTGTCAGGGCAGTGAGGATGTGGATCTCTTCCACAATTAGTGGTGGCTGCGGGGAGTATGGATATTTTTATGAGACTCTTGGATGTGCATCTTAAAGAACACAACATACAGGGATATGGGAAATATAGACACTGACACATGTGCAGGTTAACCTGGATGGCCTTTTGTCTTTATTCAGCCTTACCTACTATGTAACATTTTTTTACTTACTGTCATGTTCTTAACCACCCCTGGTCTCTGAAGATACTTAAGCACCAGAACTGCTTCCAGGTAATATATAATATCACACTTGGTGCTCACTTCCAAATTCTATTTATTTTGGGCTTTCCCGATTAGCTTCCAGAAAGGTCTCCTTTGCTACCTCCAGCGGCATTCGGTTGGAGTTTTGGAGGCAGTCATCAAGGTTTCAAACCTGTAATTGATGTGAAGGGTACAGCATTGCAGGAAGTTCTAAGAAATGACAAAGTCAGAATAATCGGCACAACCAAAGATTAGATGACCTTTTACCGACATTCTCACGAGATACGAGCTTCATTATCCTATTTTGTATATCGTCGGTGATGTTCATAAAAAATGTACAATGTTGAAAAAGTTCAGGATCTTTCACAGAGAGATCAGTTCCCTTTAACTGATAGGTTACAAAGCGTCTCACGTGCTTCAAGTAGCCACTTATGGTCCGGTTCTTAAGGTGACGTTTCAGAGAGATAAATGTATTTACTTTTCCTATGTCCTTCACAAAATGTAGGTTTACACGTTTTGGATTCATAAAATATAAGAATCTGACCACATCCTCAACCTAGGGGGAAAACAAAACATAATTGATTATAAATTGGATGAAGGGTGTACTGCAGTGTTGGCACAGAGAAGCAGATTGATAAGTTTATTGGAAAATCTGGCTGGCATATTAAAAGGAGAAGTACAGTCAAAGCTCATTTGGCTGTACTTCTCCTGTGGATCACAGTTCATTCTGCACTCCTGTGGACCATTTTCAGCGGGCTGAAGCCCGCTGCCGGCTGATGTCACAGAGCCAGTCCATGCTCGGGAAGGGTCATGACCATATGGTCAGGATCCGTCCACATGCCTGGACCAGCACCCGGCTCAGGCTCCCAGTGAGCCACCGAGAACCTGAGCCGGCTGCTCTGCCCCCTCCACAGCCCAGCACTAAAGTGAGTGAGCAGGGGGGCAGAGCAGAGAGCAGTGACTGACAGTCACCAGCTCTCTGCTCAGGGAGCTCTGAGAACCAAGCGATTGGCAGGGTTTGCTCGATTCTCAGTGTTAGAGCCAGTGTTCCATCAGAATCAGCAACCCGTCAGATTAGGTAACGGGAGCGACGTTCCGTCAGCTGAATACTTACTGTGCATGAGCAGGTTTGCTAATCTGAAAGAACACCTGCAGTCATAAAGCAACAGTGGACATCTTGCTACACCCAGCTACGTCTTGAATTTCAGTCCTTTAACAAATAAAGTGATCATATATGACTCAATATAGTATATGGAGATCTGCCATGCTGTTTTCATGTTATATTTTCAGTCTAAAGGTTTAGCACTGACCAGTGCGGGGTGTACCATCATGGCCTCTGCCAGCTTCCTACTGCTGGCATCCAGCTATTTTCAGATGTTCAGATTTTCAGCTATTCACAGATTTCAACATGCTACATTTATATCCACTCAGTTTATTGCTAAAATGACTGAAATTTAGAAATTTAAAAAAGACTTAGCTGGGTGTAGTAAAATGTCCGCTGCCACCTTGTGACTGCAGGTGTTCTGTCACATTATCAAACCTGCTACAAATGTGTAGCAAGTATTCATCTGACAGGAAGGTTCCTTCCATTACATAATTTGATGGGTCGCCAACTGACAGAACACCATTGGACAGATGCAGCATTGGAATTTCAAGCAAGGACATTGGGTCAGTCCATTATGTAACACCCCCATGTGTAAACTGACGTCCCAAACAGACCCCGCCTTCACTCACCCCTGGGTCCTAAAGAAACCCTACACAAGAAATGCCTGAAGGAAAGGGGCTTCTGTTCTGATCTTGTGAACATCGTGTTTTTCTGTCTCCAGTAGGTGGAGCCACACTCTAAGGCCCTCCCCTGGAAAGACCTCTTCAGCATTTAAGCCTAGGTTCAGACTAGTGTGATCTCAGACATCGCATGCGATTCGTACCCGCACCATAGGTGTCGATCACATGCGATGTCTGAGCAATGCGAGGTCAGCCATACAGTTGTATTCGCATGCATTAACTGTATGCATTGGATTCATACAGAAAATGGCGCAGGGACTTGTGTTTTCCCCGCACTGGAATCGGATCACGTGGGTGTTCTCAGCAGTCCGATTCCTGTGTGAGTTCAAAGTTCGCACTGCAATCTGTGAACCATTCTGGGGGTGTCATTAACATTGTAATGACACCCACAGCGGTTGGCAGAGGGCGGTGTGACCTGCCTGCGGGAGAGATGTGGGAACCGGCGCTGGTTCCTGCATCGCACTAGTCTGAACCTAGGCTAAATGTTTTTATTTTGATCCATTAACAGTTTGGTAACCAAATCTAGTAGAGTACTGGTTTCATACCTCCTGTTTATAGTTCTCCATCACCAAAGTTTCATGCAAATATGTTGCAAACTCCTTGAGCATTGGTGCTTTCAAAGAATGCCTTTCATAGAGTCCTCCTTTTCTCATGTGTAATCGTGTCTTCGAGGTCCAGTTTGTATACTGAATCCTTTATTAGAAAAACATTAGAAATGCAGAAGAATGGAGAGTTTGAATTGATGCAGATAAAATTGTAAACAAAATGTTATAGTTACTGTGAAACCCCATAAACCTCTGGTATATCATCTCCTGTATCCTCTTCTTCCTGCACCATTTTCTCCACTGTGGGCCATGTGCATTGTGAGGAACCGGAAGCTTCTTCAGACACACATGGTGAAACCATGGCAGTCCTTGACTGTCCTTCAGCCAATAAGTCCCTTATGGGGATGAGGTTGTACGAGTCTTCATTAAACATTGCAATGTTGTGGAGTCTTCTACAGATGGTTCCTAAACTCTCCCTGGATCTTCATGATTTGGCACATATGGTGTGACTGCTGTATTAACCTGAGGTCTTGGGGTTGCCAATGAATGTTCCATTTGGACTCTTGGAGGGGGATAATTTAAGAACCCGAGTAAAGTTTTATTAATGTGTTTAATCAACACCATGTTGGATAGAGGGAGAGTGTGGTAAAACGTCTAAGTGAGATCAAGAGAAAGAACTCAAGTGAACATCAGATAGGAGCATGAGAGAACGAACGGTTCAAAAGAAAAATGTTGGAAAAAACGGGGAAATGAAAAATGACCAACTCTAAAACTAAACTACCGAAAAAGACTGGGCCAAACGTTTTGGAATTTTGCATTCTATTCCTTGAAAAAGACAAACTTTATCTAATTTTGTTAAAAGGAAACCTCTATGCAAGGGACTTTGAATAGTTGAAGTCTGTTTTAATAACCAAATCAATCTGTACAAACAGCTAGTTTGCAGATCTAAAGGAGATTATACAATTCAATTGATGTAATTGTAGCCATATTTGTGCACATTACAAAAACTGAGTTCTGTCCATGATACTTTAGTTGCACCAACATCCAAAATTTTAGGGCCAGCTATTGGGGTGTACCCCTTTCTTCAAGGTCCAAACAGTACTAATACACAGGTAGACTGTTAAAGAATCTCTAAAAAAATCAAACACACAGCAATTGTAAAAGCAAATTCAGGGAGTTGTGAGAGAAGACCGGAAGAGAGCAATGAAATGGTGTGGGGGAGGGGGAGAGTCGCAGAGGTGGGAGTCATACTTATTAGTTACTTAAATTTCCTGGATAAATATTTGGAAAACTGTGGTCCACATTTAGTCCATTATATTTTGTGTACATAAAAGAATAACTTTAAGAAGAACAAATTCATATCTTACATAGTGTGGTCTAGTGCAGTGTTTCTCAACTCCAGTCCTCAAGGCGCCCCAACAGGTCGTGTTTTCAGGATTTCACTCAGATGAAATGGCTGTGGTAATTACTAAGGCAGTGAAACTGATAAAATCACCTGTGAAAAATAATGGAAAGCCTGAAAACATGACCTGTTGGGGGGCATCAAGGACTGGAGTTGAGGAACACGACTCTAGTGTGTGGGACATTTCTCACAACCAGACCACACTATGAAAGACATGAATGGTTTACCTCTTCAAAACTACCCAGGAAAGTAAAATATTTGAATGATGAGTCTATTTGCAAAAACAATGGACTAAATGCAGGCCTCAGTATTTTTACATCTTTATCCAACAGTTTTGTGACCTATCAACTCCGACTCTTCCCTCCTCCCATCGCTCCTTTTCTGCCTTTTCTCACCAACTATCAAAGCTTACTTACCATTGCTAAGCATCAGATTTTTACTTTCAATGTATTTTATTTTCATAAAATATAGGACAGAGTAACATTTGAAGTACAACATTATCGAAATGAACTTGTGGTACAAAGAGATAGGCATGATACAATCTGTCGGTATAATACAGTAAAATAAGATGGTGGAAAGAGTACAAACCAGACAATATAATGTTTATATTACCCGCCCCCTATTGGGGGAGTTGATGTTAACTGGGAGTAGCCTCCCGGCCCACAATTTATCTGTGACGGCAGTCCCAAAATTAACAGAGAGGCCCCTCAAGCCCGACTAGGGTTGGAGGAAGAGGGTCCCATCACCTCGGCACCCCCTACGGGATCATACTGTTCCGAGGAGTGGGATCCCCCAACCCTGTGGGGAGCCTCTACTTGAGACCTGCTGCCTCTAGAGCGGGACCCTGGGAATGTACCAAGCATACAAAACAGGAACCCTGTAATAGAAAGGGACAGACCCAAAAGAAGAAAAAGAACAGAAAAGGTAAGTAAGGTTTTTATGTCTCAATTTTTGTCCTGGCTTTGGCTCGGAAGCAACCCTGGGGAGATTGCTATACCCATGAGTTTAGCCCACGGTTCCCAGATCATCTCAAATTTCTGTTTTGTATTGTTGAGGATGCTCTCCATTTTCTCCTGGTCCATGATCCAGGAGATCTTCCTGATAGCAGCCCTTGTAGAGACTGAGGGTTGCTTCCAAGCCCTAGCCAGTGTCATCTTAGCTCCCAAAAATATAAAGTGAATCATTTTGCGATTGTACTTGGAAAGGCAAAGAACGTGTGCATTCAATAGTGCGGTTTCTGGAGACCTGGGAATCTCGCATCAGATTGCCCTTTTGATTAGATGAAATATCTTTTTCCAGAAAGGCCTGATTCTGGGGCATGTCCACCACACATGCGAAATTGTGCCTGTAAGTTGGCAGCCTCTAAAACATAGGGGTTCGACTGATGGAAAGATTTTTGCCAGTCTAGCTTGTGTCATGTACCATCTGGTCATAATTTTTATATTTTCTTCCATGAAGGAGGTATTGATGATACCTTTGTATGCCGATGCCATTACCGACTGCCAGGTCTCCAGGCTCCACTGGAATTGTAGGTTCTGCTCCCAGGCCAACATGTATGAAGATTTGCAGAGGGGTTGGGAAAGTGACGCATAGACAACTGATATGCCTCCTTTTTGCTCCATGGCCTGAGCGCACCAAAGCTCGTAATTGGAAAATTTCGGGGGATTTGGTTTATCCAGCCATATGCTTCGCAGGAAGTGATTCATTTGGCCAAACCAAAATCATTCTGAGTGTGGAAGGTCTAGATTACTGATGCATTGTGCAAGGGTTATAGGGCCCCCTAGACATGAAGAAATGGCCTATCCGGTACAGCTCCTTGTCAAGCCACCACTGGAAGGCCTTAATGTCTAATCCTGGAGGGAATTTCGGGTTACAGAACAAGTGTGACAGGGGTTTCGTTGCAGATTAGAGGTTTGGATTTGATCTGTTTGTCCCACATCGTGAAGGAGTGTGAGAGTGTAGGGGCAAAATGGGGGTCTATTTTTGGGGAGAGTCCAGAGTAAAAAATCTAGGGTGTGTTGGGGGACCGCTTGACATTCTATCTGTATAAAATCTGGTTTTCCCATGTTAGAATAAATCCCAGAGAGCTGTGCTAGTCTGGCTGCCAGGTAGTATCTGTGAAGATGAGGGAGGCCCAGCCCGCCCTGTCGTGATAGATACAAGGTCTGTTTTAGCCTGTATCCTGAGCCCCCCCCCCCCCCAAATAAAATTTTAGGATTTTGCTCTGGAAGGACTGAACGTGAACCCTCTTCAATGGGATGGGAAGGGCTCGGAAAAGGTAGAGTAGTCTAGGCATCAACGTCATCTTCACTGCATTTACTCTTCCTAGCCAGGACAAATTTTGTTTGGACCAGGATTGTATGTCTTGTTCTAGTTTATGGTACATGAGGGGATAGTTTTTGGTGTAGAGAGATTCAAATTTGGGGGTCAGGGAGATGCCTAGATATTTGAAGGCTGATTCATTCCAGTCAAACTGAAAGTTTAGTATCAGTAGGGAGACCGTCTCAGGGTTAAGGGAAATGTTAAGGGCTTTGGGATTTAGAGTAGTTTATCTGGAGGCCAGATATGTTCACAAAAGAGGATAAAGTTTTGCATAGGTTGGGTAGGGATGTAAGGGGAGAGGTGATATAAAGTATTAGGTCATCAGTGAATAGACCACATTTGTGCTCCTGGGTTCCGCAGGAAACCCCCCTAATGTCTGGATTCACTAGAATCTCTATTGCTAATGTCTCAATGGCTATGGCAAACACTGGGGGGGATAAAGGGCAACCCTGCCTCATGCCTCTAGCGATGCGGATCGGGGAGGAGTGGTATCCTAGTAATCTAATAAGTGCTGTTGGTCAGGAATATAGAGCCTTAATAGTTCCTAGAAAGCGTTCACCAAACCCCCAGTGGTCTAATAGTGAGAAAATATACTGCCAGGATACTGAGTCAAACGCTTTTTGTATATCCAGGGAGAGTAACATTCCCTGTTGTCTGACACCCCCCCGGCCAGTTCGTCTGTAGGATAGATGCAATGTCTATGGTTCGTCTGGTTTGGTCAGGTCCCCGTCTACCTGGTATGAAACCCACCTGATCTTTGTGGATATAGGATTTGATAAAGGAGTTTAGCCTGTTAGCGAGGATTTTAGTGAGGATTTTCAAGTCATTATTTATTCATGAAATTGGTCTGTAACTCCTTACCCCTTTGTAATTTTTCTCTTGTTTCGGGATAACAGTGATGAAGGCCGTATTTAGGTCGGGGTTGAGGGGAGAGCCAGTCGCCTTTTTATTAAAGAATTTGGTAAAGTAGGGAGCCAAGGTCTCTGCAAATGTTTTATAGTAGGGCACCGATAGCCTGTCCAGTCCTGGGGCCGATCCCCTCTTAAGGTTTTTTATGACCTCTAAAGTTTCTTCCACTGAAATTCGGTCCTCCATAATAGATTTGTGTTTTTCAGAGAGTTGTGGAATGGGGAGGGTGTCCATAAATTGTGAGTAGGGATGAGCTTCGAGTTCGAGTCGAACTCATGTTCTACTCGAACATTGGCTGTTCGCAAGTTCGCCGAACAGCGAACAATTTGGGGTGTTCGCGGCAAATTCGAATGCCGCGGAACACCCTTTAAAAGTCTATGGGAGAAATCAAAAGTGCTAATTTTAAAGGCTTATATGCAAGTTATTGTCATAAAAAGTGTTTGGGGACCTGGGTCCTGCCCCAGGGGACATGGATCAATGCAAAAAAAAGTTTTAAAAACGGACATTTTTTCAGGAACAGTGATTTTATTAATGCTTAAAGTCAAACAATAAAAGTGTAATATCCCTTTAAATTTCGTACCTGGGGGGTGTCTATAGTATGCCTGTAAAGGGGCGCATGTTTCCTGTGTTTAGAACAGTCTGACAGCAAAATGACATTTGGAAGGAAAAAACTCATTTAAAACTACCCGCGGCTATTGCATTGCCGACAATACACATAGAAGTTCATTGATAAAAACGGCATGGGAATTCCCCACAGGGCAACCCCGAACCAAAATAAAAAAAAAAAAGATGTGGGGGTCCCCCTAAATTCCATACCAGACCCTTCAGGTCTGGTATGGATTTTAAGGGGAACCCCGCGCCAAAAAAAAAAAAACGGCGTGGGGTCCCCCCAAAAATCCATACCAGACCCTTATCCGAGCACGCAACCTGGCAGGCCGCAGGAAAAGAGGGGGGGACGAGAGTGCGGCCCCCCCCCTCCTGAACCGTACCAGGCCACATGCCCTCAACATTGGGAGGGTGCTTTGGGGTAGCCCCCCAAAACACCTTGTCCCCATGTTGATGAAGACAAGGGCCTCATCCCCACAACCCTGGCCGGTGGTTGTGGGGGTCTGCGGGCGGGGGGCTTATCGGAATCTGGAAGCCCCCTTTAACAAGGGGACCCCCAGATCCCGGCCCCCCCGTGTGAAATGGTAAGGGGGTACTTACCCCTACCATTTCACTAAAAAACTGTCTTCTTCTTCTTCTGGTTCTTCTGGCTCTTCTGGTTCTTCCTCCGGCGTTCTCGTCCAGCATCTTCTCCGCGGCGTCTTCTATCTTCTTCTCCTCGGGCCGCTCCGCACCCATGGCATGAGGGGGGAGGCTCCCGCTCTTCTCTTCATCTTCTTCATCTTCTTCTTCATCTTCTTCTTCATCTTCTTCTTCATCTTCTTCATGTCTTCTCCGGGCCGCTCCGCAGCCATGCT
Organism: Aquarana catesbeiana; assembly: GCF_042186555.1. Lineage (NCBI taxonomy): Eukaryota > Metazoa > Chordata > Amphibia > Anura > Ranidae > Aquarana > Aquarana catesbeiana. The sequence continues at coordinate 980,341,556 of NC_133324.1, read as the reverse complement.
GTGGCATGGAGGGAGGCTCCCGCTGTGTGACGGCGTCTCTTGGTCTGACGGTTCTTAAATAACGGGGGGCGGGGCCATCCGGTGACCCCGCCCCCCTCTGACGCACGGTGACTTGAGGGACTTCCCTGTGACGTCACGGGGAATGCCACAGGGAAGTCCCGTCATGTCACCGTGCGTCAGAGGGGGGCGGGGTCACCGGGTGGCCCCGCCCCCCGTTATTTAAGAACCGTCAGACGAAGAGACGCCGTCACACAGCGGGAGCCTCCCTCCATGCCACAGCATGGCTGCGGAGCGGCCCGGAGAAGACATGAAGAAGAGAAGAAGGAAGAAGAGAAGAAGAAGAAGAAGATGAAGAAGAAGATGAAGAAGAGAAGAAGATGAAGAGAAGAGCGGGAGCCTCCCCCCTCATGCCATGGGTGTGGAGCGGCCCGAGGAGAAGAAGATAGAAGACGCCGCGGAGAAGATGCTGGACGAGAACGCCGGAGGAAGAACCAGAAGAGCCAGAAGAACCAGAAGAAGAAGAAGATGAAGGAAGAAAGAAGAAGCATTTAAATAAAGGAATTGTCAAAAACTGTCTCTTGTCATTTTTAACATTTTTGACAGTTTTTTAGTGAAATGGTAGGGGTAAGTACCCCCTTACCATTTCACACAGGGGGGGGGGCCGGGATCTGGGGGTCCCCTTGTTAAAGGGGGCTTCCAGATTCCGATAAGCCCCCCGCCCGCAGACCCCCACAACCACCGGCCAGGGTTGTGGGGATGAGGCCCTTGTCTTCATCAACATGGGGACAAGGTGTTTTGGGGGGCTACCCCAAAGCACCCTCCCAATGTTGAGGGCATGTGGCCTGGTACGGTTCAGGAGGGGGGGGGCCGCACTCTCGTCCCCCCCTCTTTTCCTGCGGCCTGCCAGGTTGCGTGCTCGGATAAGGGTCTGGTATGGATTTTTGGGGGGACCCCACGCCTTTTTTTTTTTTTTTTGGCGCGGGGTTCCCCTTAAAATCCATACCAGACCTGAAGGGTCTGGTATGGAATTTAGGGGGAACCCCACGTCAATTTTTTTTTAAAATTTTGGCTGGGGTTCCCCTTAATATCCATACCAGACCTGAAGGGCCTTGTATGGAATTTAGGGGGACTCCCACATCATTTTTTTTTTTAAATTTTGGTTCGGGGTTGCCCTGTGGGGAATTCCCATGCCGTTTTTATCAATGAACTTCTATGTGCATTGTCGGCAATGCAATAGCCGCGGTAGTTTTAAATGTGTTTTTTCCTTCAAAATGTCACTTTGCTGTCAGACTGTTCTAAACACGGGAAACATGCGCCCCTTTACAGGCATACTATAGACACCCCCCAGGTATGAAATTTAAAGGGATATTACACTTTTATTGTTTGACTTTAAGCATTATTAAAATCACTGCTCCTGAAAAAACGGCCGTTTTTAAAACTTTTTTTTGCATCGATTCATGTCCCCTGGGGGAGGACCCGGGTCCCCAAACACTTTTATTGACAATAACTTGCATATTAGCCTTTAAAATTAGCACTTTTGATTATTCATGTTCGTGTCCCATAGACTTTAACGGCGTTCGCGTGTTCGAACGAATTTTTTTCCTGTTCGCATGTTCTGGTGCGAACCGAACAGGGGGGTGTTCGGCTCATCCCTAATTGTGAGATGGAGCTATCAGAGCCCTTCTGGTTGTCGCTATAGAGTTTATGATAAAATTCCCTGAATGCTAAAAGGATTTTGGTGGGGTCAGAGGTAGTAATCTGGTTATGTGTTCGTATCCTAGGGAGTGCGTCTTGGGGGCGAGTTTGTTGGCCAACATTGTGCCTAGTCTGTCTTTCTGAGAATAAAACTTTGCTCCACTCCACCGTAATAGTTTCTCAGCTTGAACTGTGAGGGCTAGGTTCAGTTCTAGTCTGGCTGTGTCTAGTTGTGACGCTGGTCGGGTCCCTTTTATGTTGTGCCCGGAGGAAAGCGTACTTTTCTAGTATATCTATGTCTGCCTTCTTTCCTTTCGATGAGATTTGGATGATCTTAACTCTGATGGTGGCTTTATGGGCCGCCCACAGAACTTCTGCCGAGATATCGCCCACATTGTTTAGCGAGAAGTATTCTATTATTGCTTTGTTAATCTCGGTCACTCTAATGGGGTCCGATGGAGGCTAAATGAGTCAATCCTCCATTGAAAATGCTTGGGTCTGTGGGAAACATTATGTAGAGTCACTGTGACGATGGAATGGTCAGAGAGTGTTGTGTCAATGATTTTGGAGCTAGTTATGGTGGGTAGGTTTAGTGAGGGCAATAGGATATGATCTATTCTACCATAGGATTGATGGGGGCTAAAGAAGTGGGTGAAGTCCCTTTTCTTTGGGTTTGATTCACGCCATACATCAGCCAGTCCATGTGCATGGATCAATCTGGCAAATTTTAAACTGGCCCTAGTAGGACGAGTTAAAGTGGGTTTGGATGGGTTGGATTTGTCCAGCCCTTGATCTAGAGCTATTTTGGAGTCTCCTCCGAGTATGGGAGTCCCCTCCAAGAACAAGGGTTGATAACATTGCTTGAAAAAATTTGTATTGACCCTTATTCGGGGGCGTAGTAGGAGACGAAGGAGAATAAATGCCCATTTAATAACCCTTTGACCAGGATGAATCTCCCTTCCGGGTCTTTGAAGTCCATCTGCCAAACAAAGTTGCAGGTTTTGGAAAAGAAGATTGTTACCCCTTTCGACTTGCCTTCTGCCTTTGCCAAGTAAAATAGAGGAAAGTGATGGTGTAAGAATTTGGGGCTGTACCATTCAGGGAAGTGAGTTTCTTGTATCATTACTACGTGTAGCTTGAGGGATTTGTAGCTGTCAAGCAGCTTTCTCCTTTTGAGGGGGGAATTTAGACCTTGATCATTGTGGGCAGCTATTCTGAATGGGAATTTGGGTGGGTCATGCATGGAGAAGAGGAGTGAGTCTGTTGTCAGGCCCTGCGTCACTTACCGTTTGGGAAGTCAAACAATGGACTTGCGACTTGAAGGACCATCTGTGTAGGTCTCCTGTGCGTTTGGGAGCCTTCAAGTAGACCTGATTGGATATTGAGAGAAAAATGATTATTGAGAGATCCAAAAAGTGGGGAGGGGAGGGGGAAGGGGGGGTAGAGAGCAGAGAAGGAAAAAGAGGAGAAGTGACAAGATCATAGTGAGCCTCTTCAGATGTCTAGGGATAGCTCCCTGGGGACAAAGCCATCCCCTGGGGTCTAAACCCAAAAGTTACATCTGCGCAAAGGGGCAGACAACCTATCCCGCAGAGCTTGGAGGATCTGGGGGGATAGGTGGAGGCACATGCTCAGCACCCAGCACCATGGTGTCTGTATATGTAAAAATTAAACAAACCAATAACCCTTTAGGAAACTAAAACTGGCAGATCGCTATCCCAGGTAGGGATTAGTGTCAATCCCCAATAGAAAAGCCATATAGCAAAGTATCCAGCCCAACCCCCCCACAGGTGTGTAAATGGTCCACTTTCATGTCCTAGCCTCTGTTGGAGCAAAAAATGAACTCATATAAAAAAAAAAAAAAAAAGGGGGGGGGGGGGAGCGGGGGGGGGGGGGGTTGTATAACTAGGCATTTATTGACAGTGAGACTCTTCTCAGTCAGTTGGAGAAACAAAAGTGCTATGCACTGGATTAACTCAGGGGTCAACCCACTCCCTCAGAGTCTGCTCATACAGTTTCCAGTGGGGGAGAAAAGTATACAGAGGCAATGATAGTTGCCAATTGGGGAATAAGGGGAGAGGGAATCTGGGGCACCTTGGAGGAGTTATGACTCCTAGTAGTTGGGTAGGAAGTCTCTGGTCATTACTCCCTCTTGGAGTACGGAGAAAAAAGAAAAAAAAAAAAAAAAGGCGCAGAGTCGAAAAGTGCAGGAGACAATTCCGTGCTTAAAGTCGGATTATTGTCCTTTGTTCTCTTTGTCTTCAGCTTGTTCCACATGGTTGTCAGCGGGCTGGTAGGTGAAGGTCGTTTAGCTGGGTTGTAGGCCGGGTTGGAGTCAATATCCGCTTCAAGTGAGATGAGCTTCAGTGAAAGGAGGGTCTTCTCTCCGTCTTGGAAATTAGAGAACGTATAGTGTTTGCTCCTGTAGAAGAATTTGACAGCAAAGGGGAAAGTCCATTAGTATTTAATTTCTTTTTGGGCCAGCACTGTTAGTAAGGGTTTCAGTGCCCTTCTTCTCTGGATTGTGGAGGGAGATAGGTCTGCGAATATTTGTATAGGGTGTCCTTGACATGAGAGTTGTTTCATCACTCTGGACTGCTTCATCACCTCCTCCTTGACTAGGTAGAAGTGTGGCTTAGCAAGCAATGATGTCCCTGGGTGATCCGTCCTTTCTGGGGGGGCCCTAGGGCTCGTTGGACTGTCCAATTCCAGGCGGTGCTGCGGAATGTTCGGGATCAGGGATTTGATTATATCCCTAGTTGCTTGTTAAACCTCAACAATGGACTCCGGGAGACCTCTGATCCTGAAGTTGTATCGTCTGGATCTGTTTTCTAGTTCATCGATTCTGAATAGAGCTGTATCAAGTCTGTCTTGAAGTGTCTGGATGTGATTCGAGTTCTGATTAGTGATAGCTACTGTCATGACAAGTTTTCTGCTCTATGGCTTCCATCCTGGAGCCCAGACTCTGGAAGTCTGCCTTTATGTCCCCAGTTATCTTCGCAGCCGTGGATGCAAGGCCCTTTTCCAGTAAAGCTGACAGTTTCAATAGTAGGTCGTCAGGGTGGAGGCCTGCCTCTGGGGAAAGGTGTGCAGGGAAGAAAACATGGGGTGTGCAGGGGAGAAAACATGGGGTCTCCATAGTGCCTGCTGAGGAACGATTTAGTGGAGGCCGGGGAGGGTGTAATCTGCTGCTGGAGCGTGCTCTGGTTAGTTGGGGTGAAGTTTAGAGACGCCGGGGCCAACACTTGCCTCTGAACAGCGTGGCTCTGCTTCCCTGAAGCATGCTGCTGGGCCGCGGTGGCCATCTTGGTACACCAGGGCGGCGGCGCCTGATCGAATTGCGGCCCAAAATCTCTTCGGATCTGGTTCCCAGACATGCGGTGGGGTTCCCTGGATGCTCAGGGGTCCGGATCGCACGCTGTGGCTCTTTAAAAAAAAAAAAAAAAAAAAAATCGGTCTGTGGTGAGCTGTGTGCGTCGTTGGGGCTGGGTGTGATGGAGCTCTGGCTTAAGCGGCCATCGTGGAGACTCCGCGCATGCGTACTAAGTATCGGATTTTATCTTCAGAGAGAGTCTTATTAACACCATGATAAAACTTTGTGTATTAGTACTGCCTGAAGAAGGGTGTACACCCTGAAACTTGTCCTGATTTGGAGGTTATTGCAGATAAAAAAAAAAAAAAAGGAAGTGCATCGCTGACATTACTCAATTCCAATTAGATTGTAACCGGTGTGGTAAGATGAAGACAAAACAGGGTGACCTTACATACCTTGTTAAGCTCGGTTTGTTTATTACAGTTAGTCCTCTGTCCTCCAAAAACTTTGCAATGTCTTCCAATATTTCTGGATTGAATTGTTCTTCTAATTGTCTGGAAGGGACCGCACAACATTTGGCTGATTTGAATAGTTTGTCTCGAGCCCCAGAAATGGCGGCTTTGATTTCCTCATCAGGGGCCTCATTCATACAAACCCTTCTAAGGTGAGTGCAAAGGAAAGTCTCCACTTTAAAGAAAATGGGACACATAAGAGGAGATCTTCTTACCCTGAAAAGTGGAAAGACACATAGAAAAGGAGAGAAGACGGTAAATTGGTAAATGGTTTAAAACCTTGCAAAACAAACAAAAGCAGCACTCCATCCTTTTCAGGCCATTAGTCCAAAATTCTGTTTTAGAAATTCTCATATGCCAACAACTAAGTGTGTAAATCTGACCATTCTGCTCTTTATCAATTTAGCAATTAACTTGCAACAATTCAGTAGCAGCTTTATACCCTGCTTCCCCGAAAATAAGACCTAGCGTGATTGTTGGTGAGGCTGCAATATAAGCCCTACCCCCCAAATAAGACATAGTTAAAGTCCTTGTAGGTCTTATTTTCAGGATAGGGCTTATTTTCGGGGAAACAGGGTAGCTTTTATATATATATATATCTCAATTAGCAGCAATGATAGCAGATAACTGGTAGCAAAACAGTTGAGCAATTAACAGCAGTTATGGAGGGGGGGATATTAGTTGATGGGAGTCTCCTGAGGGGGGAGGGGGATGAGGAGGGGAGAAAGAGAGAGAGAGAGAGGGCTACCAGATCTGAGATGGGAGATTTTTTTTTTTATTTATTATCATTTGTGGGGCTATTTTATGTATTGTGTAGTTTTGCTGTATCTGAACAAGATGAATGTGAAATGTGTCTGCTGTATTAATGTAAAAAAAAAAAAAAAAAAATTATAATAAAGATTACTAAATTTAAAGCTGGCCATACACTATACAATCTGATTGCTCAGTTTAAAATAAAAAAAAAAAATCTTACTTAAGAACAAGCCTAAACCTGCCATTAGATTAAAAGATAACCCCCCCCACTATGAGAACTTCCCCTACAAATGTAAAGACCATTTTCATTACACATTTGCAATGTGGATAATTATATACATTATATAAAATTTTAAGATTGGGGTGATCAGACTCAAGTGATAGGTGCGTTTCCAGTGAGTACACCGGTCCAAAACTGTATTTTAAGGGCGTGGTAGCCCACTTTTTTTTTTTAATAAAGGGGTTCACAAAGACATGAGTATCCCACGCAGGGGGTTCCACCATTACTGGATCTTACAGACTCCAAATGCTTCAGCCTCCTGGCTTAGGTTATTGCCGGCTGCTTCAGGCCTGTAGCCTAGGCCTTAGGTCTGCTCCTTAGAACAAAAGAGTTTCCTAGAGTGAAGTTCTCTCCTAGCTTATTCCTGATCAGCGCCTTACTAACGACGTGGAGGGGCTCATTTGCCAAGACTTGAGAGGCCGAGACACTTAGAGACCTCCACCTCAGAGGCAACTGACAAAACTTGTGTCTCCCCATGAGCACTGCAAATCGCATGTGTCACCCTCATCCTCTCATTTTCAGCAACACTGAGCCCTTCCAAGTCCCTATCCATCATCCCACCATCCTGACACTCAACATTACTCATCTCTTTTGCTGTGGACATAACCTCTGCTATGTATGCTCCTTTCCCGATCCTTTCAACTGGAGAGGGTTAACTTCTACAAAAGCCAACACACCTGTGTCTACTGGCCCTGCCGCCTCTCCATTTGTCACAGCAGCAATAGTGTCCACCTTACTATTACCTTCAGAAATGTCTTTCCACCACCTTTATGGTGAGACTATCGCAGTCTATCCTGTCTGTGCTCCACTCACCAGCACTCCGTAGTACGGCTCCCTCTGCCCATGGAGACACAGGTGGACAGAGAGGTTTAGTAGCAGGCATCCTGCACCAGTCACTGTCACCCACATCACATTGTGATCATTCATCCTCCATCATTTCAGCTGTTTTCCCCATTGTGTCCCACCTGAGCAGTATCAGAGCTGTCCTGGACCCCCGCCGGCTCCAACACAGGGGGTCCTCGTGAGATTTCCAGGGACAACTCTGCGGCACCGCCTGTGGTTGCTATGGAAAAACCATCATCAACATTGTCAGAAATACATTCCTCATTATCATTCCTGACTCTCATAGGCTGTCCCAGATCATTACCAGCTTGAGCCTGTGGGATATTTATTACATCACTTTTTACTTTATAAGACTCTCTCTCACCCGCCGGGGTGGCTACACAGTCATCCTGGGAGACCTCAAGCTCAGACACCATGAGCTCCTGGGAGGTCTCCAGGGACAACCCCGTTACACCTGTCATGGTTGCTAGGGGCAATGGCACATATCTCTCAGTGGTCACCCCTGACATATATACTTCAGCACTCTGCTGAATCAGTCCTGTCCTTTGCACAGAACCATTTTCCCCTTTTAAACCCCAACATAGACGGAAATGGATCACCATTTTCAGAATTGTTAGTACATACCACATCATTAGGTTTACCTTTAACCCTTGTCTCTCTGCTACAAAGAGCATTGCATGGAGACAAGTCCTTATCAGTCCTCAAGCATGCTGCAGGTTCAGATTTAAACTGGGCTTTGCTACTAGACGGGGTATTCATTTTCATCAAGTCTCTGAAAGCAGATTTTCTCACTGGACTTCCTCCCACTTCACAGGGAATAGTCCCAGGATCTCTCTCTCTCTCTCTCACACATTTGTAAGTCTTACCAATCCAGTTGTCAGGTGTGGAAAGCTTCCATTGAGGGTGTTGTTCCTTCTTTGCTGTGCTCTCTAATGCCCCCTCATGGACACGGGGCAACATTGCATCTTTCTTGGAATTTCCAACATTCCCTGCAGGCCAAACAGGTTTCCTGTTGCCAGGGGTAACAGCAGACCCACACACATTGTCACACCCCCTTGCAGGATGCTGGATACGGTGCCCTCTTCTCTGGGCTGACCACTTCACACAAGCAGCCATAACTTGAAACCACTGGTTTCTTGTGCTCTCCATCACCCCCTGCAGGCTGAACAAGGGGCAACAACAGACACTTTTACGTGAACCTCTTCACTCAGAATTTGAGCCACATCTCCGCTGTAGCTCCTCCTTTCTGCAAACAGACTTTCTCCGGTTGCAGAACTTTTCCAGTGCTCCATAGACTGGATGTCTTCTAGATAATTATCGGAGTCATCTCACTCATAACCCATCAAGCGGTTCACCCCTTGGTACTCTTGTGTCAGAAAAGGTTGCACCAATTCAGCCTAGCGGTATCTGGGCCACCCTTGGTAGGAAGCAATCATCGCAAATTCATCCAAAAAGTCTTCAACATGTTCAGAAGACGACATAGACCGTATGAAGTCAGCTGGACGGATTTCTGCTTTGTTGCCACGGCAACCGCACCCATCTGCTGACTCTTTGCACTAAGTGACGGCTTGCTTTCCTTTTGTCTTTGCTCCAGTGCCGCCAAATGCATCTTGTACCAGTCTGGGGCTTGTTCTGTCGGTAACAACCCCTCCAGACACAGGGTTCTGTCTCTCATCACAGCAAACAATGGGGGGGATTTACCAAAGGCAAATCCACTTTGCACTACAAGTACACTTGGAAGTTTAGTCGCTGGAGATCTGAGGGGGACATGCAAGGAAAATAAACAGCATTTTAGCTTGTACATGATTGGATGATAAATCAGCAGAGCTTCCCCTCATCTCAGATCTACCCCTCAGATTTACAGGGACTGAACTTCCAAGTGCAATTTTAGGTGCACTTTTCACTTATAGTGCAAAGTGGATTTGTCTTTTTGTAAATAACCCCCATTGCTTCCTTTTTGCATTTTGACCGCCCCATCTCTGCAGTCAGGCCCACAACGTATAACACAGTTCCTTATAAACACAGGAAAATTTGGTGTACTGTCTCTTTAAGACTTGCAAGCAGCAGACTTTCTCATGCAGACTCCACTGGTTCACATGAGCCGCTCCTCACAGCATTGCTGCAAAACAGTTTCTTTCTACTCACCGTTTTTGGTATGTGAGGATCTGGAAGTCTTCCAACTCTGCCCAACATCCAAACTAGCACGGGGTCCACTGCCACATATATATTATATATTATATATCTATATATACACAGTGGGGACGGAAAGTATTCAGACCCCCTTAAATTTTTCACTCTGTTATATTGCAGCCATTTGCTAAAATCATTTAAGTTCATTTTTGTCCTCATTAATGTACACACAACACCCCATATTGTACACACAGCACCCCATATTGTACACACAGCACCCCATATTGTACACACAGCCCCCCATATTGTACACACAGCACCTCATATTGACAGAAAAACACAGAATTGTTGACATTTGTGCAGATTTCACATAGTCCTAAGTATTCAGACCCTTTGCTCAATATTTAATAGAAGCCCCTTTTGATGAGTCTTTTTGGGAAAGATGCAACAAATTTTTCACATCTGGATTTGGGGATCCTCTGCCATTCCTCCTTGCAGATCCTCTCCAGTTCTGTCAGGTTGGATGTAATCGTTGGTGGACGGCCATTTTTAGGTCTCTCCAGAGATGCTCAATTGGGTTTAAGTCAGGGCTCTGGCTGGGCCATTCAAGAACAGTCACGGAGTTGTTGTGAAGCCACTCCGTTATTTTAGCTGTGTGCTTAGGGTCATTGTCTTGTTGGAAGGTAAACCTTCGGCCCAGTCTGAGGTCCTGAGCACTCTGGAGAAGGTTTTTGTCCAGGATATCCCTGTACTTGGCCGCATTCATCTTTCCCTCGATTGCAACCAGTCGTCCTGTCCCTGCAGCTGAAACCCCCCCACAGTATGATGCTGCCACCTCCATGCTTCACTGTTGGGACTATATTGGACAGGTGATGAGCAGTGCCTGGTTTTCTCCACACATACCGCTTAGCATTCAGGCCAAAAAGTTCTATCTTGGTCTCATCAGACCAGAGAATCTTATTTCTCACTATCTTGGAGTCCTTCAGGTGTTTTTTAGCAAACTCCATGCAGGCTTTCATGTGTCTTGCACTGAGGAGAGGCCTCCGTCGGGCCACTCTGCCATAAAGCCCTGACTGGTGGAGGGCTGCAGTGATGGTTGACTTTCTACAACTTTCTCCCATCTCCCGACTGCATCTCTGGAGCTCAGCCACAGTGATCTTTGGGTTCTTCTTTACCTCTCTCACCAAGGCTCTTCTCCCCCGATAGCTCAGTTTGGCCGGACGGCCAGCTCTAGGAAGGGTTCTGGTCGTCCCAAACGTCTTCCATTTAACGATTATGGAGGCCACTGTGCTCTTAGGAACCTTAAGTGCAGCAGAAATTTTTTGTAACCTTGGCCAGATCTGTGCCTTGCCACAATTTTGTCTCTGAGCTCTTCAGGCAGTTCCTTTGACCTCATGATTCTCATTTGCTCTGACATGCACTGTGAGCTGTAAGGTCCTATATAGACAGGTGTGTGGCTTTCCTAATCAAGTCCAATCAGTATAATCAAACACAGCTCAGACTCAAATGAAGGTGTAGAACCATCTCAAGGATGATCAGAAGAAATGGACAGCACCTGAGTTATATATATGAGTGTCACAGCAAAGGGTCTGAATACTTAGGACCATGTGATATTTCAGTTTTTCTTTTTTAATAAATCTGCAAAAATGTCAACAATTCTGTGTTTTTCTGTCAATATGGGGTGCTGTGTGTACAATATGGGGTGCTGTGTGTACATCAATGGGGAAAAAAATAAACTTAAATGATTTTAGCAAATGGCTGCAATTCAGGGGGTCTGAATTCTTTCCGTCCCCACTGTATATTTGAATTTATTAAAACCTCTTTTTTATCCTATTTATGTTTTTGCTTCCGTGTGCCTTATATAAAGTTCTGCCCTTTGCTCTCCTTTTCTCTCCCAGGAGCTCGGCATACCAGAAGACACAAGAGGGAGGCGGCTGAACTGTAGCCAATCCCAGGATAACAAGTACATAGCTAGAGAAAATGAAACTAGCCAATCACACGCTTTCATTTCTCACCAATCACATGATTGTTTTTTCAGGAACCGGAAACTGGAAGGTTTCCATATAGTTTAACCCTTTGGCTGCCAGGCCCTGCACTCCACTTTTTAAACTCGGCTGGCCGGACCATTTTGCTAATTTTCCTATCGATTTTTTAATTTTTCCCTTCCAGCTATCAGAGTTTGTGAAAGACCCCCAAACCAGACATTTCCTGAAAGCACATGACCCGTAGAATAAAAAGAAGGAGCTACTGTTTTTTTAGGCAATATTTGCTCAAACTATAAATGCACATATACCGCGCTGTCTAAAGAACAAGGAAAATAGCAGCCAGCACTGCAGTAGATCAAGTTACAAAATGTGACAAAAAGGTAAAAAAGTGCAGCGCTAACAAGTGAAAGGTCATTAACAGCTTCAGATCCGGGCCATTGCCAAATGACGGCAACAGCGCGGATCTAAATTGCCGGGACGACGTCTATTGACGTCGTCCCCTGCACTAGCGGCCTGCGCGCCCCCTGCAGGGCGCGCGCGGCGCGCTCGGTGATCAGCGAGTCTATGAGACTCGCCTGATCACAGATCAGAGTAAGGGGTTGGTCCCGACCCCTTACCACATGATCAGCTGTCAGCCAATGACAGCTGATCATGTGATGTAAACAGAGCCGGTAATCGGCTATTTTTCCTCCTCGCGCTGACAGCGTGAGGAGGAAAAAAAAAACCCGATCACCGGCAGCTATTACAACACAAAGCAATAGGCAGCAGTGCTGCCTACAAGTGCCCACCAGAGTCACCCATCAGTGCCCACAGTGCCATCAATCAGCGCCACCCATCAGTGCCCACAGTGCCACCCATCAGTGCCACCCATCAGTGCCCACAGTGCCACCCATCAGTGCCACCCATCAGCACCCACATCAGTGCCACCCATCAGCACCCACATCAGTGCAACCTATCAGAGGCCCATCAGTGTCACCTACCAGTGCCCATAAGTGCCAATCAGTGCCACCCATCAGTGCCCCCATCAGTGCCACCCATCAGTGCCCCCCATCAGTGGTACCTATCAGTGCCCATCCGTGCCACCTATCTGTGCCACCCATCCGTGCCACCCATCCGTGCCGCCCATCCGTGGCCATCAGTGCCGCCTTATCTGTCCCCATCAGTACCGCCTTATCTGTCCCCATCAGTACCGCCTTATCTGTCCCCATCAGTGCCGCCTTAACTGTGCCTATCAGTGCCGCCTTATCTGTGCCTATCCGTGCCCATCAGTGCAGCCTATCAGTGCCCACCAGTGCCGCCTCATCAGCGCATATCAATGAAGGAGAAAAATTACCTGTTTGCAAAATTTTATAACAAACTATTAAACATGATTTTTTTTTTTTTTCAAAAATTTCCATCTTTTTTTGTTTGTTTAGCAAAAAATAAAAATCCCAGCTGTGATTAAATACCACCAAAAGAAAGCTCTATTTGTGGGAAAAAAATGATAAAAATTTCATTTGGGTACAGTGTTGTATGACCGCGCAATTGTCATTTAAAGTGCGACAGCGCTGAAAGCTCAAAATTGGTCTGGGCAGGAGGGGGGTTTAAGTGCCCAGTAAGCAAGTGGTTAAACCAATACAAATAATAAAGGTAAACTGGTAATGTAAACTTAGTGAAAAAATGTCCAATAATTTGTAATTGAAACACAAAGGGGGTTATTTACTAAAGGAAAATCCACATTACACTGCAAGTGCACTTGGAAGTAAAGTCGCTGTAGATCCGAGGGGGACATGCAAGGAAAATAAAAAAACAGCATTTTAGCTTGCACATGATTGGATGATCAAATCAGCAGAGCTTCCCCTCATTTCAGATCTTCCCCTCAGATCTCCAGCGGCTGAACTTCCAAGTTCACTTGCAGTGCAAAGTGGATTTGCCTTTCGTAAATAACCCCCAAAATGTCTTTAACCGGTTGCTGCCCGCTGTCATATGACGTGATGGACTTTGAGCGGGGATATGTAAATGATGGGTGAAGCTACAGACATCATTCAGATATTGCTGTTTTCAGCCGGTGATTCCCAACACCATAAGAAATGTGGGGTCTTATTGACCCCACATCTCACTGTAAAGAGGACCTGTCATGCCATATTCCTATTACAAGGGATGTTTACATTCCTTGTAATAGGAATAAAAGTGATCAAAATTTTTTTTTTCAAAAAGTGTCAAACTAAAAAAAGAAAGTATAATTAACAATAAGAAAAAAAAAATTTAAAGTGCTCCTGTCCCCGTGTACTCACACACAGAAGCGAACGCATATGTAAGTCCCGCCCACATATGAAAACGGTGTTCAAACCATACATGTGAGGTATCGACGCGAATGTTGGAGCGAGAGAAATAATTCTGTCCCTAGACCTCCTCTGTAACTCAAAACATGTAACCAGTAAAAAAATTTCAAGCGTCGCCTATGGGGATTTTTAAGTACCGAACTTTGGCGCCATTCTACAAGCGTGTGCTATTTTGAAGCGTGACGTGTCAGGTATCTATTTACTCGGCATAACTTCATCTTTCACAATATGCAAAAACATTGGGCTAATTTTACTATTTTGTTTTTTTTAAGCACAAAACTTTTTTTTCCCCAAAAAACGCGTTTGAAAAATTGCTGCGCAAATACTCTGCGAGATTAAAAGTTGCAACAACCGCCATTGTATTCTCTAGGGTCTTTGCTAAAAAAACATATATAATGTTTGGGGGTTCTATGTAATTTTCTAGCAAAAAAATTATGATTATGATTTTTACATGTAGGAGAGAAATGTCAGAATTGGCCTGGGTGGCAAGTGGTTAAAGAGAAAGAGAAACTTCAAAGTGCAATGTCCAAAAAGATCAGTGACAATCTTCAACTTCCTATGTGATCATCAAATATGGTACTAATTTGATCGTTTGATAGTAGATCCACCACCAGAAACACCAAATGCTTACCGGAGGGATTGAACTCAAGTAGGTGTACACTTAGCGAGTCCATCAAACTTTGTGGTATAATATACCCAGAGGATATCAGGTTCAGGATCCGGATATAACCTCCAGGTGGATATTGGATGTAAGTAGGTTCGGATGAATCGGGCATTCAGCCCCACCATTGAAAGAAGAAGGAAGGCATATAGTGTAATTACGTTGAGAAAATGTAATATATAAAAAAAAAACAGAGGAAATACACTCACGTTATGTAGTAAAAAAGTGACAGTGGTCTCAGCATAGCTTCCCGACGCGTTTCGACTTATGAGTCATCATCTGGAGTGCTGATCCACTGTGGTCACTGTGTTTTTATATATGCTAAGTACCCCCATAATGAATAGCAGCTCCGTCTGATTGGTAATGCAATTCTAAGGTTACTTCCTGGTTCGGCCAAGATGGCGCCATAGCGTGCGTCCCAAGCCTCGTTCTGACATGCGGAAGCAGATATGACGTCAGACTACACCATAGCAGGCGTTGACAACCAAAAAAATGGCGCCGCTGTTAGTGGGACAAAAACGTAACACGGTCGTCATTCTTGGTTACATTCAATCCTGGTTACATTCCGTTCCTCGCAGCCAGTTCCTGAGACTGCGTAGGAATTGTTCTGATGTAAACACTTATTTGGTTGAGGCGCCAACACTGAAAGAACGATTTATAGAGAAGGGATATGATCCAGTACTGGTAACTTCAGAACTAAATAAAGGGAGAGGGATTGATAGGAGTTCTTTGTTGGTAAAGAAACCTCCTCGGGAACAAGATAATTCCTTTAAATGTTCCATGCTCACCACATTTTCACTCCAACATAGAGAAATTAAAAACATCATCCGTCGTCATTGGGATAGACTCAGAAATGATCGTGTACTGAAAACTGTACTTCCGGAACAACCGAAAGTCATTTTTAGAGGAGTGTCTTCATTGCGAGGAAAGATTGCCCCTAATACGATCAATCCTCCGACACGATCTTACAAAGTTACATAGTAGTTACATAGTAGGTGAGGTTGAAAAAAGACACAAGTCCATCAAGTCCAACCTATGTGTGTGATTATGTGTCAGTATTACATTACATATCCCTGTATATTGCGGTCATTCAGGTGATTATCTAATAGTTTCTTGAAGCTATCAATGCTCCCCGCTGAGACCACCGCCTGTGGAAGGGAATTCCACATCCTTGCCACTCTTACAGTAAAGAACCCTCTACGTAGTTTAAGGTTAAACCTCTTTTCTTCTAATTGTAATGAGTGGCCCCGAGTCTTATTAAACTCTCTTCTGCGAAAAAGTTTTATCCCTATTGTGGGGTCACCAGTACAGTATTTGTAAATTGAAATCATATCCCCTCTCAAGCGTCTCTTCTCCAGAGAGAATAAGTTCAGAGCTCACAACCTTTCCTCATAACTAAGATCCTCCAGACCCTTTATTAGCTTTGTTGCCCTTCTTTGTACTCGCTCCATTTCCAGTACATCCTTCATGAGGACTGGTGCCCAGAACTGGACAGCATACTCCAGGTGCGGCCGGACCAGAGTCTTTTAGAGCGGGAGAATTATCATTTTATCTCTGGCGTTGATCCCCCTTTTAATGCCAATATTCTGTTTGCTTTATTAGCAGTAGCTTGGCATTGCATGCCATTGCTGAGCCTATCATCTACTAGGACCCCCAGGTCCTTTTCCTTCCTAGATTCCCCCAGAAGTTCTCCCCCCAGTCTATAGATTGCATTCATATTTTTGCCACCCAAATGCATTATTTTACATTTTTCTACATTGAACCTCATTTGCCATGTAGTCGCCCACCCCATTAATTTGTTCAGGTCTTTTTGCAAGGTTTCCACATCCTGCGGAGAAGTTATTGCCCTGCTTAGCTTAGTATCGTCTGCAAATACAGAGATTGAACTGTTTATCCCATCCTCCAGGTCGTTTATAAACAAATTAAATAGGATTGGTCCCAGCACAGAACCCTGGGGGACCCCACTACCCACCCCTGACCATTCTGAGTACTCCCCATTTATCACCACCCTCTGAACTCACCCTTGTAGCCAGTTTTCAATCCATGTACTCACCCTATGGTCCATGCCAACGCACCTTATTTTGTACAGTAAACGTTTATGGGGAACTGTGTCAAATGCTTTTGCAAAATCCAGATACACCACGTCTACGGGCCTTCCTTTATCTAGATGGCAACTCACCTCCTCATAGAAGGTTAATAGATTGGTTTGGCAAGAACGATTCTTCATGAATCCATGCTGATTACTGCTAATGATATCGTTTTTATTACTAAAATCTTGTATATAGTCCCTTATCATCCCCTCCAAGAGTTTACATACTATTGATGTTAGGCAAACTGGTCTGTAATTCCCAGGGATGTATTTTGGGCCCTTTTTAAATATTGGTGCTACATTGGCTTTTTGCCAATCAGCTGGTACCATTCCAGTCAATAGACTGTAAAAATTAGGAACAACGGTCTGGCAATCACCTGACTGAGTTCCCTAAGTACCCTCGGATGCAAGCCATCTGGTCCCGGTGATTTATTAATGTTAAGTTTCTCAAGTCTAATTTTAATTCCGTCCTCTGTTAACCATGGAGGTGCTTCCTGTGTTGTGTCATGAGGATAAACACTGCAGTTTTGGTTACTGAAGCCCCCCGATTTCCTCGTGAAGACTGAGGAGAAGAATAAATTCAATACCTTTGCCATCTCCCCATCCTTTGTAACCAGATGTCCTTCCTCATTCTTTATGGGGCCAATATGGTCTGTCCTCCCTTTTTTACTGTTTACATACTTAAAGAATTTCTTGGGATTTTTTTTGCTCTCCTCCGCTATTTGTCTTTCATGTTCTATCTTAGCCGTCCTAATTGCACCCTTACATTTCTTATTGCATTCTTTATAAAGTCTGAATGCTGAGGATGATCCCTCAACCTTGTATTTTTTGAAGGCCTTCTCCTTTGCTTTTATATGCATTTTTACATTGGAGTTAAGCCATCCAGGATTTTTGTTCGCTCTTTTAAATTTATTACCCAATGGGATACATTGGCTAATGCCCTTATTTAATATGCTCTTAAAGCAAACCCATCTCTCCTCCGTATTCTTTGTTCCTAATATTTTATCCCAATTTATGCCTTTTAACAAGGTTTGTAGTTTAGGGAAGTTGGCTCTTTTGAAATTCAGTGTCTTTGTGTTCCCTTCATGTTTCCTATTTGTGTGATTTATACTGAAACTAATTGACCTGTGATCGCTGTTTGTCACGTACCTGGTGATGGAGCCTGATATGCAGAGGACGGCCTCTCTTACAACTCTGACTTGGAGCCCCTGATAGAGCTGACAGGAAGCACCAAGATGCAGAGCCGCACGAGTGCCTGGCGGGATCACTGAACCTGGAGCTGGATCGGAGCACTCGGCCGGGCTGTAGGGGTGTCTGTAGGAATCCCAGAGCAGTGGTAGGCAGGTAGCTGGAGTGAGTAGACAACTGGTCCCCACAGGCAGAAGTGCAGGTGCAGCAGAAGGGATGGTGGCACCCTCGAGGCTGAGAAGAAGGCAGGTACAGGCAGGCCGGGTCATACACAAACGGGCACGTCAGGAACAGAGGCTGAAGCGGAAGTGGAATCAGATTACAGGCCGGGTTGTCAGCAGACTGGCAGCGAAGTGGCAGAAGGAGCAGGCAGATGCAGAGTAGAGGACAAGCCGGGGTCGGATGCAGGCAGGAAACAGGAACGTCAGGAAGCAAGCCGGGTCACAACAGGAACAGAAGTCAGGTAGGTAATTGCAGGATACACAGGGAACGCTGTAGAGCAGACAGTACTGAGTCTGGAAACTGACTGAGTTTAAGTAGCCTGTTTGGGTGTCAAAAAGCTGTCACAGGGTGTGTGTGCACCAATGGAATTCTGACAGGGGCAGAGGTAACAGGTCATCGTCTTCGGCAGCCATTTTGGGTGCTGGCATGCCCTTCCTGACAGGCAGAGGTAACAGGTCGTCTTCTTCGGCAGCCATCTTGGGTGCTGGCATGCCCTTCCTGACACTGCCCCCCCAAAGGGCAGCCTCCGGATGCCCAACTTGGCCCACTTGTCAGGATGGGAGTTCTTAAAAGCTTGAACCAAATTTTGGGCATGGATATTACCTTCAGGTTCCCAGGAGTTGTCCTCTGGCCCATACCCTTTCCATTTTGTCAGGAACTGGATCTGATTTCTTCTCTTCCTGCAGTTTAAGATTGTTTCCACCTCAAACTCTTCCTCCCCGTCAATAATTACAGGTTCAGGTGGGCCGGAACTTCATCCTTGGAATGGGTCAGGAATGGCAGGTTTCAACAAGGTTATGTGGAACACAGGGTGGATTCTAAATGACTCAGGCAACTCTAATTCATTGGATCCAGGCCTGAATGTTAAGTGAAAAGTGAATCTAGAAAAGAATAGTGCCCACCTGGCTTGTCGGGGTTTCAATCTTTTTGCTGTTCTTAAATACTCTAGGTTCTTATGATCGGTATAGATTAAGATTGGGTGTGCGGCCCCCTCTAGAAGGTACCTCCATTCCTCCAGGGCGGCTTTGATGGCCAAAAGTTCACGGTCCCCGACGTCGTAGTTCCTTTCGGCATTTGACAGCTTGCGGGAAAAAAAAGCAACTGGATGCTGTAGAGCCTTAGCTCCCCGCCTCTGAGACAATATTGCTCCTACCACGGTTTCTGAGGCGTCTACTTCCAAGACGTAGGGCAAGGCTGGGTCAGGGTGTTTCAGGACAGATGCAGATGTGAAAAGTCTTTTTAGGGTGTCAAAAGCTTTCTGAGCTTCCAGAGACCAAGAGAATCTTGTACCTTGTTTGGTTAAACTTGTAATGGGCAATATGATTGCAGAAAAATTTCTGATGAATTTTCGATAAAAATTTGCAAACCCCACGAAACGTTGGACACCCTTCTTATCACTGGGAGCAGGCCAATCCAGGGTGGCTGTAACCTTCTGGGGATCCATCTGGATGCCTTCGGTGGAAATGATTAAACCCAAGAATTGGATGCTTTGGCGTTCAAATACACATTTCTCTGGTTTTGCATAAAGTCCATGTTGTCGAAGGCGACTCAATACATTCTTGACGTGACTACGGTGGTGATCTAGAGAGGGAGAGAAGATTAGTATATCATCAAGATAATAAACAACAAATAGATCCAGGAAATCTCGGAAGACATTGTTGATGAAGTGCTGAAAGGTAGCTGGGGCATTGCAAAGTCCAAAGGGCATCACAAGGTATTCAAAATGCCCAAACCGTGTGCGGGACGCTGTCTTCCATTCATCCCCCTCTCGTATGCGAACCAGATTATAAGCACCCCGAAGATCCAATTTTGTGAAAATGGTGGCCGTACCGAGTCGCTGGAATAATTCAGGCACAAGTGGAAGAGGGTAACGGTTTTTTACAGTGACCTTATTAAGTTCACGGTAGTCCACACAGGGCCGTAATGAGTGGTCCTTTTTTTCTACAAAGAAGATCCCCACACCGGCAGGAGATGTGGAGGGGCGAATAAACCCCTTTTTAAGGTTGTCATCAATGTAGTCTTTCAAAGCAACAAGTTTAGATTCAGATAGAGGAAAGATCCTGCCAAAAGGAACTTCAACCCCAGGAAGGAGCTCAATTGGACAGTCATAAGCCCTATGAGGAGGAAGCGTTTCTGCCCCTTTTTTTGCTGAAAACATCCAGAAAGTCGTGATATGCTACTGGAACGACTTGGCGGGCTTCGGACTCCAAATCGATGCACAGCAGGGGAGATTGGTCCTGATGATTCTCTTGCCAACAATGCTGAAGGCAATAGGGGGAAAGAAACTTGATTTCTTCTGTAACCCAGTTAATGTAAGGGTTATGAGCTTTTAACCAAGGCATACCCAGAATGATTGGGAACAGAGGGGAAGCGATTGCATCTAGGCGTAGAAGCTCTTGATGGTTCTCGGCAATAGTGGTAGATAATGGGATGGTTTCATGAGTAACCAATTCAGATTTAATGGTGGATCCGTCTGCCAGATGTACAGAAAGTCTCTGAGCCTTGGGTAGTAGAGGAATTTGATGTTTGGCAGCAAAAGCTAAATCTATGAAACAGCTGCAAGCTCCAGAGTCAATTATAGCGGGGGTCTGGATAGTTCCTCCTGGGAGCTGTAACAAAATGGAAAGAGCAAGATGAGCAGAGTGATTGGGTAGAGATGGAGGAGAAGCGGATGTAACTGAGAGGCACTTGCGGATCTTGACCGGACAAGACCTCACATAATGTCCTGATCCTCCACAGTACAGGCAAAGATTTAGCTGGCGTCTGCGCTGGCGTTCTTCTGTAGTCAGAGAAGGACGGAGGAGACCAAGCTTCATGGGTTCAGGTGCGTCTGAAGCGGATGCGGCAGGAGCAGGTGAAGCGGGACTGAAAGAACCAGACACTCGTGGAAGCATCCATACTGGACGGGACTGGTCGGTGGCTCGTTCCGACCTACGTTCCCTTAAGCGACGGTCAATCTGGATTGACAGATTTATAAGTGTCTCCAAAGTGGAGGGGACATCTGTTCATGCTAGCTCGTCCTTGAGATTATCAGAAAGGCCCATGCGGAACTGGTAACACAGGGCAGCATCGTTCCAGTTAGTGTCGGAACTCCAGCGCCTGAATTCTGAAACATAGTCCTCCACGGCCCTGTGACCCTGCTGAAGCGTGTGAAGGGCGGCTTCCGCAGTAGCGGCTTGCTGGGGGTCTTCATATAACTGAGCCATGGCTCCAAAAAAGGAGGCTAAGTCCATCAGAGATGTGGCCTTTTGTTCAAGGAGTCGGTGAGCCCAGGCCTGTGGTTCCCCCTGAAGCAAGGAAATGACAAACCCGACCTTGGTGGCTTCCAGGGAGAAGGTTCGTGGTTGTAGCGAAAAATAGAGTTTGCATGCATTGCGGAAGGCTCTGAACTCATTGCGTTCTCCGTGGAACTTTTCAGGAGTTGGGACTCTGGGTTCAGGTGGTAGCATAATGACTGCAGGAGCTGCTGGCATCCCAGAAGTGGAAGGTGCTTGAGCAGCAGAGGCAGACAAGGTCTGTATTTGGCCTTCCAGCTGGGTATAACCCTGTTGTAAGTCCTTTACAGCTTGTGTTAATCCGGCTAGGTGTTGGCAGAGTTCCTCCATAGGAGAGGGTCCTTGCACAGGCTCAGACATGGCTGTCTGCTACTTTCACGTACCTGGTGATGGAGCCTGATATGCAGAGGACGGCCTCTCTTACAACTCTGACTTGGAGCCCCTGATAGAGCTGACAGGAAGCACCAAGATGCAGAGCCGCACGAGTGCCTGGCGGGATCACTGAACCTGGAGCTGGATCGGAGCACTCGGCCGGGCTGTAGAGGTGTCTTTAGGAATCCCAGAGCAGTGGTAGGCAGGTAGCTGGAGTGAGTAGACAACTGGTCCCCACAGGCAGAAGTGCAGGTGCAGCAGAAGGGATGGTGGCACCCTCGAGGCTGAAGAGAAGGCAGGTACAGGCAGGCCGGGTCATATACAAACGGCACGTCAGGAACAGAGGCTGAAGCGGAAGCGGAATCAGATTACAGGCCGGGTCGTCAGCAGACTGGCAGCAAAGTGGCAGAAGGAGCAGGCAGATGCAGAGTAGAGGACAAGCCGGGGTCGGATGCAGGCAGGAAACAGGAACGTCAGGAAGCAAGCCGGGTCACAACAGGAACAGAAGTCAGGTAGGTAATTGCAGGATACACAGGGAACGCTGTAGAGCAGACAGCACTGAGTCTGGAAACTGACTGAGTTTAAGTAGTCTGTTTGGGTGTCAAAAAGCTGTCACAGGGTGTGTGTGCACCAATGGAATTCTGACAGGGGCAGAGGTAACAGGTCATCTTCTTCGGCAGCCATTTTGGGTGCTGGCATGCCCTTCCTGACAGGCAGAGGTAACAGGTCGTCTTCTTCGGCAGCCATCTTGGGTGCTGGCATGCCCTTCCTGACACTGTTACCTAAATTGCCCCGTATTTCCACATCTGTGATCAAGTCTGTATTGTTGGTAATCAGTAGATCCAGTAATGTTTTATTTCTAGTTGGTGCGTCTACCATCTGACCCATAAAATTGTCCTGCAAGACATTAAGGAACTGGCGAGCCTTAAATGAATGCGCGGTTCCCTCCGCCCAGTCTATGTCTGGATAATTAAAATCCTCCATTATGATAACACTTCCCATCCTTGCTGCTGATCCAGTTTGTGATAGGAGATCCGTCTCCACTTCCTCCCTCAAGTTAGGGGGCCTATAGCATACTCCCAGTATTATTTTCCCCTTAGCTTCATCCCTTTGGAGCTCTACCCATAAGGATTCCACCTCCTCTCTAGCTCCCTCAGTGATGTCATCTCTCACATTCGCTTGTACATTATTCTTGATATATAGGCATACCCCTCCCCCTTTTTTACCCTCTCTATCCTTGCGGTATAGGGTATACCCTTGAATGTTTGCCAGCCAATCATGAGAGCTGTTGAACCAGGTCTCTGAAATTCCCACAAAATCCAAATCCTCCTTGTACAACAGTATCTCTAGTTCACCCATCTTGTCCGCCATGCTCCTGGCATTGGTGAACATGCCACATAGTTTAGACCGGTCGCATATTGTCCTCGTATTGGGTGTTTCAAAATTGCAACTAGGACTTGCTACTATACTCACCTTGTGTTTTTGTGCTTTGGTTAACCTACCACTAATGAACTAATGTTCATTCTTTCACTATCTAGTTGGATATTTTCCTTGCAGGAAATGTACAGTATGCCAATATAATTCTTGTGGGAGACGTAAAAGTCTTGAATACAAATCTAATGTCACCAATCGGGTAAATCCCATCTAAACATTTTGTACCTGTGCCACCACACATGTCCTTTATATGATCACTTGCCCTTGCGGCAAACAATATGTGGGTCGTACGATCCGTGCGTTTTCCATCAGGGTAGGTGAGCATATCGCTAAAATGAAGCGTGGTGATGTCAAACATAATGTGCCCCGACATTATAGAGAACACCATAGTCGAGACCCCCAAGGGTTCCCAATTCCTTATCATTGACAAATATATCCCCCCTTGGAGGGGAGGAGCCATGACACGTGGGGTCTCACGTCTGGAGACTTATTGGATTCACCAATTACAGACTTATTCATCTTTTGGATTAAATATTGAATGAGACATTAATGATTTTATCAGCCAGGCATGATGTTCTGCTATTCTGGATATTATTGGGTGCAATCGGTACATATGGAATCATTTGTGTATCCATGTGCTCTATGTATATTTCAAATCAGTTTCTGTTCTATTTGTAGTGATTTAATGACCTTTCACTTGTTAGTGCTGCACTTTTTTACCTTTTTTATCAATATTTGCGCAAATGTTTATCAAATTGCTATTTTTCCTTCGGGTCTGATATGGAAATTAAAGGGAACCCTGCGCCAAATAAAAAAAAATGGCGTAGGGGTCCCCCCAAAATCCATACCAGACCCTTATCCGAGCACACAACCTGGCAGGCCGCAGGAAAAGGGGGATGAGAGAGCGCCCCCCCTCCTGAACCGTACCTGGCCACATGCCCCCAACATGGGGAGGGTGCTTTGGGGTAGCCAGGCACAATATTTAAAGGAATTTCATTTTTATTGTTTCACTTTAAGCATTAAAAAAATCACTGCTCCCGAAAAAACGCCCCTTTTAAAAACTTTTTTTGCATTGATCCATGTCCCCTGGGGCAGGACCCAGGTCCCCAAACACTTTTTATGACAATAACTTGCATATAAGCTTTTAAAATGAGCACTTTTGATTTGTCATGTTCTTGTCCCATAGACTTTAATGGTGTTCTGGCGGCTTTCGAATTTTCCCCGAACATCACATATTATTCTCTGTTCACAGAACATCCGAACAACCAAACCTCGGCCCGAACCGTTCACCATCCCTACTGGAGAGCAATCCACACATGGATCGGACTTCAGAGGAAAGGGAGAATTAGACGAATGTCTATCCTTACTATAGTTTATGTTTTACAATTTAAATTTAGTTATACAGTTACAATTATTTTTTTATTTTTATTATTTTTCTCATTTTTGGAGGGGGGCTTTGTAGAGACATCAGGGATCTAAACAAACATTGAATGTCTCTTTCTGGACTATCTGTATTCCCTTTCTCTGCACTGTAGATGAATGAATAGGAGTCTGTATAGAGGCTCCAATTAATTCACAAACTGATGCATAGTAAACACAGTTTAGTATGCTTCGGTGATGAATGAATACAGAAGTGATCAGTAACGATCGCTGACTGTATTCATTCAAGAATGAAAGGGGGCTTGTAAACGCAGGATTATCACCCCCCCTCTCTCCATCCTGACAGTGATCTCCCGCCCCAGTAGAGGTTGCAGCTGGTGGGAGGGGGAGCAAGGAAATCCAGCCAACAGCTGCACAGAGGGGGCATCTGGCCATCAGTGAGGTGGGGGGCACTGAGGGGGGGTCAGAGCAGTGGGGGGGGATTTATTTGGACAAATAGATCCCCCTGTGGCTGCCCTGCAGCACCCAAATCCAACAGGAGGATGGGGGAGGGAAGCTGGAAGCTGTAGGGTGACCACATAGGGATCAGGGTTTACAATGGGGGGATCAGTGCTGGGGGGGGATCAGTGCTGGGGGGATCAGCGCTGGGGGGGGATCAGCGCTGGGGGGGGATCAGCGCTGGGGGGGATCAGCGCTGGGGGGGCAGTGCAAGGGGATTAGTGCTGGGCGTGATCAGTGCTGGGGGGGATCAGTGCTTGGGGGGGATCAGTGCTGGGGGGATCAGTGCTGGGGGGGATCAGTGCTGGGGGGGATCAGTGTTGGGGGGGATCAGTGCTGGGGGGAAGTGGCAGGGAAAGGGGGCATTAGAGATGAGGTGGAGGGAACTTCAGATGTCAGTAAAGGTGGGTGAGGGGCGGAAGACACGGGGCAGAGATATCAGTTTCTTCATTTCTATGGGGAGGAGCGTTTTTTGTTTGTTTTATAACTGACCAAATATGCACCAAAAATGCAGCAAACAGGATTTCTAACACCACAAGGGAAGTGCATTTAAATTCATGAAATCATACATGTATGAATGTGAGTATACATAAAAAATATAAGTGAAAAAATACCAAAGTGAAAAAAAAAGAAAAAAGTGAAAAAAGAAAAACTAAAGCAAGGTCCCATCAAGAAACAAGTCCATAGATTCTTATAAAACAGAGTCCATCTAGATGAGATTAATTGCAGAAAGGAGATGGTGACAAAGTCTTCAGAACAAAGGAAAGTTCTTCCAGATCAGCACCCAAAGTGTATAGATAACCTGCTTAGCAGAAAGCGATGACCTCCATAGCAGTCTCACCCAGCCTTAGGGAAGTCTGGTCTCCCTCAACCCTTTATGGGAAATCCAAGACTCCCGCTGCTGCTATGAGAACTCAAATCACAAAGCAAAAAGGACTTCCATGGTGTAGAACGTTCAGTAATAAAATGTCATGAGAAATAAGTATTGTACTTACAAGAAAGAAGTCATCTATCAGCAAACAGGCAGTGTGGATACAATAAGCCGGAGTTGTGATACAACCATCGCTCTCACTCTACTTCCTATGTCGTGCGCCCATCCACCGTCTCTGAAGAAACGAGCATGATGACGTCACAGTGGGAGGCTCCACCCAAAAGGTGGTTGTATCGCAACTCCGGCTTATTGTATCGGGTCTGTGCTATACTAGTAATAGTCCAATCTGTCTGATTGTTATATCTATATCCAATCATTGATCAATATTCCCATATACAGAGCTGAGGATTTCCACTTCCTGAGACAGTATACCCCTCCCCCGTCACCTGTCCACATTACCACACCCCCACCACAATCCCCGCCCCCTCCACATCATAACCAATAGGAACAAGACTAGCACTGGCTGTATTCATAGTAATAATCATCACAGCCAATCACTGTGAGGGGGAGGAACAATCACAGATCCATGGATTGGTCATGTAAAGGAACCTGTGAGGACAGAAATGTAGAAATTCTCATTGTGGATATTAAAGTGTGTGTCTAGACAAATCCTATTGTTCTAGATTTGGATGGAGTGGGGGAGGATTAGAACCCCTGTCAGGTTTTTACTGTTATCCGGGGCTCCATTAAAGAGATTTCCCCTCACTTCCTGTCCTGGTGACAACATTTTATCAGACAGGAAATGAAGGAAAATCTACAACAGGGACACAGACAGAAATAAAGATCTGACAGGGGCTCTAATCCTTCCCCTACTCTACTAAAGAAAAGGATTTTTATTCCTGTCTGTGTTGCTGTTGGAGAGTTCCCCTCACTTCCTGTCTGAGGAAATGTTGTCACAGGAACAGGAAGTGAGGGGAAATCTCTCTAATGGAGCCCCAGATAGCAGAAAAAAATCTGACAGAGGTTCTAATCCTCCCCGAACTCCATCCAAAGCTGAAAATACCCCTTTCTTCTATAGATACAGAGTGATGGTGGAGACCCCAGGGCCGTCATCCTGATCCTGGCTACACTATGTAGTGTGTCACTGACCCAGAACAAGCATGCAGCCAGTGAAGGCTGAACAATCTGACCTCCTGCATGCTTGTTCCTGGTCAGTGACACACTAGATAGTGAAGTGAGGTTTAGGATGAAGATGACGGCCCCGGAACCTGCAGCTTTATAAATAAATCACTCATGTTTCCTGTCCTCTGCTTCCTCCTATTGGATGAGTATTCCACCAATCAGATCATCCACCTTGTGATGTCTCTGGGCAGATCTCTCACTTCTGATTCCCCCCACATATGTTTATACAACCTCCCCCTACACATACCCCAGCATGGAGGGGCTCAGTGAAGGTGGTGGTGAAGGTGTGGAGATGTCGGATCGGGTCACACAGATCATAAAAGGAGATCCGCCCGGCCTCATAATCCAGATCTATCCTGACTCTCCCACTGGAGACACCGCCGGGTAATGGGGTCTTATATCTGTCATGTATCACTGAGTACTGATTACCCAACAACCTCCCCCTCTCCAAACACCAGGACTTCTTATTCCATCCAATCCCTGACTGACCTCCTCTCCTGTCTATACTGGGGTAACACATCCCGACTATCCAGTACTCTGCCCTCCGGACATCCACTTCCCAGTAATGTCTCCCTGAGGAGAACCTCTGACTGCTCATCACCTGAGAACACCGAAACCTCTCTGGTGTTTCTGGGCGATTCTGATGTGATGATTTGGATGCAGTTTTCCTGTCATCTGATATATGTAGATTATTACCAGCTGTCCTCACATCCAGTAATATGTCTGTAACCCCCCTCTCTACATTTACCCCAGACATGATATCAGATAAACCTGTGTGTAATGTGTGTGAGATCCCCCCCACATCCAGATCCCCTCCATCATGGAGGAGTTTATCATGTCTCTCTCTGTCCTCATCATCTCCATCCTCAGTATCACACAAGTCACCTGTGTCTGATTCCTGTAGGACAGTCAGTGGATCCGTCATGTTACACAGCTCCTCAATGTCCCCCATCTTCCTGGACAGATCCTCCTTCTTTATTTCCAGATCCCGGACCAGATCATTGATTATCCCGGAGATCCGCTCTGCCTGCCCGGAGATTTCCCTCAGGACTCTCTTCTCCAGGTCTTCCAGACGTCTCCTGAGGTCTCTGAACAGGACAGTGACTCTCTCTGTTTCATCATCTGCTTCTCCTTGTACTTTCCTCCTGTGTTCCTGCAGACTCTGGACTCTTTTCTCCATCTTCTCTCTCTCTGTCATCAGTTTCTGCAGAACATTCCTCAGTTTCTTCTTCTTCATCTCAGAGGCCTCATCCAGAGTCTCCACCTGGTGTCCCCGATGTTCTCCAGCCAAACTGCAGGACACACAGATACAGGTGGAATCCTCAGTGCAGTAATACTCCAGGATCTTCTTATGGATGGAGCATTTCCTGTTCTCCAGGGAAGTGGTGGGGTCACATAAGACGTGTTCTGGTGACTTGCTGTGGACTCTCAGGTGATTGTCACACAGAGAAGCTTCACACAGCAGACAGGATATCACAGCAGGTACAGGAGTGTGAATACAGTAAGTACAGAAGACCCCGGACTCCTCCTGATCTGGATGGGTGGACAGGAAATTCTCCTCTATGTTCCGTAGTGTTATGTTCCTGTGCAGTGCAGGCCGATCCTGGAACTCTTCTCTACATTCAGGACAGAAATAACCTCCAGACATCTCCTGTGTATCCAACACACGACCAATACAGTCCCGGCAGAAGTTATGTCCACATTTCAGCATTACAGGATCTGTATAAATGTTCAGACAGACGGAACATTCCAGCTCCTTCCTCAGATCAGCAGACGCCATCGCTGAGAGTAGAAGAGAGAAATGAAACTGAACGTATCTGACACTGATTATAACCAGTTCTGTACATTCCTACACAGGGAGGGGCTGAGACTGAGACACGTAGTCATAGGAACTTTTATACAGAAGAACACAGATAATACAGTATCTCACAAAAGTAAGTACACCCCTCACATTTATGTAAATCTTTTCTTCTATCTTTTCATGTGACAACACTGAAGAAATGACACTTTGCTACAATGTAAAGTAGTGAGTGTACAGCTTGTATAACAGTGTAAATTTGCTGTCCCCTCAAAATAACTCAACACACAGCCATTAATGTCTAAACCACTGGCAACAAAAGTGAGTACACCCCTAAGTGAAAATGTCCTAATTGGGCCCAATTAGCCATTTTTCCTCCCCAGTGTCATGTGGCTCATTGGTGTTGCAAGGTCTCATGTGTGAATGGGGAGCAGGTGTGTTAAATTTGGTGTTATCGCTCTCATGCTCTCATACTGGTCACTGGAGGTTCAACATGGCACCTCATGGCAAAGAACTCTCTGAGGATCTGAAAAAAATTATAAGAAGATTCCCAAGACCCTGAAACTGAGCTGCAGCACGGTGGCCAAGACCATAAAGGGGTTTACCAGGACAGGTTCCTCTCAGAACAGGCCTCACCTTGGTCGACCAAAGAAGTTGAGGTCACGTGCTCAGCGTCATATCCAGAGGTTGTCTTTGGGAAATAGATGTATGAGTGCTGCCAGCATTGCTGCATAGGTTGTAGGTGTGGGGGGTCAGCCTCTTCTAAAGATGATGCACAAGAAAGCCCGCAAACAGTTTGCTGAAGACAAGCAGACTAAGGACATGGATTACTGGAACCATGTTCTGTGGTCTGATGAAACCAAGATAAACTTATTTGGTTCAGATGGTGACAAGTGTGTGTGGCTGCAACCAGGTGAGGAGTACAAAGACAAGTGTGTCTTGCCTACAGTCAAGCATGGCGGTGGGAGTGTCATGGTCTGGGGCTGCATGAGTGCTGCCGGCACTGGGGAGCTACAGATCATTGAGGGAACCATGAATGCCAACATGTACTGTGATATACTGAAGCAGAGCCTGATCCCCTCCCTTCAGAGACTGGGCCGCAGGGCAGTATTCCAACATGATAATGACCCCAAACACACCTCCAAGACGACCACTGCCTTGTTAAAGAAGCTGAGGGTAAAGGTGATGGACTGGCCAAGCATGTCTCCAGACCTAAACCCTATTGATCATCTGTGGGACATCCTCAAACGGAAGGTGGAGGAGCGCAAGGTATCTAACATCCACCAGCTCCGTGATGTCGTCAGGGAGGAGGGGAAGAGGACTCCAGTGAGAACCTGTGAAGCTCTGGTGACCTCCATGCCCAAGAGGGTTAAGGCAGTGCTGGAAAATAATGGTGGCCACGCAAAATATTGACACTTTGGGCCCAATTTGGACATTTTCACTTAGGGGTGTACTCACTTTTGTTACCAGCGATTTAGACATTAATGGCTGTGTATTGATTTATTTTGAAGGGACAGCAAATTTACACTGTTATACAAGCTGTACACCCACTACTTTACATTGTAGTAAAGTGTCATTTCTTCAGTGTTGTCACATGAACAGATTTACACAAATGTGACTGATGGGTGTACTTACTTTTGTGAGATCCTCAGGACCCACTAACAGGCAGAATTTAGGTATTACCTTGGGGGAGATGCAGACTAGAATACTGCAATCACTGAGCAGCAAATGATATCACCTGTGATGTGTTTCAGTTATCTTGCAGACCTGGCCTGTTGGTGGGTCCTGAGGACAGGAGATGAGAACCTCTGATGTAAGTCACATGACTTGAAGCAATGCCTGTGTAATGTTGGGTCTATGGACCTCCAGTCACATCAAAGTCTGACCAAAGTAGTGCAGGGACTAATCTGAAGTCACACAGATATGAGCGGTGCTCATTGGAGATCATGGGGTACCACTTGTCATGTGACTTTGCACTAGGGTTGTCACCTCATCCCTTTAAACCCAAACACATAATAATTACATGGGTTTTGTAGCTAATTAAGGTGGTAATTAAACTCACTTGGTGCCTTATCTGCATTAAATTATCCTCAGAACCCGTGTAATTCATATGTGTTCAGGATTAAGGGATGAGATAAGAACCCAACCTACAGTCCCAAGTCACACAAGTGTGAAAGGGGTCTAATGGTTCTGTGACCAACTGAAATCTATTCTTCCATTATTCTCTATGGACGTTCCTTTCTGTCATTTCTTTTAGTATGTCCCCCATTATAGGGGTATTATAGTGTGGGGGGGGATCAGAGTCCTTCCCCTTCTGTAATCAGCACTCACACAGGAGGGCGGGGCCTTCACTGGCTGCATACTTCTCCTTCACTTGCATACTTCTCCTTCACTCCTCCCTCCTGTGACAGGTTTTCCTCAGAGACCCCGCCCCCTCCTCTCCAGACTCCTCCTTCGGAAAGAGAAAACCTCCAGTAGAATTTCTTCTTTTTTGGTGACGTCACTGGTTGCCAGGTGTTGCATCAGAATCAGCGACTAGTCAGATTAGGTAACAGAAGTGACGTTCCGACGGCCATCTTGGTACACCCCACACTCAGCCGCAGTAATCCTACAGTCAGAAGGTGAAAAGCAGACATCTTTTTACACCCAGACAAGTCTTGCATTTCACACTTATTTTTACCAGTAAGCTGAGCTTATATAGTGACATACAGGATCTAGAAATCCGTATGATTGTTTTGTTGAATTTTAAAAGCGGCAATGTTCTGTCAGATTAGCAAACCTGTGAGATCAGAAGGCTTGCCGCTGCTTTTTAAATTTAACATCAAAATAGTGTCACAGATTTATAAATCCTGTATTTCACTATATAAGCTCAGCTTACTGGTAAAAATAAGTGTGAAATGCTAGACTTTTCTGGGTGTAAAAAGATGTCTGCTTGTCGTCTTCTGACTGCAGGATTACTGCGGCCGAGTGAGGGGTGTACCAAGATGGCCGCTGCAGCCTTCTGACTGTAGAATTACTGCGGCCGAGTGTGATGTGTACGAAGATGGCCACTGCCGCCTTCTGGCTGCAGGCTTACTGTGGACGAGTGCGGGGTGTACCAAGATGGCCACTGCCGCCTTCTGACTGTAGGATTACTGCGGCCGAGTGCAGGGTGTGCTAGGAGCTCCTGGAGGCTCCAGAGTGATGGAAACAGCCAGCCCAAGTGATGGATCCAACCCACAGCTAGTGGACGACACAACAGAGCCTGATTATGGGCTAGAAAATTTTCAGCAATGCCTGAACGACATGAGGCCTGGAACCACAAAGATCCTTTTTCTGGGGACACAGGAGGGGATCAGCTGGCTCAGACCCCAACCAGGGGAAGACGCAGCCAACGGCAGTAAGAGATGCAAGAATCTATGGTTTGATAAATGAGGTCTGTATTTTTCTTGAGACTACATTTGCGGAGCTCTCCCGGCTCAGGAGTGCCCAGGATGCGTTCTCAAAGACTAAAAGAAAGGGGTACAGATACAGAATTGCGGTATTGAAGGAGGAGACAGTCCGCTTCAGTGGCCTTTTGGGGGAAGCTAAGCCGGTCAGCAGGGCAGGTAACCCCTGAACTTGCTGAGTTCAGCAGGAGGGTTGGTGTGGCCCAGGGAAAAAAACAGCCTAGCCGCTAGACGGGGATCCCACCCGGAGGCCTGTTTGGCCCGGCCAGTGGAGGGCGACTATCAGGCCAGCACCACATGGAGGTGTCAGGTGAGGCTGCTGGAGGGATTGTAGATGAAACCTCCATAAGTGGTTGATGCCACATCTGTTGTTGCCGCTGTGCAACTCGGAGCAACTATTTCCGCTGTGCAACTTGGCTCTGCAGCTGCCGCCGTGCAGCTTGACTGTTGCTGCCGCCGTGCAGCCTGACGTTGGGTTTACAACGGAGGTTCGAGCGTGTTGAGTGTCCCCGGAAGTCTTAATCCCCATAGTCTCGGCCCCGGATACGGCGTTGACCCCTCAGCAGGCTGGAGATTGGGGCGAGTGCTCTCAGGGCTCTTTGCAGGGTCCAAGCCTCGCCCTAGACTACCTCCGCTGACTTGAGGGTGAGCCTGGGGTTGTGGGTAGCGGTGAGCCCAGTGTGTCCCCTGAAGCCATGATACTGCCTGCAGCAGCACCCCCCCCCAACTGAAAGGCTTGTCAGTCCAGAGGAGGGGATGGTCCAATCCCAGAAGGGGCAGCTGGGTAATGCAGAGGCACCTCCAGTGGCAAGTCATCAAGCTGGCAGCGGTATACCCACTGCAATGCTTGCAGGTCCCACTGTCCATCTGGGGGATCCAAATGTTAATGTTGTTACAGTGAATATTGAAAAAGAATGTAATGCGATTTCTGTGGTTCCGAATGTATCAGATGGTTCTCAGCCACCTACATGTGATGATACCAGCCCCCCCGTGATAAGCGGGTCCCAGGAAACACAGTTGACATCGGCCCTCAGGACCGGGATGTCTTTTGCGGACATCGCCAGTGGCCGTGTCCGGCTGGGGCATTTTTACAATCAGCATGAGCCCATGGCTTTCAGTGGAGCTGCTGCAGCCCCAGCATGGACCTGTGCAACCAGGGGTGTGGAAAGGAGGAGACGCAATGTTATACAATTGCGTTGGCAGGAGGGCCTTGATCGTGCTCCGAGGAGGGGTGAAGTAGAATAGTAAAGTATTGAAGCAGGCAGAACTTCAGCAATGCAGGTTTATTAACAGCTGATAACATACAGGTTTATGTTCAAAATATTACAATATACAGGTCTAATTTATACAGTTTCTTACAATGCATGCATATTATATATTGGTATTCTTATCCTCTAACCAAATTGAAACAATTGTGAATTGTTCTCACCTTGAACCAGAATGGGTCTTTACTGCCAATTCTTAGGAACCTCTCACCTGATAGGGACCAGCCAATTGGCCGGTAGTCTGGTCCCCTCACAGAGTTCTGAGTTCCAGCTCGACCAAGTTCGTGAGGGAAATTCACCTGAGACCACACTCTGGAACAAGTTAGGAAGTCTTCTCTGACTCGTACGAGGAGACAAGTTATGGACAGATACTTGCCCATTGGTTCTGACCTCTATGACCCGTGCAATAGGGCAGCATACACAGAGTTCAGCCTTATGAGCTCCTATCTGACTTGTCTGTCTAACAATTGCAGAGCTTGCATTTATATACCATTTTACTAGTCTTATCTCAACTATCTCTCTTACATATGATTGGTCGCCAAGATCTACGTCAAAGTAACTAACCATAAATCTGACACTTGTTCTACAACCAGATAAACTTAATTATTCCCAAAATTCCTATATGTTCATTAAAGTGATTTATAATTGGTTTTGTCCAATTAAAAACCCCTGTGTAGAGACAGTCTGGCACCCAGCTGTGTTATCAAATTCTCCTTATCTTGATACTAGCTTCAAGGATTTGCAGATTTACGACTGAGACAATGAACTTTCAATAACCCCACCAGATGTGTCTATATGTGTTACTATATAATCCTATATGCAAAAGTACTGTATCAAATATATATATATATATACACACACACACACACATATACACATATAGCCAATTACTAATTCAATATTGTCTAATTACATACATACATATATATATATATACACAAATACATACACACATGTATTTCCTTATTCAATGTATTTTAACAGTTTTAATGAGGGCTCAAAAGACCTTTGTTTGACCCTGTCAAACTTAATTAATGTTCTGTACATAACTTTCCTGTATTCCACCTAATTATTTTAACCACCTGTTTTCTTATCTTATCTGTCTGATTTATATGCATTTCAGACTTGAGACAATTCTATATTACTTGAATCTATTCTAATGAACTTTCACCCAGTAAACTATAAAGTATAAGAAAGAAGCAGAGAGGTCATCCAAAGTTCAGCATTTAAAAATGAAGGCTTTCTAAATCCATGGAAAACACAGTATACATTATTAAAAATTAATAATTGTTGCTTTACTTATTGAATAATAATATTGATAAACCACTACTATATAATAATATAAATAATAATAATAATAATTAATAAAATATATGCAAATCAATATATATAATATGAAATACATTGGCTAATATGAGATTCCACAACATTCCCCCCCTATTGAGGCATAAGCCTCACAGCAATTACAGTACAGATCACCCACCATGCCCTTCAGAGACCCCATGCACCCAACACTGATCACATAAATTGTCCAAAAAAAATAAAAATAAATCAGTCCAAAAAATAAAAAATAAATAAATCAGTCCAATCAAAAACACACTGCATCTTCTTCTGTAGCTGCAAAGTCCTTCTCCATATGTGGCACGGAAAACATAGTTGTCAGTCTCAGTGGCATCGTGATCATTCTTGCCACAAACTACTTGCAACAGGCAACAGTCACTCAGTAACATCACATCAAGGATAACAGGGAAGAGGAACAATCCGTTTAGTTAGTGAATGAAAGCCAAGTATGTGGTCCCAAGGAGCATTCAGCAGACTCAGTCCCATAAGGCTCTGCCTTTTCCTGCATAGGTCTTTTCAGCTTAGCCAAGTGCTTGATGTTTTTTGGAGAGATCTCCTTCTTCATCATCAGTTGCTGGTCCAGTATCATAGCACAAGCTGCTTTGGATGCTGTAAGACACAAGTTCAGTGCATACCTGTTCTGCAAGGGTACAAGTCTCAGATGTTCCTTTATTGCATGAAATCCTTCCTTTGTAGCAATTAACACTTGTAACAAGTTGCATCATGTCTTCTGCGATCACCCGATATTTGTCTGAATATAAAATACACTTCAAAAATATAGTTATAAAAAATAAAAATAAAAATAAAGTCAGTGTCAGGATACAATAGGTCTCCGGCAAGCACTTCAGGGCAACCTACACAGCAATGGCTCCTACATTCTCATTTTATTTAATAACTTAATTTAGTGTGTTCCTTTTACTTCTACAACATCTGCTAAAATAACATAAATATATCTATATAGTTTTATCATAAAACAATACTCTTACAATATTAATAATAATTATTAGTATAAATCCCTTGAAGTACATGTTTTCACTACAAAGTATTTTATATAGACTATTCTTTTTACATTTCCCAACCTATACCATTTCCCATACAATAATTGTAAATTCTTATAATTTCTTAACCTTGACTCCACCTTTCAGTCACTATTACCCTGGTCATGTCATACTGTCAATATATATTTTAATTTTGTAGTCTTCCCACAAAGTTTGCTAAACCCAAAACCATTTCACTTTTTGTCCATTTCTGCACATACTATACTGCAGAATATTATACAATAACAGTCAGCATGGGTCTCTTCTGTCAGTCACTGCTATACTGTCTAAGTCAGTAGCCTACCTCTCCTATGTCTTAAAACATAAATTATAAAACATCATATTAAATAACTCTGCAAATATCAAGATAAATAACATAACGTATCTTATAAAGCATCAATATTATACATTCTTATCGAAAATGTCATACTCATTACATTATAAAGCATCAATATTATACATTCTTATCGAAAACGTCATACTCATTACATTACACCTCCCCACTTTTTTTTTTTTTTCAAAAAATGATAAAAATATTTGTTTATAATGATTGAACATTTACTCAAAGTGGAACTCTACTCACAAAAATGTGATAAAATAAGGTTCATTAGCAAGAAAAATACATTCCACATTAATTATTATGCTACCATTTTACTGAAACCCATAACCTTTGAGCAGCAGTAGAATTTCAGGCTGTCAGCAGACTGTCCTCTAGATTTGCAGTGCAAAAAAAATAGAGCACAACTGAGCCTGTGTAGAGCAGGGTAGAACAGTGGATTTTAAACAGTATAGGCACTTATTTTTTACTGTGCTTCATAGCTACACCTGCAAAAAGGGTCAGCCTCAAGTGATCCAGCAGGAATCAATTTTCTGACCAAAGTTCCACTTTAAGGTGTTCACAATATTAATACTTATAACATATATAACAAACAAAACAACAGTAAGTCTCTACATACAAAGTATCACATATAATTAATTAGAAGTGTCCATTACTGAAATATTTCCAATGTCTTTGTCTTCAACAGTCTCTTGTATATATTCCACTTGCACTCATGTGAATAACACTCTTGGTAATCTCACTCAGACTTTGACTACTATAGAAATGGAAAATGTCACTGTCACAAATGTGGATTTAAATGGACATCCACTTCCTTTTATGATCTGTTTATTGATTGATTTATGTTGATTTATGAATGTACTTGCAGTCATCAAGAGTTACTGACATACATTCCTTTAGTGGCTTTGACTGGAACAAGAGATCACATCCAAAACAAGGATCTGTTTAGAAACAAAACTACACCAATTTGGTTAATTATTTTAAACATATGAACATTTTATCCCCCACTGTACAGCATGAAGTCTAAGCAACTATCATTTGCCTCTAGAACTCCTAAACTTAGTGACAAATCTATCCAAAGTTTCATATGGCCCAGAAAATTGTATTTAATTTGGTCTACAACAGCCCATGCAACCTATCCACCAATGAATATGAGTGTGGACACAAGGTTCTATTGTCTATGCCACGCATAGAGCAAAATGGAACAGATTTTTCATAAAAATGGGTACAATTATCTGATATCAGTGCTGTATACACTCCAATCCTGGGGAAAACTTTCCACATCAGACACTTAGCTGTTGTCTCGTACATTTGCATGACCATATGAAAAACTATGATTTACTTTAAAAATGAGCAGACTTTTATTAAAGTATATCTATATCTACAGCTTTGTTCTTTCATTGCAATAAAGTCTATATACAGGCACACAAAATAGACTTTGAAGAACTACATTTTGTGAAACTACATTGTGATTGTTCATAATTAAAAAGAAATCAAAATAAAATTACATGGTCACTTTCACAGTCTGTTAAATCTAAAGAGGTCAAGAAAATTTGCATTACTGTCCCTTCCTTAAGAATAATTATATACAAATTTTATTGTTAATTAGATCATATTAATGCAGAGTGACCCTAATCAAAAAACTGACTTTGCCACCTGTAGTAGCATAACTAGGAAATAAAAAAAATCAAAAGGAGTGAAATTTTACAAGTTATAACTTTACATATGAAAATGTGCTGGCTGCTCCTGGAATAAAGAAACACATTATTTATTTAGGTAAACTAATAATCAACCTGATAATTACTAAATATTGTAATCAGGTAGGACAAAATAAGTTCTAGCCAATACCAATAAGGGACCTTGCTCACCAGAGCTTACAAGCTAAGATTAAAAATTAAGACTCTAATTATCTAATTCACCCCCCTGTATGTGCTACATATAGCACATATAATAAGATGGTAGCACTGTTGTTACCATGCATCACTCTTCTTTTTAGAAAATAAGAAACAAAAATAAATTTGGAGTTCCCTTGTACCAAATAAATAAATCCCATTACTATCTTTGTGAGTACTACTAAGTAGGCAAATATATAAAGATGACAGTATACATAATACTGTACAATAAGATAGGGACATGACAAAATAAACAACAAAAGCTACAAGGGAGAATAAGCACCCTACTTACAAGAGTGATACACTAAAAATAAAATGCACCTTTCATTACTACAGTCCATAATATAAAAGACAAAATACCTATTATAATCTACAGTTTATATTCTAATAAAAAATCAACAAATGTTTAAGAATAAGAACGTATTCTGAGATTTTATTTATTTTCTGGTCAGCTCATCCAGTTTCTGTCTAAAGGCACCAGACATAACTCCCCTAAACGTGCCCCTTTCATCTCAGTACAGAGCACTGAGATGAGCTGTCACAAAAAGTGATTTAATGCTGTTGCACATAAGCTCCTAAACACATACTGAAAAAAAAATACAGTATTTTGTCTAATATGTAAAACCTACAACTGTAAAATCTGTTAAGCATGACATTAATTACATTAGCGGCATTGAATTTATCTACAGATTGTTTCCTTCCAGAAGCAGTATGCTGGATAAAAAAAAAAAAAAAATATGGGTGAACTTTGTGTCGTAAATTACTTAAAACAAACAACTTTCTTTTTTCTACAGTTTAAATAACTTCTAACTCCCTCAGCTCATTAATGGTGCTAACTAGCTGAGGTACATATTCAAAAGAATAAAAAAAATAAATAAATAAAAAATAAAAAATGAATCGTGCCTTCCACACACACACTTAATCACTGCCAATAACATTTAGAACTTTGACGCTAAAGTCAATCAGTCACCATAGATTTATCAATCCCTAGCCTCTCAACGAAAGACATACAATCATTCACATAGGGATTCATTTTACACCTCATACAAAAAAAACCAAAAAAAACAAAACACACACACACACACACACATTTAACTCATATAAATATAAATCCTCCTAACAAATACTAATAACACGTGTCACAAAATCAAAGGTATGACACAGAAAAGTTCAAATTGTATTTGTATGGAAGATACATACCATTTCCATATTCGTCATACACTATGCAGAATTCAGCATCAGTTGCATACTTCTTACAATTCACTCATAGAACTAACACATAGGGTCCTTCCACACCAACGTTTTTACAACCACTACAGACTTATTCTAACCTAATTTGGGAGATGATCAGTCTCCCTCACACATATAATATTCCCTAACAGTCTACAAAGATTACAAAGAAATTAACTTACATTTGTTAACATTCATTAACAAAATGTCATTATCTTCTGTTTTCTATATAGCAATACACAGTCACTCCACCTAGCAAAGTATGCATACACATGAACACAAATTCCTGACTATATATAAATATACAAATATTCACAGAATTATTAAAACTGACAGGTTGGTTAGTAATTACTTATGGACAGCAGTGCTCAGAGTAAAGCCAATAGGCACCGTACGCGCATACGTCTCCTTACCAAAACGCTTGTCTCAAGACACGAAAAACCACCAAGCCCTGCTTGCCACGGCGATCAGGAATGTCTCAACCTGATCTTAACTCAGTTAGTACACAGACCGTTACAACAGATACATATAAACACATACACTTATAGCACAAAGACGATGCATACCTTTTAACTTTGTTAACAAATGGAGCTCCAAAACCTTTACCTTATTTACCTGTCAGGACTTACCTCACCTGACATTTCTAAACTCATGAGTATTATTTTACACCACAATTTTTATGTTTAACCACTTCCCGCCCGCCCTATAGCGGATTGACGTCTGGGAAGTGGTTCTGTTATCCTGACTGGACGTCATATGACGTCCAGCAGGATAACATGCCGCAGCGCGCCCCTGGGGGCGCGCATCGCGGCGATCGGTGGAGCGGTGTGTCAGTCTGACACACCGCTACACTGATCTTGGTAAAAAGCGTCCGGCGGAGGCTTTTTACCACGTGATCAGCCGTGTTCAATCACGGCTGATCACGCTGTCAATAGGAAGAGCCGTTGATCGGCTCTTCCTCACTCGCGTCTGACAGACGCAAGTAGAGGAGAGCCGATCGGCGGCTCTCCTGGCAGGGGGGGTCTGCGCTGATTGTTTATCAGCGCAGCCCCCCCACAGATCACCACACTGGACCACCAGGGATCGCCACTAGGACCACCAGGGAAGGGGCAACATGTGGATGGCCAGGTATGTACCCCATGGCCATCCACATGTGCCCAGTGTGCCAAATCTGTGCTAATCAGTGCCCACAAATGGGCACCGATTGGCACAATTATGTTGCAGTGATGCCCAGCAATGACACCCTTAGGGGCATCACTGCAAATAAGCAATGCCATCAGTGCCACCCATCAGTGTCCATTCATGCCACCTGTCAGTGCCCATCCGTGCCCATCAGTGCCCATCTATCAGTGCCCATCTGTGCCCATCTGTGCCAACTATCAGTGCCACCCATAAGTAACCATCAATGCCACCTACGAGTGCCCATCAGTGCCGCCTATAAGTGCCCATCCGTGCCACCTATGAGTGCCCATCCGTGCCGCATACCAGTGCCACCTATCAGTGCCCATCAGTGCCACCTATCAGTGCCCATCATCAGTGCCTGTCAGTGCCACCTCATCAGTGCCACCTCATCGGTGCCACCTCATCTGTGCCCATCAGTGCCGCCGTATCAGTGCCCGTCAGTGCAGCCATATTAGTGCCTGTCATTGAAGAAGAAAACGTATTTATTTACAAAAAGTTTTAACAGAAACAAAGAAAAACGTGTTTTTTTTCAAAATTTTCAGTCTTTTTTTATTTGTTGCGCAAAAAATAAAAACCGCAGAGGTGATCAAATACCACCAAAAGAAAGTTCTATTAGTGGGAACAAAATGATAAAAAATTTGTTTGGGTACAGTGTAGCATGACCGCGCAATTGTCATTCAAATTGCGACAGCACTGAAAGCTGAAAATTGGTCTGGGCGGGAAGGTGTCTAAGTGCCTGGTATTGAAGTGATTAATATTATACAAAACAAAAAGGTACCTTTTTCTACTAGTAGCTACATATCAGTACTGTTTTTGTTTTTAACTTAGGCTTTCCAGGGGTCTGATAACCCCAAAGCCTCCTTCAAATTGATTGCCAATCCAGGATACCAACATGCATGTAAATTTAGGCAACTCAAGAACCTCTTCCAAACTGGACTTACCAGTCTAGGATACCAATTCTTCCAAAACTCTTGTAGGGCTAGCATACCAATCAAA
Organism: Aquarana catesbeiana; assembly: GCF_042186555.1. Taxonomy (NCBI): domain Eukaryota; kingdom Metazoa; phylum Chordata; class Amphibia; order Anura; family Ranidae; genus Aquarana; species Aquarana catesbeiana. The sequence goes on along the minus strand of NC_133324.1, from coordinate 980,300,046 downwards.
AGTAAACCTCTTCTAGACCGATTTACTCAGTCTAGGGTACCAACATGCATGTTAAAGGTAGGTTCTCCAGGGGTCAAAACATTTACCCCAGAACCTCATCCAGACCTCTTGTAGGTCTAGGATACCAATCAAAATAACCTCTTCTAGACTGATTTATTCAGTCTAGGATACCAACATGCATGTTAAAGGTAGGTTCACACAGAGAGTAGCTAGCCTTCTACAGGGGGACCCCTTTGGAAAAATTATTTCTTTTTTTTTTTTTTTTACCCAGGGTATCACATCCTGCACAATGCATTTTAAGGCATTCACAGTTGAGAAAACCCAACCTACCATCACAAAGATCTGCCTGGTGGACAGCGATACCCCAACAACAACCACCTGCCCCTCCTAGCGCTAGCAAAACACGGCACAACACAATGCAGAACTAATAATAGGTGTCTGCTAACCTGATATATTGCGCAATATTGTGTTGAGCTCAGTGCCTCCCCAGCATGGAGTTAGTCAAGATCGGAGTTGAGGTTATGCTGTCCCCGTACGGGCCACCAAATGAAGTAGAATAGTAAAGTATCAAACCTGGCAGAACTTCAGCAATGCAGGTTTATTAACAGCTGATAACATACAGGTTTATGTTCAAAATATTACAAGATACAGGTCTAATTTATACAGTTTCTTACAATGCATGCACATTAGATATAGGTATTCTTATCCTCTAACCAAATTGAAACAATTGTGAATTGTTCTCACCTTGAACCAGAATGGGTCTTTACTGCCAATTCTTAGGAACCTCTCACCTGATAGGGACCAGCCAATTGGCCAGTGGTCTGGTCCCCTCACAGAGTTCTGAGTTCCAGCTCGACCAAGTTCCTGAGGGAAATTCACCTGAGACCACATTCTGGAACAAGTTAAGGAGTCTTCTCTGACTCGTACGAGGAGACAAGTTATGGACAGATACTTGCCCATTGGTTCTGACCTCTATGACCCGTGCAATAGGGCAGCATACACAGAGTTCAGCCTTATGAGCTCCTATCTGACTTGTCTGTCTAACAATTGCAGAGCTTGCATTTATATACCATTTTACAAGTCTTATCTCAACTATCTCTCTTACATATGATTGGTCGCTAAGATCTATGTCAAAGTAACTAACCATAAATCTGACACTTGTTCTACAACCAGATAAACTTAATTATTCCCCAAATTCCTATATGTTCATTAAAGTGATTTATAACTGGTTTTGTCCAATTAAAAACCCTTGTGTAGAGACAGTCTGGCACCCAGCTGTGTTATCAAATTCTCCTTATCTTGATACTAGCTTCAAGGATTTGCAGATTTACGACTGAGACAATGAACTTTCAATAACCCCACCAGATGTGTCTATATAATCCTATATGCAAAAGTACTGTATCAAATATATATACAGTATATACACACATATATATATATATATATATATATATATATATATATATATATATATATATACACACACACACACACACATACACACATAGCCAATTACTAATTCAATATTGTCTAATTATTACATACTTATATATATATATATATATATACACAAATACATACACACATGTATTTCCTTATTCAATGTATTTTAACAGTAGTTTTAATGAGGGCTCAAAAGACCTTTGTTTGACCCTGTCAAACTTAATTAATGTTCTGTACATAACTTTCCTGTATTCCACCTAATTATTTTAACCACCTGTTTTCTTATCTTATCTGTCTGATTTATATGCATTTCAGACTTGAGACAATTCTATATTACTTGAATCTATTCTAATGAACTTTCACCCAGTAAACTATAAAGTATAAGAAAGAAGCAGAGAGGTCATCCAAAGTTCAGCATTTAAAAATGAAGACTTTCTAAATCTATGGAAAACACAGTATACATTATTAAAAATTAATAATTGTTGCTTTACTTATTGAATAATAATATTGATAAAACCACTACTATATAATAATATAAATAATAATAATAATAATAATAAATAAAATATATGCAAATCAATATATATAATATGAAATACATTGGCTAATATGAGATTCCACAACAGGGGCGAGGTGGTGGATATGGTTCTGGCCTTGGGGTTCAAGGTTGCAGAAATCTTTGCCATTATCCACCCCTTGAACTCCTCGGAGTACGACATAGGTTTCCTGACCCCCATACTTATGGGGTCCTTCCTGTCACGTTATGAGGTGGTCAGGGGCCGCCCGAGTTGGAAATCCTTTCAGGTGATCCCTCTGTCCCGTCAGGATGAGGTCAAGAAATTTACGATTCTTGTCAGGAATGAGTTGGTCCTCTCGGAGGATATTGTAACATGCTTGGGCAGATTTGGGTAGGTAATGGTCCCCCCAAAAAAGAGGTTGATACACGGGGCATATGGACAGGGAGCTAGGCGGTTCCTGTCAAGCTCTGCAAAATCGGCCTCTCTGTAACCCATATACCAGCTTCAGGTTACATAGGGAGGGAGCAGATTCTTGCTTTTTATCAGGGGCAGCCCAGACTCTGTTTTAAGTGCAACAGCCCCCTGCACTACAGTACAAATTGCACTGAAACCAGGTGTGCCAAATGCAACAAGGTAGGGCATTCGGCTGAGGGGTGCCCCCGGATACAGTGTAACCTGTGTGTTATCATGGGCCACCCCTTCATTCTGTGCCCTGCAGCCTTTAGGGGCAACCCGTCATCTGAGGTTGGTGGTGCCCCGGTGAATCCCACGACCTCTGCTGGGCCTGCAGGTCCCAGGTCAGTTATCGCATCGGCCACTGCCCTCCAGACCGATGGTATCCCACCGGACCAAGGCAGAGGGTTCGTGGTGGGATCTGGGAGACAGGCCCCCCTGTGGTCGTTGGTCAGGCCCGTCGCCCAAGGGAAATAAAAGCCCCTCAAAACTGAGTCGACTGGCCAAAAGGAGGGAGAGGAACTCGCCCCTGGTAGAGGGTGGTGATCAAGAGGGATCTCGGGAGGGTGCAGAGGTACGTGTACCTCATGCGGCAGTAGCCCCCCAGACCCAGGTGCCAAGCACATCCTCAGGAATCCCTAAAAAAAATAAACCACATCCAGAGCCTAGGGTGGTGCTTAAGCATCTAGGTGACTCACAACCGATCCCTATGTGGTAGCAGGACCCTGCCCCCCTGCCCCCAGATGGCATGCAGCTTGGTAGCTCTAAGGTCCTGGACCCTCCAGAGGCGAAGCCTTGGTCCCGAAGAAGAGGGAAAAGGACAAGGAAGAAGTCTGTTCAGGGGACTCAGCCTGAGGAAGGGCTACCCCCTAGAGCAGAAAAAAAACACAGGGATGAAGGTTGGGAGACAGTGAAGTTCTGAGGCAGAAACAAATGTCCTTCCCCTTCTATGGCTGTTGGGGATCCAGTGCTAGACACTGGTATGACCCCAGCAACACCACAAACTTTGTTGAACAACAAATTTGCGGTCATTGATCCCTCCAACATGGATCTCCCCCGCAATCAGCCTGTTGAAAGGATGGAGGAGGAGGTGGGTGGTGGAGTTTGATGTGTTTTTGTGTGTGTATGTAACAGACCAATCGTTAAAGAATCTACTTTACCGATTAAGAATGGCAATACCCCCTCCAATCAGGCTTGCAACCATTAATGTTGCAAGCATAAAATCTACAAGGGCTCGTTACATGGCCTTCACTTTTCTCAGCCAAATTGAAGCTGACATTTTATTTTTGCAGGAGACCAGGTTAACATCTACGGCAGAGATGTTTCTTGCTAAAAGGGAGTGGAGATGGGGAGCCTCCCTCTGGTCTCTTGCGGCCAGGCTGTATAGTGGAGTGGCAGTTCTCTTTAAAACTGGTTCGGTAGCTTGCTGACGAGTCATTGAAGTAGAGATTGGAAGGTGCTTAGTGGTTGACGCCATCGTGAGGGAGCAATTCCTCAGGTTAATTAACTTTTATGGCCCTCAAAGCAAGAGGGACAGGAAGAGCCTCCTTACGATGGTCAAGCCTTATCTTTTTTCATCCCAGCAGGTGGTCTTCGGGGGTGATTTTAACACCGTCACTAGGCCCAAAGACAGGGTGGGCGCCAGAGGCCCCCTGGGATATGATAGTATTTTTCTAAATAGCATAGCAAGGGATGCTGGATTGGTGGACGTGCACATTCGTCACCTCCCCAACCACACTTTCTCTAGAGGTAGTAGTAGGTCTGGAATAGACCTACTACTTTTTTAAAGGGGGACTCTGTCTTTGCAGCTACCGAGCTACAGGTGGTGGAGTTCTCTGATCACTTCTGTCGGTAGTTCTGAATGTAGCAGAGACCCCTCAGAGAGGCCAAGGTCTGTGGCGTCTGAATGTGACGCTCCTTGAGGATCCTGTAGTTAGGGAGGCCTTTTAGACATTCTATTTAGACCAAGCCACGCTCCTTGAGAGCGGCTGCTCCCACCTGGAATGGTGGGAAGCAGTAAAGAAAAGGTCGGAGGACTTTTTCCGTGATGTCTCAAAGCACCGGGCTGTTTCCAAGTACAGGGCCTATCAGAAGTTGAGGGGACAATTGGATCGCCTAGTCTCTTCTGGTGGCTCTCAAGAAAAGGTGTCCGACCTGAAGCTTCGGTTAAGGGAGCTCCAGTATGACCACCTCACTTCTCTGATTTTTGAGAGGGATTACAGAAAGTTTTGCTCCCCGGACCCTTACAAGAATTGTGGAGAATTGACGGGTTTGAAGGTCATACATGGCCTTAGTGATGCCTCTGGGTCCTTGGTGAGGTCCAAACCAGGTATCCTGGGTGTTGTCGGGGAGGACTTTTCTGAGCTTCTGTTATATTTTGTACATATAAGGCTGTAAGGCCTGAAGATCACCGTTCTGTTAGTGTATTGGGGTGTTGCTAGTGTCTTGAATTTTTGTGTGTGTGATAAGGTTGTGCTTGGCCAAATCAAATGTCAATCCTGGTGGCAAAGTCGTGGATAATTGCCAGATGACGTATTTTTGCTACCATGCAAAGTCTGCTTGTATTTTAAAGTTGCAGTTCCTAAATAAATAAAAAAAATATGGCCTCTGCCGCCTTCTGACTGTAAGATTACTGCAGCCAAGTGTGGGGTATACCAAGATGGCCGCTGCCACCTTCTGACTAGAATTACTGCAGCCGAGTGTGGGGTATACCAAGGCCGCTGCAGCCTTATGACTGTAGGATTACTGCAGAGGAGTGTGGGGTGTACCAATGGAACGTCACTTCTGTTAAAAAAAAATCTGACGGGTCGCCTAATCTGACGGAAGCACCCAGTGTTGTGACAAAATGTCAAACCTAGCAGAATGGGCAACCCGCGTCACTTCCATTTTATTTAACCGCTTGCTGACCGGTTCCAGTACATATACGGCGGCAGGTTGGCTCTCGTGCGCGAATCGGCATATATATGTACAGCAGCTGCCTTTAAGAGCCATAGCAGAAGCAGGCACGCGCACCAGCTGCTCGTCGGAGGACACAATGCGTGTAGGTGGCGGGTGTGATTGCCGTGATACGCAGGCATGAGAGCCAGAACAGGGATCTGTGTGTGTAAACAGGGTTCTGACGTGAGAGACAGATCGTCTGTTCCTACTAAGTAGATACTGTGATCTAGCTCCTCCTCTAGTCAGTCCCCTCCCCCCCCGGAGTAAAGCCTCATACACACCATCAGATTTTCGGATGACCAAACTTCCGTTTTTTTGTGGCATGCGGGTCTCGTGTGGAAAGAAGAAGGTTACTCACAATACGAAAGTGTTCGTACGACAGAACACGTTAGAAGTGACGGAACGCGTTGAATAGTTTTGTACGCATTTCTGGTTTTTGAGCATGCACAGTCTCGCTCTTACGATTTTTTTTTTTCTTATGAAAACCATACTGATGAAATGAAAATTGGACATTGAGTTCACATCCGAAAGTTTTTTTAAAGCCTCCACATCCAGCTTTTGTCTGGCGGAAAAAAGCGAAATCAGCTGTCGAAAGCGCTGTACTAACGATCCGCAAATTGGCAGATCGTTCGTCATACAAATCTTTCCATTAGATTTTTTGTATCGCGTGTATGAGGCCTTTAGACCCTACACACACTATACAACTTTTGTTGTCCGATTTCCTTTAAATTTACCAAAAACCATGTAGTGCGAGGGGGCCGGCCTGATTGCATACAAAATGAAACTGTTAAGGTGTGTGCGTCCAGCTTTAGAATCACCTCCCTAGGGAACACTTAACCCCTTGATCGCCCCCTAGTGTTAACTCCTTCCCTGCCAGTGACATTTATACAGTAATCAGTGGATATTTTTAGCTCTGAAGCTGTATAAATGTCACTGGTCCTAAAAAAAGTGTCAAAAGCGTCTGATATGTCTGCCACAATGTCGCAGATCACTGCCATTACTAGTAGAAAAATATAAAAAAATTAATAATAAAAATGCCATAAATCTTTCCCCTATTTTGTAGACTCGATAACTTTTACGCAAACCAATCAATATTGCAATTTTTTTTTTTTTTACCAAAAATATGTAGAAGAATACATATTGGCCTAAACTGAGGCAGATTTTTTTTTTATAATTGGATATTTATTATAGCAAAAAGTAAAAAATTGTTTTTTTGTTTTTTTTTTCAAAATTGTCGTTTTTTTGTTTGTTTATAGCGCAAAAAATAAAAACCACAGAGGTGATCAAATAACACCAAAAGAAAGCTCTATTTCTGGGGAAAAAAGGACATAAATTTTGTTTGGGTGCAACATGGCACGACCGCGCAATTGTCAGATAAAGCGACGCAGCGCAGTATCGCAAAAAATGGCCTGGTCATTAAGAGGGTCCTTCCTGTCCTTCCTGGGCTGAAGTGGTTAAATAAAAAGGTTGTATTGCCCTGACATCAAAGACGACAAGCATCAGCATGTATTGTATAGGAATCGCTGGGTTAGCGCTCCGCCCTGCGTTTCAGCTGACCGGAAATGACGTATCTCAAACACCACCCAACGCCGTTTCGTCAGCCTATACCCAACGTCTTCAGGGGTTAACAATGGATTTAAAAAAATAATAATAAAATGAATTAATATTTAAAAATATTAATATTATTATTATTATTATTAATAAAAAAACAATAATAATTAAAAAAAAAAAAAAATTTTTTTTAAAAATTAACAAAACAAATAAACTTTTTTAATTAAAGAAATAAATAAAATCAAATATTAATAAAACTTTAAAAATAGCTAAAAAAAGAAATACATAATAAAAATAACAAAAAAAATAAAATGTAGACGATAAGAATTTTTAATAAAATAAATACAAATAAGGGCGTGGCCTGACTTATCTGGAAGATGGACGCTTGAGCTGAGAGCACCCGCCACCTCAGAACTTCATCACTCAATCACGGAGGTACATTCACCCCAAACCCAGCTCAAACTATGGAGACTGCTTCCAGGCACTCGTCAACATCCCAGTCCCAAACCCCGTGAACAGAATGGGGGTTTAAGCCAGAATATACCTGAGATGTTCAGGACCAATATAGGAAACACTGCGTCTTCCCACCACAGCCACACTCAGGGCCACTCTCAGGCACATTCTCTACCCCTCTCAGAGATCTCCCTGACTAAAACACCATCGGCCCCTTCCCAACCGAACACACCGGGAAACAGGGGGATGGATGCCCCCCCACCCTCAACCACAGTTGAATATACAAGATCTGAGAGCCATCGCTGCAGATATCAAGGACACGCTGTCAGTGGCCACTTTGGAACTCCGCATAGAAATCCATGCACTAGCAGACAGAGTGCTTCAAGTGGAGACAGTAACAGAAAGGCACGACACAGTCATCTGCCGAGCCACCAGAAAGATTGATGCCCACACCCTTCAGCTCAGAGATATGAAGCGCCACTGGAGGACCTGGACAACAGGGGAAGGAGGCATAACTTGAGAGTGAGGGGAATGCTGGAATCTATTGAAGGGGAACAAATCTTACAGGCGGTAACCAGCCTTTTCAACAGCCTGCTCAACCGACCGTTACAAGATGCGATTGGTATGGAAAGAATCCACCGCGCCCTCAGACCCAAGGGCAGGGACACGGATCCCCCCCAGAGACATAGTCTGCTGTTTAGTGGACTATAAAACTTAAAGAAGGGATCCTGAGACAAGCAAGGGGACGACAACAAATCACATATGAAACGGCACCCATTCAAATTTTTCAAGATTTATCGGGCATCACGTTGCAACACAGACGTGATCTGAAACCCCTGCTGGATACCCTTCGTGCTAAGGGTATCCATTACAAATGGAAGTTTCCTTTCTGCCTGTCTGCCACGCTTCAGGGCCGAACTGCTCAAAGTGGCAGAAGATCTGCCTCATTTCTGTCATACCCTGGGCAATCCCCTTGTGGAAGTTCCTCACTGGTATGCTAGCTTCAGACGCGCAGTTAGCATAAGAGAAAAGCCACCGGAAGAACCCATGGAAGCTCAGGATACCGGGTACCGGAGGCGACGATCCCCATCGGGTCACAGACACCACACCATGTTGCGCAACCCTCACCAGGATCACAGCCCTTCCACCTCTCTGAGATCCAGGAGAGCACGCCGGGATTGTTGATTTCCCGGGCAAAATGTTTAATCAACGAAAGTACCATTAACCCCGTTCAGACCTGTTAAAACTCAGTTTATTCCCAGTTTTATGATTCTTGTGTTATACTACATGACACTCACCGAGGACGCCATTTGCCTTCCTAACATTCTCTATGCCTACTACTACCCAGCAACACTGGACTCAGCAAGGTACCTGCATGACTGTCAAGCTGGGCTCACAGATCTCCCACTCCTTGACAAACAAACTACAACTCCCATAACACCCTGCGGTTCTCAACTTGAGACGGAACGGAAGCCGCAACTGATCCCACCACACTTCCGGCAGGAACTCCCAGGACACACCCACAGCTGACGCAAAGTGATGATGCCTTCTCACAGGACGGACGCCACTTCACCCCGCAGCCCCTCAATTACTGGTGTAGCGGTACCCCCGTAAGGGCTGCTGATTTGGTTGTAGCAATCCTCCAATCACCCCACTGCCATACTCCTAAGTTCGCCATTAAAATAAAAGAACAGTCAATCCTATAGTTTTCTGCTAAGTTTATTTTCAGTATTAGAACTTGAATAGGGAAAGGTTAGCATGAGATGCTTTTTTATGCACTACATGTAGTAAATAGTTGTTCATTGGCCATGGCCTTGTAGGAACACTAAGTACACTCCTCTCTTCTAGTTGCTTTTGTTTCAGTCATTTCCTCTGCAGACTATTACTTCTTCAACTTCTAGGTATAGTGCTTAGTGCTTAGGACTAATGTCCTTTTTCTCTTCCCTTCCAATTGGACAATGAAAAGTCACTCTGAATAACTCTTCAAAGTTAGACATTGATGGGATCATCTCTGTGAACCAAAGGCCAGAAACTGTCTCCGCTTCTTCCTGACATTCCAGAGAATTAAACACCCACATAGTCTTTGGAAGGCACAGTCATTATGCTAACCAGGCCGGAGTTGACGACTCGGTATCCCCACACGATGACCTGACATATGGCCGTGAACGGACTATTGCTTCTCCTCAGTCCAGCATTACCAATACTGTGTTCCTTGGCTCTCGCATTCTACACGGCTCTGACCAATTCCTCTTCTTATGTTACATTGACCTTACTTTCCCAGAACAGTTCTGTGTCCCCGGTCACAGAATGCTGCTCTTTTCTCCTCCGCTTTACCGCTACTTCCTCGGCTTGATCTTCTTTACATCCAAGCTCTGTGTTCCCCGGTCACAGCAACCCGATGTCTCCATAAAAGGTGAAGATCCTTATCTTCGACTTCTCTCTTGATGGCATCTCCATCCCTCCTCTGCGCATGGCGCATCACCCCATAGGGATGCCCAGAACAGCACCTGCTACTCCATGCTGTTTTTCTGTAACTTCCAACTCCTCCCTGGAAGCATGTGACCCCAGCTTATATGAGAGGCCTGCCCCTTGCCAATGCAAGTTAATGATTGGCCAGGGCTCCTCACATGAGCTGCCTGCCACTCAGATCTCAAGTCCAACCTCTCTTCCAGAACAATATCTCTGATGCCACGTACACACAAGCAGACTTTTCAACTGGACTGGTCTGATGGACAATCCGACCGTGTGTGGGCTTCATCGGACCTGCAGTGGACTTTTTCGGTCGACAATCTGACGGACTTTAGATTTGGAACATGTTTCAAATCTTTCCGACGGACTCGAATCCAGTCGAAAAGTCCGCTCGTCTGTATGCTAGTCTGACGGGCAAAAACCGATGCTAGGGCAGCTATTGGCTACTGGCCATCAACTTCCTTATTTTAGTCCGGTCGAACGTCATCATGTACGAAAACAGTCGGACTTTGATGTGATCGTATGTAGGCAAGTCCGTTCGTTAGGAAAGTCTATCGGAAGTCCGCCGAAAATCTGCCGAAAGTCCGTCGGACCACTCTGGTTGAAAAGTCTGCTCGGTTGTACGTGGCATGAGTCAGAGTGTAGGTGGCCACACCCCCACTATACTGATCACTCTCAGTCCCAAACCATCACAACCAGATCCAACCTAATGCACAGATCTGGTCAGATTTACCTATGCTTAGGCCCTTAAACTGGAAACACTACTCTAGCACCTACCTTTAGGTAGAGGGTGCTACACTGGTATCAATGGATAAGATCACCATCGGAACAGCTAACTCGGGAACAGCCAACGCAGGAGCAAAGGCCTCCGTGTGCCAGGTGAGGAGTTTTACACTCTTTCTTCCTACCAGTACAAGCCACCTGTGGACTTGACCCGTATATCACTGACTGTACGTAGGAGATAGGCGGGACTATAGATATATAGAAGCTACACAGCGATCTGCTCCTACTGCGTACCCCTCACGCATGGCTACCTCTTCACTCCCAACCCTCTCCCCTCCATACCCACGCAACCTACATAAGGCAAGAGATTCACCACAACCCCGCAGCAGCATAAGGCAGGGCATCCGGAACTGACTTTTCTCCCTTCTCACTAATTTGACCGCTGTCAATACCCACTATATGGAAGGAAAGCACAACAGGCAGAGTCACTCTGGGATCCAAAAACCATCTTCATCTGCAAAGACGAAATCTTCATACCCCCCTGATTATTCTGTGGCTCTAACGTACTATCATTCCCTACCCGCAGCACAAGCAGTTGGAATGAAAGATACTCGCTGGCTTATCGCAATTCACACAGACATTTGCAAGATGTCCTCTCGTTAGCTCCTGGATAGGGATGAGCTTCGTGTTCGAGTCGAACCCATGTTCGACTCGAACATCGGCTGTTCGGTCGTTCGCCGAATTGCGAACGATATGGGCCGTTCGCGCCAAATTCGTGTGGCGCGTCACGGCCCATAATTCACTGCGGCATCGCAGTGCATTGCTGGCTGATGATTGGCCAAGCATGCACTATGACCCGCATGCTTGGCCAATCACAGCGCCGCCTGAACAGAGAGCCTTAATTGGCCAAAGCCAAGGAGGCTTTGGCCAATTATGGCTCAGGGGATTAAGTACACGCCCCATACTATATAAGGCCGCCTGCACAGCGGCCCTGTGTAGTGTGTGTTCCGGCGTTCATAGATAGAGAGAGAGAGACAGACAGTGACATTTGATTTGATTTGATTTGATTTGAGTTAGATAGAACAGTTAGGCAGAACAGTCAGTCAGTTAGCTGAACTTACAGTGTATTGTGTATATATATGCATCCCAGGTGTTGCATATATATATATATATATATATATACACTGTATTCAGTTTAGCTAGATCCGTTCTTGTTATCTTCCTACTGACAGGCAGGCTTGTCTTGTTACAGTATTTACAGCTACCTGAAGAAAATTACTGGTGTTCTTTTGATCCTATTAGTACCACAGTCAGGCAGCTAGACTATTTACAGTTAGTGCAGTGCGTCCTGCTCACAGTGTTCAGCTAAACCTACAAGTTAGTGCGGTGCGTCCTGCTCACAGTGTTCAGCTAAACCTACAAGTTAGTGCGGTGCGTCCTGCTCACAGTGTTCAGCTAAACCTACAAGTTAGTGGGGTGCGTCCTGCTCACAGTGTTCAGCTAAACCTACAAGTTTAGTGCAGTGCGTCCTGCTCACAGTGTTCAGCTAAACCTACAAGTTAGTGGGGTGCGTCCTGCTCACAGTGTTCAGCTAAACCTACAAGTTAGTGGGGTGCGTCCTGCTCACAGTGTTCAGCTAAACCTACAAGTTTGGTGCAGTGCGTCCTGCTCACAGTGTTCAGCTAGATCCGTTCCTGTTATCTTCTTACTGACAGGCAGGCTTGTCTTGTTACAGTATATAAAGCTACCTGAAGAAAATTACTGGTGTTTTTTGATCCTATTAGTACCACAGTTAGGCAGCTAGACTATTTACAGTTAGTGCAGTGCGTCCTGCTCACAGTGTTCAGCTAAACCTACAAGTTAGTGGGGTGGGTCCACCTCACAGTGTTCAGCTAAAGCTACCTGTAGAAGGTTGGTGGTGTTCTCATACTACAGGCAGGCAGTTGATTTTGCTAGCTGAAGTATCAGTACATATATATATATATATATATATATATATATATATATATATATATATATATATATCCCAGCTTAGTATAGCTACAGGCCATTAGGATGTCTGGAAGGCCAAGAAGGAGAGGCAGACAGTCACAAGCCAATAAGAGAGGGCAAGCAGGCTCTGTGTCTAGTGCTGGTCGTGGAGACGGTGCATCCCCATCAGCACGTGGCTGTTGGACACGCTTGGCCTTTCTTTTGGCAGCTGGCCGTGTTGAGCCGCAACATGCGGAAGACTTGGTCGAGTGGATGACCAAACCGTCCTCATCCTCTCTCACCCATGCCCAGGGTACTTTGTCTGGCAAAGCAGCGTCCTCTTCCCTCGGCTCAATGTCATCAGGGACTCCTTCCCTAGCCCCACCATGTCCTCCTGAGGAGTCCCTCGAACTGTTTGACCACAGTGTTGGGTACATGCTCCAGGAGGATGCCCAGCGTTTGGAAGGCTCTGATGATGATACTGAGCTCGATGAAGGCAGTAACACGAGCACGGACAGAGGGGGTGCCCAAGAAGGACAGTAATCTGGCAGTCATGCTCCCCCTGCTGCAGCATACTGCCAGGTTTGCTCCAGTGATGAGGAGGGAGGGGATGATGAGGTCACTGACTCAACATGGGTGCCTGATAGGAGAGAGGAGGAGGAGGCGGCACATCACCAACGAGGCAGGATGCCCTCCAGGGGCCAGCCTAAGGGCAGCACATTGACTGCATTACACCCCAAAGCTCCACATGTGCAGGGCGCTGCAGTCTCTGCGCGTTATTCAAAAAGTTCTTTGGTGTGGGCCTTTTTTGAGACGAGTGCATCAGATCGCACCGCTGCTATTTGCAACATATGTCTCAAGCGTATCTCGCGTGGCCAAAACATCTCCCGCTTGGGTACCACATGCTTGACCAGACATATGTTGACCTGCCATGCAGTTCGTTGGAAAGCGTATCTAAAAGACCCACACCAAAGAACAAAGAGGACCTCTCCTTGCTCCTCATCAGCTGAGATTTCCAACCCCACTATACCTTCAGTCCTCTCTGAGACGGGCACTGAGAGGAATGAAGGTGTAGAATTAGGTGTGTCACAGCCAAGTACTTGTGGGCAATCTGCTTTTGGTACACCGACGTCAGATTGTACCAGGCAAATTTCCCTGCCCCAGCTGCTGCACCGCCGAAAGAAGTTTGCTCCCAGCCATCCACATGCCCAGCAGTTGAATGCTAGCTTGGCAAAATTGCTAGCACTTCAACTGCTGCCTTTTCAGTTGGTAGACTCTGCCCCCTTCCGTGAGTTTGTGGAATGTGCAGTTCCTCAGTGGCAGGTACCCAAACGCCACTTTTTCCCACGGAAGGCGATTCCGGCTCTCTACCGGCATGTGGAAGGCAATGTCCATGCCTTGCTGGACTGGGCGGTCAGCGGTAAGGTGCATATTACCGCTGACTCATGGTCCAGCAGGCATGGACAGGGACGTTACTCAAGTTTCACAGCGCATTGGGTGACTCTGCTGGCAGCTGGGAAGGATGCAGGACAAGGTGCAGTAGTGTTGGAGGTTGTTCCACCACTACGCCTCCGAAATGCTAATGATTGTGACACACCTCTCTCCTCCACCCCCTCCTCTTCTTCCTCCATGGTCTCTTCCTGTGCTTTGTCCTCGGAACCAGCGTTCCGTAGCTGTTCAAGGGGCTACGCAAGTACGCAGGCCAAAAGATGCCATGCGGTGCTTGAGCTGGTGTGTTTGGGGGACAGGAGCCACACTGGGGCAGAGGTTCTGTCAGCTCTGCAGGGGCAGGTTCAGAGGTGGTTGACGCCACGCCAACCTAAGGCTGGAATGGAATGGCACCAACCTCCTCTCTACCCTCCGACAGGTACAAATGACCCATGTGCCCTGTTTGGCTCACGTCCTTAACTTGGTGGTGCAGCGGTTCTTGGGCAGGTACCCGGGCTTACAGGATGTCCTGAGGCAGGCCAGGAAAGTCTGTGTGCATTTCCGCCGGTCATATAATGCCAGTGCTCGGCTGACGGACCTCCAAAAAGGAGTTTAACCTGCCCAAGAACTGCCTAATCTGTGACATGCCCACCAGGTGGAACTCAACGTTGGCCATGCTGCAGCGGCTGCACACGCAGCAGAGGGCCATCAATGAGTACCTGTGCGACTATGGCACCAGGACAGGGTCAGGGGAGCTTGTTTTTTTTTCCCCACGCCAGTGGGCCATGATCAGGGATGCATGCACTGTCCTGTCACCATTTGAGGAGGCCACGAGGATGGTGAGCAGTGACAGTGCATGCATCAGTGACACTGTCCCCCTTGTCCACCTGTTGGAGCACACACTGCGTGGAATAATGGACAGGGCACTTGAGGCAGAACAGAGGCAGGAAGAGGAGGACTTCCTTAGCTCTCAAGGCCCCCTTTATCCAGACAGTGTTCCTGCATGCCCGCCGATCACACAGGACGAGGACGAGGAGGAGGAGGAGGAAGATTGTGTCAGTATGGAGGTGGAGTCTGGCACTCAGCATCAGCAGCAGTCTTTAAGGGATCAGTCCCAAGAAACACATGGACTTGTACGTGGCTGGGAGGAGGTGGCTGCGGACCATGTCGTCCTTAGTGACCCAGAAGACTCCAGACCGAATGCCTCAGCAAACCTACGCTGCATGGCCTCCCTGATCCTGCAAAGCCTACGTAAGGATCCTCGTATTCGTGGTATCAAGGAGAAGGACCCCGATACTGGCTGGCAACCCTCCTTGATCCACGTTGCAAGGGTAAGGTTGCGGACCTTATCTTGCCATCGCAGAGGGAGCAGAGGATGAAACATCTTCGGGAGGCCTTGCAGAAAGGTCTGTGCAACGCGTTCCTAGAGACTGGGAGGTTACAAACTCCTGTTTCTGGACAACGTGTTGCTGAGGCTTCGGTTAGTCAAAGAAGGAGCGGTGGAGAAGGTGGCCGTCTGACCGATGCGTTCAGACAATTTTTTGGTCCGCAGCCTCAAGGTATGATTGGTTCCAGCAACCATCGCCAGCGTCTGTTTTACATGGTGCAGGAATACCTAGGGGCAAGATCAGACTTGGACACCTTTCCCACCGAAAATCCTCTGGGTTACTGGGTCTTGAGGATGGATCACTGGCCAGAGCTTGCACAGTATGCAATTGAGCTACTGGCCTGTCCTGCATCCAGCGTTCTTTCAGGAACGCACATTCAGTGCTGCTGGAGGCGTGGTAACCGATCACAGGGTGCGTCTGTCCACCGACACGGTCGATCGACTGACCTTCATAAAAATGAATCAGTCTTGGATCACCACCAGCTACCAAGCACCTGATGCTGATGTAACCAAATATTTTTTTTGGAAATCTCAGATCCCTTCAAAGACTGCCTATGCTGATGCTGAGTGACTATCCTGAGTAATATTCCTCTTCCTCCTCAATGATCACGCTGATAGCTTGTAAGAACATTTTTGGTTCTGGGCGCCACAACCAGTGCCTAAGGCACAATTTTTCAGCCCCTGTTTAACAGGGGCGTGTAATTACGATTTTTGATGCAATACTTTGCAGCAGAGCTCGTTCCTGCATTCCAACTAGTGTCTGTGAGGGGTTGCAGTGTTGTGGCACCAGCACCACCACCAAAGGCCCAATTTTTCTGCCCCTGTTCAACAGGGGTGTATAATTACAATTCTTGATCTAATATTTCACAGCAGGGCCCTGTGAGGGCTTACGTTGTTGTGGCCACAACACCACCTAA
This sequence comes from Aquarana catesbeiana, assembly GCF_042186555.1. Taxonomy (NCBI): domain Eukaryota; kingdom Metazoa; phylum Chordata; class Amphibia; order Anura; family Ranidae; genus Aquarana; species Aquarana catesbeiana. The sequence goes on along the minus strand of NC_133324.1, from coordinate 980,283,796 downwards.
GGCCCAAATTTCTGCTGAGTATATAGGGCAGGCCCCTACTTTCAAACATCTAACTTACAAACGACTCCTACTTGCAAACGGAAGGAGACAACAGGAAGTGAGATGAAATCTACCCCTAGAAAGGGAAATTCTCTCCTGTAAGAGTTAGTATGGGAAAAACATTTCTCCTTTCCACTGATGCTTTCCAATCCTTGTTCCACAAAAAAACCCAAATTCTCAAAAAACATTTGTCATTGGGACAAAAAGTGAGGTGAAATCTTCTAAAGAGGAGGAAAGACAGCAAAACAAATGTCACAGGGGTGATAACCCTTCCCTATGTTTTCCAAAAAGCTTAAAAAAGATTTTTTGGCTGGAGCTAAACACGTTAAAAATGTACCCGTTCAAAATGACAAACAGATTCTACTTAACAACAAACCTACAATCCCTGTCTTGTTTGCACCGCCTGTATACTGCTGTTCAGAATATATAGGGCCTGGTGGCCCCACACCTTTCCTTATTTTAATTTGGGTGCGGGGTTCCCCTTAATATCCATATAAGACCCAAAGGGCCTGGTAATGGACTGGGGGGTACCCATGCCGTTTGTCTCACTGATTTTCATCCATATTGCCAGGACCCGACATTACATTAAACCCGCAAGCAGTTTTAAATGAGATTTTTTCCTTTAAAAATGACATTTTGTGCAGGGACTGTTCTAAACAGGGGAAACACGCGCCACTTTACAGGCATACTATAGACACCCCCCAGGTACGATATTTAAAGGAATATTTCACTTTTTTTTTTTTTTTACTTTAAGCATCATTAAAATCACTGCTCCCGAAAAAACGTCCCCCAAACCCTTTTTAGGACAATACCATGCAAATTAGCCTTTAAAATGAGCACTTTTGATTTCGAACGTTCGAGTCCCATAGACGTCAATGGAGTTCTAACGTTCGTGCGAACTTTCGGTCCGTTCGCAGGTTCTGGTGCGAACCGAACCGGGGGGTGTTCGGCTCATCTCTACTCCTGGAATACAGAAGTATGCTCCCACTCAATTTAACTCACTTTAGTGACTATTCAACAAAACCGGAGTCCCCTCTCTCTCTCCTTACAGACATTCCTCGTTCTGCAATACAGGGACTTTTGTAGTAGGTATATGTAAAGACACCCCGAGTATGAAATGGGTTAAAGCCGTTTAGGACATTCCGTTTCCGAACACAAAGGCAGCTACCGAACACTCCAATCAGCCGAACAAGAAACCCATACGAATAACTCTCCCCCCCCAAGTACGAGATGAGGCTCTGTCTTGAGGGTCAAACAGGAATCAGACTCTTTATTGAAAAACATGCAGGCTCTTTTTATACACTTGAGAATACTGCAGGCGCCACATGAACAATGACCCGGATCCACCCACAACATCACACAATGGTTACATAACGAGTCCCCAATACACATTTTTCTGAGTGTCAATACCTTCCCTAGCGAGCAGCAGGCGAGTTCATTAGCACACTTAATAATAGGTGAAGGGAAAGCTGCCTCAGACAAGATTAATACAATTTACTTATCCAGACAAAAGCAACATTGTTAAGCAATAGACGGTCGGTCTCTTACATTGAACTTCCTGGAATGCCCATATTAGGAGTTATACTTCCTGGCCATAGACCTCACAGTGTACAGGGGATAAAATCTTCATATTTCTTGAGAGATATTGTTAATGAATATTGTGACGAACGCGGGTGTCAGATCCCTGCCCTCCTCGCTAACTTGCGACGAAGGACCGGCCTACCTCACACCACGCTGTCACTTACATAACAATGCCACTCTTAGCTGCGTCCAGCACAAAAGATTTTCCAGCTTGCGGGACCAGAATCTAGGTGCGATTGTCACTGGGATAATTACACAATTAACCCTTTAACTGCCACCACCCCCATTTAAAAGACCGAGCCGGGGGAGACTCCAAATTTTAGCAATACCAATTATAATTTTAGAATAAGCGTCTGCCACACACACACTGCCACCACAGACAGGTCTGCTCAGAGTCTTACTCTATAACAGTAGTGCCCTTCAAGAGGCAGGTTCGTTTATAGCTTGCATTAAGAGCTTTAGAGACAAGGTTAACACTTTTCAACATAAGGGTTTATTAGGAAAAGGTCAAAGTTAATGCAAATAAAAGATTTACAGAAAAAAGATGTTTCAAAAGATAAAGACAATTAAGTTAGAGGGGTTTTTAATAAGTTAGAGGGGTTTTTAAACTAGGCGATGGGGGGGAGGGTCCAGAGACAGAGAGAGCCAGCGCGGAAGATATTCCAGAGGGTAGTATTGGGGGCATTAGTGGTAGGTTAACCAAAGCACAAAAACACAAGGTGAGTATAGTAGCAAGTCCTAGTTGCAATCTCGAAACACCCAATACGAGGACAATATGCGACCGGTCTAAACTATGTGGCATGTTCACCAATGCCAGGAGCATGGCGGACAAGATGGGTGAACTAGAGATACTGTTGTACGAGGAGGATTTGGATTTTGTGGGAATTTCAGAGACCTGGTTCAACAGCTCTCATGATTGGCTGGCAAACATTCAAGGGTATACCCTATACCGCAAGGATAGAGAGGGTAAAAAAGGGGGAGGGGTATGCCTATATATCAAGAATAATGTACAAGTGAATGTGAGAGATGACATCACTGAGGGGGCTAGGGAGGAGGTGGAATCCTTATGGGTAGAGCTCCAAAGGGATGAAGCTAAGGGGAAAATAATACTGGGAGTATGCTATAGGCCCCCTAACCTGAGGGAGGAAGTGGAGACGGATCTCCTATCACAAATTGGATTAGCAGCAAGGATGGGAAGTGTTATCATAATGGGGGATTTTAATTATCCAGACATAGACTGGACGGAGGGAACCGCGCATTCATTTAAGGCTCGCCAGTTCCTTAATGTCTTGCAGGACAATTTTATGGGTCAGATGGTAGACGCACCAACTAGAAATAAAACACTACTGGATCTACTGATTACCAACAATACAGACCTGATCACGGATGTGGAAATACGGGGCAATTTAGGTAACAGCGATCACAGGTCAATTAGTTTCAGTATAAATCACACAAATAGGAAACATGAAGGGAACACAAAGACACTGAATTTCAAAAGAGCCAACTTCCCTAAACTACAAACTTTGCTAAAAAGCATACATTTGGATAAAATATTAGGAACAAAGAATACGGAGGAGAGATGGGTTTGCTTTAAGAGCATATTAAATAAGGGCATTAGCCAATGTATCCCATTGGGTAATAAATTTAAAAGAGCAAACAAAAATCCTGGATGGCTTAACTCCAATGTAAAAATGCATATAGAAGCAAAAGAGAAGGCCTTCAAAAAATACAAGGTTGAGGGATCATCCTCAGCATTCAGACTTTATAAAGAATGCAACAAGAAATGTAAGGGTGCAATTAGGACGGCTAAGATAGAACATGAAAGACACATAGCGGAGGAGAGCAAAAAAAAATCCCAAGAAATTCTTTAAGTATGTAAACAGTAAAAAAGGGAGGACAGACCATATTGGCCCCATAAAGAATGAGGAAGGACATCTGGTTACAAAGGATGGGGAGATGGCAAAGGTATTGAATTTATTCTTCTCCTCAGTCTTCACGAGTGAATCGGGGGGCTTCAGTAACCAAAACTGCAGTGTTTATCCTCATGACACAACACAGGAAGCACCTTCATGGTTAACAGAGGACAGAATTAAAATTAGACTTGAGAAACTTAACATTAATAAATCACCGGGACCAGATGGCTTGCATCCGAGGGTACTTAGGGAACTCAGTCAAGTGATTGTAAAAATTAGGAACAACGGTCTGGCAGACATTCTATTGACTGGAATGGTGCCAGCTGATTGGAGAAAAGCCAATGTAGCACCAATATTTAAAAAGGGCCCAAAATACATCCCTGGGGATTACAGACAAGTTAGCCTAACATCAATAGTATGTAAACTCTTGGAGGGGATGATAAGGGACTATATACAAGATTTTAGTAATAAGAACGATATCATTAGCAGTAATCAGCATGGATTCATGAAGAATCGTTCTTGCCAAACCAATCTATTAACCTTCTATGAGGAAATGAGTTGCCATCTAGATAAAGGAAGGCCCACAGACATGGTGTATCTGGATTTTGCAAAAGCATTTAACACAGTTCCCTATAAACGTTTACTGTACAAAATAAGGTCCGTTGGCATGGACCATAGGGTAAGTACATGAATTGAAAACTGGCTACAAGGGCGAGTTCAGAGGGTGGTGATAAACGGGGAGTACTCAGAATGGTCAGGGGTGGGTAGTGGGGTTCCCCAAGGTTCTGTGCTGGGACCAATCCTATTTAATTTGTTGATAAACGACCTGGAGGATGGGATAAACAGTTCAATCTCTGTATTTGCAGACGATACTAAGCTAAGCAGGGCGACTACATGGCAAATGAGGTTCAATGTAAAAAAATGTAAAATAATGCATTTGAGTGGCAAAAATCTGAATGCAATCTATACACTGGGGGGAGAACCTCTGGGGGAATCTAGGATGGAAAAGGACCTGGGGGTCCTAGTAGATGATAGGCTCAGCAATGGCATGCAATGCCAATCTGCTGATAATAAAGCAAACAGAATATTGGCATGCATTAAAAGGGGGATCAACTCCAGAGATAAAACGATAATTCTCCCGCTCTACAAGGCTCTGGTCCGGCCGCACCTGGTGTATGCTGTCCAGTTCTGGGCACCAGTCCTCAGGAAGGATGTACTGGAAATGGAGCGAGTACAAAGAAGGACAACAAAGCTAATAAAGGGTCTGGAGGATCTTCGTTATGAGGAAAGGTTGCGAGCACTGAACTTATTCTCTCTCTAGAAGAGACGCTTGAGAGGGGATATGATTTCAATTTACAAATACTGTACTGGTGACCCCACAATAGGGATAAAACTTTTTCGCAGAAGAGAGTTTAATAAGACTCGTGGCCACTCATTACAATTAGAAGAAAAGAGGTTTAACCTTAAACTACATAGAGGGTTCTTTACTGTAAGAGCGGCAAGGATGTGGAATTCCCTTCCACAGGCGGTGGTCTCAGCGGGAAGCATTGATAGCTTCAAGAAACTATTAGATAATCACCTGAATGACCACAACATACAGGGATATACAATGTAATACTGACACAATCACACACATAGGTTGGACTTGATGGACTTGTGTCTTTTTTTAACCTCACCTACTATGTAACTATGTAACAATATACAGTCACAAAGCAATAAGGTAGAATTGGGAAGGAAGAATACCTGCAATTAATGTCCGAGGGTCGATCGATGAGCTAGGTAATCGGTTCTCAACTTGGCAGATGTTTCTTCCTGGATGGTAAAAGGAGAACTGACCATTGTCTTGGCATCTCCTCTTTTCTGTCAAATCAAAGGGGGGGTTGACAGCGACCAGTAACCAATCGTCTGGTCATCTTGTTTAGGGGTTGGTTGCTGGGAGGTATCTACACTTATGACCACGTCCCAGGTAGATTTTGTGATACATATTCATATATCTGCATCTATAGTGTTTACAGACTGCAAATATCCATATTATTATTCAGCGTGAGATTTCCTTCAAAACAAATCTAAACATGCCATATCTCCAGTGTATAGTCTACTTAGGAGGAATAAGGGGTACCAGTAGTTTCCCATATGACCTGACATAGGGGTGTCTGGACTTGAAACATTACATATTATCTGAGGAAACTAAATATGTCCATATTATGGCTGTGCTATTAATAAGTCGGAAGTTATGAAACATGCTGAAATTTCATACTTATTCCACTCTTTTAAGCTGGATGTGTATTCAGACATTTTACAACCGGGGCCTGTTGGGTCTCTGAATGGAGAGGGTGACAGTTTTACGACAGGCCTGAACACTCTGCCCTTTCAACAAGCTGTTTTTTACTGACCTAGTCTGGTTCTGTTTTCTCTGTTGATTCTGTTGAACTTAAAAGGCTTTAAATTCCAAAGACAAGGGAGGAGGGAGTTCAGATTTCTCTGTAATGTACACGGTTAGCCAAGCTGTCATGGCTGCGTTCCAAACAACATGGCAGCTAGCTACAGTGTTTCATGTCCAGTACATGATATTGTTACAAATATTACTGTCCCATTTGAAGTAATCCAATCTTATTCTCAGGGTTCATTATTTTCTTGGTCACCCTGTGCCCAAAAGTGACTCCCGTCACAGTATATAACACATGTGTTAGAATTGTCAGGAAATGTGAGGAACCTCGGTTACTAGTTACTTGGTACTATTCCAACTATTTCAATTAGTAGTGTCTGGTTTAAAAATTGGTCTATCTTGATGTTACACTTGTTCGCACAGACGTATGGGGCATGACTTGAACTCCATATAGACACCCTGTCCCCCTTTTGGTCTACCTATACCGATACACGGTGGATACTCCAGCAATGGGACACGCGACAGAGGACTATCAGTGTACCGAGTCTATACTTAATGCATCAAACCCGTTACAGCTCAGACTTTCAGTGAATACACCCTCCCCCCTACCTGGTATATTCTTATTCTCACACTGTATATTCCCCTCCCCTTATCTTCACCAGAGGATGTACCTCCTCACCTGGGGTGGCGGGCCAAATCCTGGGGTGGCAGGCCGACTCATACTTATTCACTTATCTATACTTGGAACCTCTTCATAGCTTCGTACTTGCCAACCCCCACACAGTAGCGTATGATGGTGAGAGCGCGCCAGCTGGCATGCGCTCACCCTCTGCACTCTGTACCTCTCCGATCTGATCCCCACTTTGAGACGGTTGGACATTCTCCTCCCCCTCATCGGGATATTTATCACAATCAAAACACTATACTGACCTCTAACGCACATTAAGACCCCCCCTCCTTTTGTTTTTCTGATTCAACCCAACCCCCAACTCCATGCTCGTAACAATGGCAGACAAAGCCAACCCTTTCAGGTTACCCCACCAGCATACACAACTTCCAATACAAATTAAACTATACTCATTCAACATTTGCGGACTCAACACCCCTGAAAAACGATCACAGCTCCTCTATACTCTCCTGAAAGCCAAGACACACATTGCTCTTATACAAGAAACTCACTTCCGTGCGGATAGTATCCCCAAGCTCCAGAACGACCATTTTCCGACAGTCTACCACGCGGCCAATGAGGCGGCAAACTTGAAAGGAGTCTCTATCTTAATATCAAAGCATTGCCCTATTCAGGTATCGGAGATCCAGAGAGACATACGGGGTAGATATCTCTTCATCAAAGGAACACTTCACGGCAAACCCATCACTATCGCAAATATATATGCCCCGAACTCGCAGCAAGATCCCTTCTTTCTCAAAACCTTTCAACTCACCGCTTTTCAATCAGGCACTCTAATTGTAGGTGGGGGATTTCAAAGTTCCACTGACACCTTCTCAGGTCACGTCCGAAAGGGTCCTCCTGCCTAACGCACAGAGCCCTTCGAGCCGTAAAATCCCAACTTACCACCTTGACTCTACATGACCCCTGGCGCACACTATACCCCAATGTGAAAGACTACCTTCTTCTCCCCTCCGCATAATAAATACTCCAGAATTGATTGTTTTTTCATTACACAAAGGACCTTACAATGTTCTCGGAGGCCAAAATTGAACCCATGCTACTCTCGGACCATCACCCAATCACAATGACTTTAACGTCCTCGCTAATGCGCAATAGATCCGTGAACTGGCAGCTAGACGACTCCCTGCTATTAGATCTGGATAATGCCCTAACTTTAGCCGAGCATCTCACTCCATATTTCACAGAAGATATCACAGGGTGTACTTCACCTACAGTTACATGGGCCGCCCATAAATGTGTCATTAGAGGTGTTCTAATTTCTTTAGCGGCCAAAAGAAACAAACTTGGGAAGGTCCGTATTGAGGAACTGTCTGCCCGTATAAAAACACTCGAACATGCACACAAACTCTCCCAAGCTAAGAATTCTCTCACTGACATGCTGAAAACAAGAGAGGAATTATTACAGGAACTTCAAAAGACACTGAAACGCAAATACGCTCTAACCCCCAAACTATTTTATGACTTTGGCAATAAGACAGGGAAACTACTGGCCAGAGCCCTACAACAGAAAAAAAATCAGCTAGCACCATACATGCTATCAAAACCCCATCAGGAGTGAATATAGCTCATACAGATGACATAGTTAGCCATTTTGTGATCTACTTCTCAAAATTATATAGCTTGCCCAAAACACGCACAAGCGACCCTTCCCCTGACCGATCTAGGATCATAAATTACTTTTTATCCAGATATAGCCCATCCCCACTGAACTCAAACACATTGACGGATTTAGACCTACCTATCTCCATAGAGGAAGCCCTCAAGGCCCTGAAACAGTTAAAGGCTGGCAAGAGTCCGGGCCCAGACGGACCATCGACAAGCTATTATAAATCCTTTTCTGACATATTAATTCTGCAATTTGTCTCTGCCTTTTAATGATCTACCCTCCTCTCCCCAAACCACTAAGGCTCGGTTCACACTAGGACGACTTGGGATCCGACTTGTAAGCCCTCAAGTCGCCCCAAGTCGCCCCAGAAAGAGATTCACATTACAGTGAATGGGAGCGTCTTAATAGACACTACTGAAGTTGCTCCGACTTCAGAGCGTACTCCCTGTACTACATGGATCCGACTTGGTAGGCGACCTGTACCATAGAAATCAATGGAAGTCGCCTCCAAGTCGGATCTCTCTCTACAGTCAAGCGACTTTGCAGGGAAAAAATTTAGTTTGCCCAGGCAAACCCCTCCCTCCCAGAGAGCTGATTATCCTGTGATTGGCCACAGTCAAAGTCGCCTGGCCTGGAGGCGACTTGAAGTCACATTGTAATTTGCTAAAGTCGCGCTGGAGACGCGCTGAAGTCGCGTTGAAGCCGCGTTGAAGTCGCCGTACAAAGTCGCGCTGAAATCGTGTTGCCCCTGTGTGAACCGAGCCTAAAGATATCCTGGAAGCCCACATTACACTAATACCAAAACCGGGTAAAGACACTACAATAGTCTGTAATGATCGCCCCATCTCGCTACTCAACGTAGATGTGAAACTGTATGCTAAAATTTTGGCAAACCGTCTGCTCCCCATACTCCCCAGATTAATCTCAGTCGATCAGCTCGGCTTTATCTCTGGCAGGGAAGCCAGGGATAACACCACAAAGGCCATAAACATACACCACTGGCTAACGTTCACTGCAACCAAAGGTTTCTTTCTTTCCCTTGACGCGGAGAAGGCGTTCGACAGGGTGGCCTGGGACTATATGTCCGCCACACTACAAGCACTAGGACTCCCCGCACGCCTCCTACAAATGATCATGGCCTTGTACTCATCCCCTACTTGCCAGGATCAAAGTTAACAGGCGACTGTCGAGCGCCTTCTCCATTGCCAATGGCACCAGGCAGGGTTGTCCACTCTCACATATTCAAAAAGGAAGGAAGGGTTTAAGGAAGGCACAAGAAAGTGACTCCCCTAGGCCCAAAGACAGTTACTATGGATATAAATGGACATTCATGGGAGAGTAGTGTTAAAGAAATTATTAATAGTTTATTAGCATATATATATTAAAATAGCAAGAGTAAATTCATCAGATGTACACAAAAATATGATCCACCATACACTGAAAGATGTGCTCACCGGGTGCTCATTGCACCCGATATGCACATAAGTCAGATAAGCAAAATTGACAATGACAAACAGATACTCACATATAACAAACAAAAATGCAGGCGCCTAGACTCCCACAGATGCACAATGTCCCTACGGCTAATCGCCACATCAAAATGACCAAGGAGAGGGTCTGACCTGGTAATGAGGAGGCATTGTGCATGTGTGGTCCCCCGGGGGGGGGGGGTTTCTGAATATTGAAAATATGCTAAATAGTCCCAACTGGAGGGGCCCCGCTGGCTGTGTCACCAATTGCTAGATAGAATCCAAATTGGAGAAATATTGAATATGAAGTAAATGGACCTAAGATCATTGCATGCGCATGCACCAAGCATATCAAAGAGATCCAGACGAATCCATTTCTGCAAAATAATGGGACATTAACCAGCGAAGAAACTCTATAGGGCATATGGGGTGATATGATCACATGAATCTTAGCTGCGGACTCCGCCACATACAAGTCGCAAGGTACAGCTGATTAGCTGGGGATAACTTGGTTGATGAAACGAAAGTCAATCATTAGATCAGCAGGTACTGCTCCAACATGTCAAAGTGTCCCAAAATCAGCTGAAAACAAAGCACAACCACACTGCTATTAATGCAAGAGGGAGAGCTGAGACTGAAATCAGTAGAGTTACGTTACCACCTCTTATTTGCAGGGGGTCCGGACAGCTTCTCCTAAGTGTCACTGGTAGCTGAGTTACACCGTGGTTAACCCGTTTGTTGGTTGGATAGCTTCTGCTGTGGTTTGCTCCTGTGGGGACGTGGTGGATAGCAGTCCATTCCTAATAAAGACCCAGACTACAGCAGCTATTAGTAGCGAGTTGCTTGGCGGTTTCTTTAGGAGAGATGTTATTTCTCCTGTCGGCAGCGTCCCTCAATTCCCATGCCGAGGGGGAGATAGCAGAGTCGGCGTCTGCACAGCGTGATTACGTCGACGCGTTTCGCAACGTCATTGGTTACGTAGCTTCAATTGGACGTAAAGGGGCCCGGCAGGCATCTCTCCCTCTTATTGCTCCAAGATGCCGCCGTCCCTCCTTTCTTGATTATACCACTCTATTCAGACCGGGATGGGCTATAGCAGAGATCCTGCCAGTGATGTCAAGCCCAGATAAAAGTCCTTTTTGTTTCTGACTATACTTTTTTTCCCCTTTTTTTTTTTTTTTTTTTTTTAGTTTTGAAGACAGTTTTTTTATATAATGATGGTGGTCATATTCGAGCAGTTATTCATAGATGTAGAGAGAAAAGAAGTAAACAGGAAAACAAATAACAATAAACAATAAATAAACATAAAATCCATTTCTATCATACATCTCTGTTAGAGATCCCTAATCCTTCTCAATTGCATCTACCGTTCATACCCTATCTAAGTATTACTACCAAAAAAGGGGGTTGATATATAAATAGACCACCTAAGGTGCCTAATGTAGTTAAAGATTATATAAGAAAGAACAGTACACACTGGTTAACAGTTCCCGTCATTGTACTACAAAAGGGGAAATGCCAAAGTTAGGACCGGGGTAGGGACATTGTGGCCAAAGGCCAATGATATAATGCATAGAGAGTAGTGGGGAGCTGGGAACTGTAATTAGTCAAGGATGGAGGTATTTCATGGAGGGAATAGAACCACATACAGGATGGGCAAAGAAGGGAAATTATAGACTTGGGGAAGGGGGGGAGGGAGGAGTTAGGAAGGGAGGGAGGGAGGAGGAAGAGGAGTAGAGGAGTAGGGGAGGTGGGGGGGAGGGGGTTTCTAGTTGGTTGACTTGGGGGAAGAGAGAGAATGGGTTCATTTTAATCCAAGAAGGGTTGCATGCTCAGTTCTGTATTCATCCCTAAGGGTGCGAGGGACTTCAAGGTATATATCCACCATTTTTCTTTTTGGAGTAGGACACGATTGAAGTCACCTCTCCTTGCTGGTAATTTCAGGACATAAATACCTTTCACCCTCAGTCCCTCGGTTTTACCCTGATGGTAACGGGCAAAGTGTTTCGCCACTGGTCTCTCTTCCTTCTTTACCTTTTTCTCCACCACCCCCTCCCTTTCCTTCCTAATATCTCTCAGATGCTCCCCTATTCTGGTCCTGAGAGCTCTTTTGGTTTTTCCTATATACATTTTTGGGCACGAACAGGTGATCATATAGATAACTTTAGTGGTGGAACAGTTAATCAAATCCTTGATCACATATTCTCCCTGTCCCATAGCATCCTTAAAGGTGTCCGTCCTGTCCACAAATGGACATATCTGACACCTCGTGCAAGGGACCATGCCCTTACAACGTGGGTAGTCCAACAGCCAAGTGGGATCCTGATGTCTCGTGAATTCGGAGTGAATAAGTATATCCCCCAGATTTTTAGCTCGCCGTGCCACCATCTTGGGTCCATCGCCCACGATGTTGGCCAGATTTTTGTTATTTGTGAGGATACCCCAATGTTTTTTAAGGATTCTTTGTACTGATTCCCATTGGGCCCCATATGTGGTGATTAGTCTGACTGGACCCTGTGTAGCGGTTTTCGACTCTATTTCTTCCTTCTCATGGTTCATGGAAAGTAAACTTGCTCTACTCCTGGCGGCGGCCTTACATTTGGCATTGCGGATCTGTCTATGGGAATAACCCCTATTCCGAAACCTCATATACAGGTCCTTGGATTCCCTACGCAGATCGGTAGAATTAGAACAATTTTGTTTAATTCTCATGAATTGTCCTGTAGGGATACCGTTCTTAAGCCAGTGGGGATGATGGCTATCTGCTTGCAGCAGAGTGTTTGCTGCTGTTTCTTTGCGATAAGTGCAGGTGTTAATCCTCCCTTCCTTCAAGCCTATCTTAAGGTCCAAGAAAGATAGCTGGGAACGATCGTAAGTGTACGTAAGACATATGTTACGCTCGTTGGTGTTAAGCCGGTCGATGAATGTACGGAGTGTATCTACATCACCAGTCCAAATGACCAGCACGTCATCGATGTACCTCAGCCACGTATGCACATGGCTGAGGTACATCGGGCAATTGAACACCTCTTCTTCCTCCCAACTACCTAAATGGAGGCATGCATAGGCGGGTGCCCATGCCGCCCCCATAGAGGTGCCCTTGATTTGCTGATAAAATCGTGAGGCGAATTGAAAGAAATTGTTATGTAGATTCAAGGAGTTCCACTAGGAACTCATTTTGGGGGCCACATAGGGGGAAATTTTTTTCCAGAGAACTCCTAACTGCTAAGATGCCATATTCGTGGGGGATGGATGTATACAATGATTCAACGTCAATGCTGACCAGCCATGCCTCCCCCTCTACTGAAAGGTCGGCTAGTCAGGCCAGCACATGGCGTGTGTCCTGTACATAGGATCTAAGTTCCCCAACCATTCCCTTAAGAAGCGAGTCCAGATATTTCCCTATTCTATCAAGGGGTCCATGGATTGCTGACACAATTGGTCTCCCTGGTGGCTTCTCAAGGGATTTGTGCACTTTGGGTATGCAGTAGAAGGTGGGTATATTGTAGTCCTCCACGGATAGATATTCAAATTCCTGTTTGGTCAACAGTCCCGCCTCTACTGCATCATCCAATTTGCTGTTGAGGTTACGCACCACCCTGGGGAGAGGATCTCCATCCAATTTCTTATATGTATTATTATCCCCCAGGAGGCGTTTGGCCTCTTTCTCATAATCTATGTCGTTCATCAAAACGACATTGCCTCCCTTGTCACTTCTTTTGATTATAATATTCTTGGCTTCCTTCAACTCTTTAAGTGCTTGGCGTTCCATCTGAGTGAGATTATCATGGTCAACGTGTTTCCACGAAATCCCACCCAGATCCAACTGGATCATGTCAAGAAACATCCCTAACCATTTGTTTTTATTAAGGGGAGGCATTTTTTTAGATTTTATGTTTAGATCTGCTATTATTCTTGTTGGGGAATGGCTGCTTCCACCCTCTTCATTCTCCTCTAACAATGAGTTGAGGATATCAATTGCATTTTGGTCATCTACATCAGGGCATACTCCCCCCGTTCCTACTGATTGATCCTGTGTGTACAAGGATCTAAAGAAAATTTTTCTAAGGTATAGTATCACATCCTTATAAACAGTAAATTCGTCCATGTTGCTCGTAGGAGAGAAGGACATACCGCGTTGCAATAATTGAATATGTCTAATGGCCAAGGGGAATGATGATAAATTAATCACAGTCATATCTGATTTCCCTGTTGGGTCTTCTCTAGTCTGTCCTAACGATTCTGGCTTTTTGTTCGCGAGCCTCCTGTTCTTTGTTTTGATGTTTTCCCTTTCTGTGATCTGCTTTCTTTTGTCCTCAGATGGGTAGGGAGGTTCTCCTGGGAGGGGGTGTGGGATACAATTTCCCCCACCCCCTCTTTCTCTAAAAAAGTTACTGTTTTTTGGGTATTGCTTTCATCTACGGGTGGGGGGGGAGCAGTCCTGTCTATTCCTAGATTGGGACCGAGAGCCCCTTCTGGAGGAGTTGCTCCTTCCTCTCCTGATTGTCAGATCAAAAGCTTGATCACTTTCGAAATCCTGTGGATCCCTCCTATACTTTGATTGTTTGGTTAGTTTGAGATTTTGTTGTGCTTTCTCTATTTCCTTTTTTAGAAATTCATTTTGTCTAGTGAATTCTTCCTCCTCCTTCAAAAGGTCCAGTCCCCTAGCACTCTCCTCTATTTTATCTTTAAGTTCGGTCAACTGGATTTTCTCTTCCTCCACTATTAATTTCATGACCGCAATGCCATGATTAACGCACAGTTCCTTCCATTTAGAAAAGGAATCGGTCGTATGGAGGTGCTCTGCCGGTATAGTTCTATCTCGTAGTCCACGAGGGACTATCTTATGTTCAATATAAGTCTCCAAAAAGGAGACGTCCCATTTTCTATTGAGATGTTTTAACAGCAGTTTTTTATGTTCCTTAAATCCTTCTTTGATCTCCTTATCCCTATTCAAGGGTTGGGATGCATCTTTTTCAAATGTCTCTCTTATCTCTCTATCAATATCCTCCCCTAATGTAAAGGCCATTATGGGGGAAAGGGGAATAATAGTCACCCCCCAAAAAAACTGTACTCAGACCCAAGAAAAGTATAGAACAATGAGTGTAAAATGGATCAAATAGGCAAGATATCCAAAGTGGTCCAGACGGATCAACTAGGATCACAAAAAACTGAAGGAAAAACACTACTCTCCCATGAATGTCCATTTATATCCATAGTAACTGTCTTTGGGCCTAGAGGAGTCACTTTCTTGTGCCTTCCTTAAACCCTTCCTTCCTTTTTGAATATATTTGTTTTAGTTACGGATATGACCTCCTAATTAGGAGGTGAGACACTGGGTAAGAGTTACATTGTGCTGACTAGGCATTTATTTTCCAGGTGGTCCGCCTCTTCTTCCTTTTTTCCTTGTCCACTCTCACCCCTCATTTTTGTTCTCACTATGGAACTCTTCCTCCGCAGACTGAGAGAGAACCCAGATATTAAAGGGATTAACATCCAACACAAGCAATATAAAATAGCTTCCCTTTAGATGTTAATACGAAACGCACGTCGGAGCGGTACCTGGTCACGTGATCTCCTCATATTTCCGGTTTTCTGATTGTTGTTTTCATCGGGTGGAACGCACGCCGACTAGGGAAGTGGTGTCACAGCATCCATGCTGAGATCCACCACAGACGAGCGAGCAGCCACAGTGCCGGGTAGGCACCCACTCATAAGTTTTCTTTTTGCCTAATGCCATCCAGCCTTCCTATGTGAGCAGGCACAATCCCGCACAAGCACTAATGACTCTCTTTTTAAACTAAAGAAGTCATTGGCATCTGGTAAGCAGATTATCCACAGACCACTGTGGGGGTGTACTGAATTCTTGGTGAAGGAATTTACACTTTTCATATAGAAGATTTCACCTACATTGAGAAGATCACCTCTTTATATCTGCCATTCAACTGTGGCTGTTGTGTTTTTTATTGGGACTTTATCACTATCACTATTGTTTTTTATTATGCGTGTTATCACTTTTGTTTTACACAACATTGTTTATTTATTAGTTTTTTTAGATTTTTTTTATATTTTTCCTGCTATTGTAACATTGTTGTATCACTAGTGTTTACCAATTAGCTATAGCCACTAGCGCCCCCTATATACTGCTAATTGATCTTTTTGTCCAATCAGGGGAGCAGCTTAGTATTAATATTCTATTCACTATTTATTTTTGATTTTTATTAATATTTACTTTTTTATTTTTGGTTTTTCACCATTGCACTTTAATATAAAATAGCTGCCTATGCAGACGACATCTTACTATTCCTCTCGGATCCCATTACCACCATCCATCCCCAACCTCCTTAAGGACTTCTCTTTATTTAAAAAAACTGTACAACTTACAAATCAATTTTGAGAAATCCAAAGCCCTCAACATAACACTCCCAACGGTAACAATCTCTCAGTGCCAAACCAATTTCCCTTTTTAGCTGGGAGCCACATGAAATAACCTACCTAGGCATTAAACTCCCCACCAAACTGATTGATCGGTACGCAAAAAAAAACTTTCTACCCACACTACAGAAAATACAGGGAGACTTAAACAATTGGAATAAAGGTTCGGTAGAGCGGCAATTTTAAAGATGAATGTCCTCCCCAGAATACTCTATTTGCTGCAAGCAATCCCATTCAAAAACTCCTCCCCCCGTCCTTTTTTGCTTCATATAAACGAATGTGCAGAAACCTTCTATGGTCCACACAACCTCCCAGGTTAAGCTGGGAAAAGTTGATCCTTCCTAAGCGGAGAGGGGATATAGGGTTACCAGATATATACACGTACTATAGGGCGAGCCAACTCACAAGAATAGTGGATTGGCCCGTTCACAAAAGTAACGAAGACTGGATACATGTAGAGAGCGCCTTCACGCAAATACCACTCTCTCATCTTCCCTGGATCAATCGACAATCAGTAACTAAAGAATGTTCCTCTCACCCATTAATAGGTCCAACAGTATTTAACTTCAGAGCATCGTGCAAACATTTGGTCCATGGAACCAATGACGCCAGTAACCCAAAATCCGGAGTTCACTCCAGGCTTGCTAGCACATGACTGCCCCTCCCAATGACCCCCCTCCCCGGTCAGAGCTCATCAGTTCTTCAATGGTGATACTCTCCTCTCACACACACATGGCCATGTGCTCTAAATTTCCTGAGCTCAACATATCCCTTTTTTCAAATTTCTCCAACCTAGGCATTTTTTTTCAGAGCACCCATCCACTATCTCAATGGCACAGGGACTTAGTTCCCTTTGAACACATCTGTAATAGCACAGAGTCCCAGAGCCATTTGATCTCAGCCATCTCTACACTCTTAACCTCAAACAACACTCCCAACCTTCAGACAAACCGGTGCTGGGAAACAGACTTAGCAACTGAGCTGTCTAAAGACGGTTGGGAACGAATATATGAACACACACACATAAGGGGTCCATCAACGTATCTGCGCAAGAGAATAGATACAAAATTTACCCTGGATGGTATCGCACACCTGATAAGATACATAGATTCTTCCCGACCGTCCCCCTCAACATGTTGGCGATGTAACTCCAGCCTCGGCTCTCTCAACCATATATGGTGGGAACAGGGGCAGACTGACAAATCATGGGGCCCCCAGACAATAGGAGATTATGGGGCCCCCAGGCAATCAGAGAATATGGGGCCACACAGTATACACAAACACACACAGTATACACAGACATGTTTATATTGGCTGAGAAGGTACTGGAGAGGTGGGGCAGCTATCATCTTGGGATTTTTAGACCATAAGGATGTCGGTAAGGGACATTTCAGAGACAGATGTAAAAAAAAAAAACACAGATTTTTACATACTGTCCCTGGTTTTACTGAGGCTGGCAACCCTAATATGGCCCCCTAGTGGCCCGGGGCCCTCGGGCACTGCCCGAGTGGCCGCATGGTCAGTCCGCCCCTGGGTGGGAATGCCCATTAATTCAAACATTCTGGTAGGAAGTACATGGCCTCATGGTGAGCATCACCTCCTACACCCCGGACTTCACTCCTGCACAGTATCTCCTCCACCCCACACATCCCTGCCGTGGTCAGCATACCAGAGAAATCCCTCTCCTTGCACCTCATTAACGCCGGCCACTCAATGCATACCTGTCCATTGGAGAAGTACTAACCCATCTACTATTGCTGAACGGCTTTGCAGAGTAGATAAAACTGCAGAAATGGAAAGGCTCATTCACCAAGCTAAAGACAATCACACTAAATACAGAAACAGTTGGGCTTGCTGGATACACTACAGCAGGGATATGCAATTAGCGGACCTCCAGCTGTTGCAGAACTACAAGTCCCATGAGACAAAGCAAGACTCTGACAGCCAAGAGCATTGTACCCAGAGGCAGAGGCATGATGGGACTTGTAGCTTTGCAACAGCTGGAGGTCCGCTAATTGCATATCCCTGCACTACAGAGACTCCACGGTGACTAAAACCCCTCAGATCACATCTGTACCCTCAACAGGGGAAAACCAAGTACAGTGGAACCTCAGATTATGAGCATAATCTGTTCCAGGAGAATGTTCGTAATCCAAAGTACTCGCATATCAAAGCGAGTTTCCCCATTGAAGTCAATGGAAACGAAAATAATTTGTTCCGCATTGACTTCAATGGCATGCAATACCGCATGCGGCCAGAGGTGGGGGGCGCCGGAGAGCCTCGGAAACGGCCGGAAAGGCCCAAGGACACCTCGGAAAGACTCTGTTCCCGAGGTCAGCCGAGCTGTCCTCTGGCCTTTCTGTGCATTTCCGAACGGTCCGGCGCCTCCTCCCTACCTCAGGCCAAACGCGGTACTGCACATGCTTTGGCCTGAATCATGCTCGTTTTGCGAGACAACACTCGCAAACCGAGTTACGATTTTTTTAAAATACAGTGCTCGTATTGCCAAACGCTCGTTAACCGTGTTACTCGCAATCCAAGGTTCCACTGTAACAGTCAGCCCAGACACATAAGAACTCCGTCGTTCCCACCCCACCTTTCCTGTCCCCACTCTACCTAACCCTTTAGGTCACTGCTGGACCTCGCAATCGGTCCAGGCTAAACCACACAGGACATACCCCAACACTATTCATACCTGATGGAACTTGCTGGCTGGTCCAGCAACAGTCTCAAACTTTCCCATAAACTGCAGAGAAAACAAATTCTATACAGGGGATAAAAGTTATGTTACGCTTGGTACACCACTTCTGTAGCAACCTATATAGGATAACTGTAGGCCCCCCCCCCCCCCCCCGGATGCCTCGACATGTGCGCTGTCAATAAATTTGTTTCGTATTAGAATTAATATTAATTCATATTTCGTATCTAAAAAGAGAGACCATCCAACTAGACCATGAAAGTTGCCAACTTTATTTTAATTCATATTTCGTAATTCGTGTCCGAAATACAATTTGGATTTGTACGAAATACGAATGTTCGTTATGATGAATTTATCATTATGAGGGGCTCCCACCATCCCTGTGCTGTGCTCATTATGGAGGGGCTCCCACCATCCCTGTGCTGTGCTCATTATGGAGGGGCTCCCACCATCCCTGTGCTGTGCTCATTATGGAGGGGCTCCCACCATCCCTGTGCTGTGCTGACTTCCTGGGGTTGTTTAACTTCATCATAACGAATAATCGGAATTAACGAACATTCTCATTTTCCGTTGTAGCGGAAATTTGGAACTGAAATTCGTCAACGGTATTTCGTACAAAGTTCGGAAGCTTAGCAATTCGTATTTCGAATCCTCCCGAATGTACGAATTTACGGAAATTCGTTACGAATTTTCCATTCGTACAAAACTAATGGCACATGTCTACGGATGCCCACACTGGACCACCAGGGAAGCCCCCAGCATGTGGATGTCCAGGTATGTACCCCATGGCCATCCACATATAAAAAAAATATGCCCAATACATGCCAATCAGTGCCCACAAATGGGCACTGACTGGCAACTTTATGGATCAGTACTGACAAGCGATGCCCAGCAGTGCCACGCATCAGTGTCATCAGTGCCACCTCTCAGTGCCCATAAATGCCCATCAGTGCCACCCATAAGTACCCATCAGTGCCACCTATCTATAACTTTATCTTTATCTATAACTTTATCTTTAACTATGTTTTGTCTTTTATTGTTTTGGACTGCCTGTAGTATTGTATCTGATATGTAATACGATGATTGTATTATGTTATCAACAACCCACACATCTTATTACTGTATATGTGCAAACATTGATTAAAAATTTCTGAAGAAAAAAAAATAAAAAAATAATATCATATATATATATACACACATAAATAATATAAAAAAAAAGTAAAAATAAAAATAAAAAAAAGTTTAAATAAAATAATATATATATATATATATATATATATATATATATATATATATATATATATATATATAGTAATAAAACAAATACATAAATCCTGAAATTAAATAAAAATAATAAAACAATAATGTGAATGTCTTTTCATGGTAAGGCACATTTATAATGCTGGGGGGCGGGGCATCGGAGCCCCGCCTCCTCAGTAATCATCGCTCACACAGGAGGGCGGGGCCTTCACTGGCTGCTGCATGCTCCTCCTTCACCCCCCTCCCCATCACAGGTTTTCCTCATAAACCCCGCCCCCCTCCTTTCCAGGCTCCTCCCTCGGAAAGAGAAAGCTGCCAGTAGAATTTTTTTTGGGTGACGTCACTGGTTGCCGGGCAGACACAGGCACGCGGCGTCGGTCCGGTCTCTATGGTGACGGAGATGGCGGTTCCCTGTCCCTCACATACAGTAATAGAGTCCGAAAAAAAAAAGTAGTAGAGGACCTTCCTCCAATCATCTCTGTCACGGTGAGACTCCAGCCAATAGCGGACCGCCTCTTCTCTCAGCCGTATCCTATAAACGTGTCGTCCTTTAATGACGTCCGAAAAAAAAGCGCAAAACCTTCCGCCAATCATATCTGACACGTCCAGACTCCAGCCAATAGCAGATCACCTCCTCTTCTCTCTGCTTCATCCAATCACGTCTCATCCGTCACTCGAAGGTTTCCTCCAATGATCTCGGTGGGCCTATCCAAGCTTCAGCCTCCTCCCTCCGCTCTATCCAATAACGTCTCACCCCTCACTCCCCGGGGCGTTCCTCCAATGATCTCGGGGGGGCCTATTCAAGCTTCAGCCAATAGCAGACCGCTCCTTCCCTCCGCTCTACCCAATAACGCCTCACCCCTCACTCCTGGGCGTTCCTCCAATGATCTCTCGCCTTTTAACGACACGCTGAAACCTCGGACCAATAGGAGACCACGTCTCATCTCTGCTGTTATGGACGTCACTCGCACTGGGGGAGTTTTCCCCCAATGAGCGCTGGCCTGTCCAGTGACGCGGTTCAGACTGCAGCCAATCGTCTCTCTCCCCCAGGCAGTGACGAGTCCTGGTTGCCGTGGAGACGCGTAGTTCCGGTCAGCTGACTGTGTTTCCGTGTCCATGGTGACGGAGAAGGCCTCAGTGAAGATGGCGGCGGTGGATCTGAGTGAGGCGCACCGGGCGGAGGTGATGAGTTACATTCGCTTCGCTCAGGGGAAGCGGCAGCTCCGGTTGAAGAGTGTCCGGTCGTGCTTCCAGGACGTGGTGGAGGGTCGCCTGACGGAGGACACGTACACGGCGGAGGAGGTGACGGATCTGCTGAGCGGCCTGCAGGCGGCGGTACTGAGCGAGGTGGAGCTAGAGCTGCTGAACTCCGCCCACACCAACGTGCTCCTCCTCCAGCAGCTGTTCCTCCAATCACAGCACTGGCACCTGACCCTCCACACCGACGTGTCTGAGCTGGAGAACCGACAACTGCTGGAGAGGGTGGCCGAGCTGGAGAGAGGCCAGGACCCCGCCCCTTCCTCCGCCCCCAAACCCCGCCTCACCCCCATCGAGGGCCCCGCCCAGCTCCTCCACGCCGAGATCTCCCGCCTCCAGGAGGAGAACGACAAGCTGAGGGGGCGGCTCCGGACCCTGGAGGGGCGGGTCACCTCCGCCTTAGAGGACAAGGACCACGCCCTCCAGGAGCTCCGCCGCAAAGCCGACCACCAGGAGAAGGAGGCCCCGCCCCCGAGGGACGTCTCCCAGCTGGAGGACGCCCTGAGCAGCCTGAAGGTGGAGCTGCAGAAGACGGTGGGGGAGCACAGCGCCGCCCAGAGGAAGATGGAGGAGGACCTGACCGGCACCAAACACCAACTCCTCCGGGTGCGGGAGCAGCTGGCCCTCGCCGAGAGAGAGCTGGACAGGAAGTTCCAGGAGACCGCCGCCTACCGAAACATGAAGGACATCCTCAGCAAGAAGAACGAGCAGATCAAGGAACTCCGACGGAAGCTGGCCGGCTACGAGCCGCAGGACTGAGGGCCACACAGGGGGGACGGGGGGGATACAGATACAAAACATAGAGACTTCCAACAAGGGCCACACAGCTTGATCAGGGGCTCCAGGATACACTACAAGATGCAGACACCCCTGTTGGGTGTCTCATACTGTAGTGCAGTTCTGTGGCCCCTGTTGGGGTCATATGGTTAAGGTGCCCTGGGGGGGGTCACAAATCACAACAACTCCAACAAGGGCCACAGAGCTACATTACAACACTAAGACTCCCAATGGGGCCACAGAACTGCAGTACAGGACTGAGACATGCAATAGGGGCCACAGAACTGCACTACAGGACTGAGACATGCAACAGGGGCCACAGGACTGAGACAACCAATAGGGGCTACAGAACTGCTCTGCAGGTATCAGACACCCAACAGGGGCCACAGAACTGCACTACAGGACCAAGACACCCAACAGGGGCCACAGAACTGCACGACAGGACTGAGACAACCAATAGGGGCTACAGAACTGCACTATGGGACTGACACACCCAACAGAGGCCACAGAACTGCACTACAGGTATGAGACACCCAACAGGGAGCACAGAACTGCACTACAGGGCTGACACCCAACAGGGGCCACAGAACTGCACTACAGGACTGAGACACCCAACAGGGGCCACAGAACTGCACTACAGGACTGACACCCAACAGGGGCCACAGAACTGCACTACAGGGCTGACACCCAACAGGGGCCACAGAACTGCACTACAGGGCTGACACCCAACAGGGGCCACAGAACTGCACTACAGGGCTGACACCCAACAGGGGCCACAGAACTGCACTAAAGGACTGAGACACCCAACAGGGGGCCACAGAACTGCATGACAGGACTGAGACACCCAACAGAAGCCACAGAACTGCACTACGGGACTGAGACACCCAACAGAGGCCACAGAACTGCACTACAGGTATGAGACACCCAACAGGGAGCACAGAACTGCACTACAGGGCTGACACCCAACAGAGGCCACAGAACTGCACTACAGGTATGAGACACCCAACAGGGAGCACAGAACTGCACTACAGGGCTGACACCCAACAGGGGCCACAGAACTGCACTACAGGACTGAGACACCCAACAGGGGCCACAGAACTGCACTACAGGTATGAGACACCCAACAGGGAGCACAGAACTGCACTACAGGGCTGACACCCAACAGGGGCCACAGAACTGCACTACAGGACTGACACCCAACAGGGGCCACAGAACTGCACTACCGGGCTGACACCCAACAGGGGCCACAGAACTGCACTACAGGGCTGACACCCAACAGGGGCCACAGAACTGCACTACAGGGCTGACACCCAACAGGGGCCACAGAACTGCACTACAGGGCTGACACCCAACAGGGGCCACAGAACTGCACTACAGGGCTGACACCCAACAGGGGCCACAGAACTGCACTACAGGGCTGACACCCAACAGGGGCCACAGAACTGCACTACAGGGCTGACACCCAACAGGGGCCACAGAACTGCACTACAGGGCTGACACCCAACAGGGGCCACAGAACTCACCCAACAGGGGCCACAGAACTTCACTACAGGGCTGACACCCAACAGGGGCCACAGAACTGCACTACAGGGCTGACACCCAACAGGGGCCACAGAACTGCACTACAGGGCTGACACCCAACTGGGGCCACAGAACTGCACTACAGGGCTGACACCCAACAGGGGCCACAGAACTGCACTACAGGGCTGACACCCAACAGGGGCCACAGAACTGCACTACAGGGCTGACACCCAACAGGGGCCACAGAACTGCACTACAGGGCTGACACCCAACAGGGGCCACAGAACTGCACTACAGGGCTGACACCCAACAGGGGCCACAGAACTGCACTACAGGGCTGACACCCAGCAGGGGCCACAGAACTGCACTACAGGGCTGACACCAAACAGGGGCCACAGAACTCACCCAACAGGGGCCACAGAACTTCACTACAGGGCTGACACCCAACAGGGGCCACAGAACTGCACTACAGGACTGACAAAACTACACTACAGGACTGAGCCTCCTGCCTACCTAACAGGGGCCAAAGAGCTAAATTACAGGACTGAGACAGTCTAAAAGGGCCACAGACTTACAATAAATGACTTAACCAACAGAGGCCACAGAGCTGCATCACAGGACCTAAACTCCCAACAGGGGCCTCATCTACACCCATCAATCCAACAGGGGCCAGAGAGAGAGATCCAGGACCCCAGCCTGTGATATATGTCCATAACTTGGTCTTCAATCCTGGATCACCCCATAGTGTCTGCAAAATGCCAACCCCCCCCCGATCTGTAATATGACCCTCCCCCACCACCATCCAGCCATCAGAGGTCATGACTCCCCAATCTTTCTTCTTTTGCTCCAGGACTTCATTTGATGCCGGGAATATACATGGACAATCTCCGGCACATCCGGGGAGGACTTGGAGGTCTTCTCCAACACCTCCACCTACCCATACCCCCCCTACTCCTCCATCTACCATTCTTCCAAACCCTGGGCTGGGTGGTAAAAGAGACTCTCCAGGACTAATGACTTCCTTCTTTTTCTGTCCAGGCCTGCTGATTGGCTGCATTGTGGGAGGAAGGAAAGGAAGTCACTTGGGGGAGTACAAGGTATATCTCATTGGTTTCCAGTGGAGTGATGGGGGGAGAGGTATCAGCCGGAGACACTTTTAGAGTAACCCACCTCTAACAGATCAGATGGCTCTATCACCCCAGTTGGTGGTCAGTCATGTTTATACCTTCAGTGGTTGGTTCTTCATGGTGCTACCTTCCAAACGTCCCAGTACTCCTGAGATTGGAGGACACCAATACCAGAGTGCTGGACAAATCCTGAGATGGAGGACAGAGAACTCTATGATCCCACCACCCACGATGTCTGGAGGTCTCAAAATGACATGAGAAGTAAGGTCCAAGCCCTCTGCTATCTGTCTTCTGTCACCAGAATCCCAGGATGAATTGACGATCTGACCCCAAACGTTTATGCTCCTTCTTAAAATCGGTGTGATCTGTTCTCTGCTCAGTGATTGGTGACAATAATAACTGTGCTGGGTCCAAACCCCCCCCCCCCCCCCCTGGTACTGCCGGTCACATGGTCTGTTCGCATTATCGGGGGGGCTTAGGTTGTATCTGTGAACACTTCCAGAAGAGGACCCCCCCATGGACAGTACAGAGTCATCTCCAGGAGAGCATACCCCCCCCCCCCCATGGACAGTGTGGATGATATTATTATATATGAGTTCACAGGAAATCTTTGTTGTAGTATTTCTCTGGAGAGCAGCTCAGTGACACCGGGACTGTGTATATACACCGGGACTGTCTATATACACCGGGACTGTCTGTATACGCTTAGCGACACGGGGACTGTCTGTATACGCTTAGCGACACGGGGACTGTCTGTATACACTGAGCGACACTGGGACTGTCTATATACACCGAGCGACACCGGGACTGTATACACCGAGCGACACCGGGACTGTCTATATACACTGAGCCACACCGGGACTGTCTGTATACACCGAGCGACACCGGGACTGTCTATATACATCGGGACTGTCTGTATACGCTTAGCGACACCGAGACTGTCTGTATACACCGAGCGACACCGGGACTGTCTGTATACACCGAGCGACACCGGGACTGTCTATATACACAGAGTGACACCGGGACTGCTGTGTACATACACTCAGAGGTCTATGTATTGTCTATGTACCACAAGCATTGTGGATAACCCCCATAATATGTCTCATAGGTGTATATCCTATGAGCGTCAGCTTCATCTAGTGGCCATAATGTGGTACTTTCCTGAAATACATCAATATTACTTTATGTACACCAGATGGAGCTGACGGTCATATTAGATACATTATGGGGATTATTCACGATAGTCGGGGGAATGCTGGGACACCCACACAGCAAATGTTTTATAAATAGACCTCCAACCCCAAGGGGTTAAATGTCGGGACTGTGTATATACAGCAAGGGGGGGGGGGGGCTGTGTATATACACTGAGGGGTCTATGTATATAATATCTGCCTCTGTGAGACTCGGTTGCCGCACATCCGTCTTGTATAATAAAGTGTCTAATATGTTTATTTCATATGGTTATTAGCGCCATCTAGTGGCTATGCAGTATTTTTTTTAAATCTGGAAAATACCACTGTATGGCCACTAGATGGCGATCATAGGCAATAAAAATAATAGACCTATTAGGGGGCTTTTTTCTTTTTTTTTTTAAAACCGCTATTGTCTGCTCACAGTTGTCTGATGCTCTTCCTCTTGTGATGTCAATAAAGTTTCTGTTCCTGATTTGTACTCCTGGCGTCCTGTAGATTGTTCCTCTCTCTACATCCTCCCTTCCTCTGTACTGTGTAAGGTGTGAGTGCTCAGCCTGTGGCCCCTCCAGCTGTTGTGGAACTACAAGTCCCATCATGCCTCTGCCCTTAGGAGTCATGCTTGTAACTGTCAGCCTTGCAATGCCTCATGGGACTTGTAGTTCCGCATCAGCAGGAGGGGCCCCAGGCTGAACACCCGTGGTGTGAGGTCCCTGAGCTCACCTGAGAGGTCTTCACCTGTCCCTCCCCCCACACCTGGCAGTAACACGGGGTGACCATCAGGTAATCTTCTCCATAAAGAGGTCATTGGTACTTACCTCCAGATGTTGGTATTCCCAGACTGCTAATAAATGTCCCTCCCCCACTGCTATTCCAGCTCACATCTAACCAGTCTTAAAAATGTCCCACCCCAACACCTATACTAACTAACCTGTGTATACTTACCTATTATCAATCCAGTCACGTCACCCCCCCGTGTCAGCCAGCGGCAGCTGCAGGGGAAAGGAGAGAGCGCGCTGACAACAGCTGGGAGCGGTGACATCACCCATAGGCTCATATGGCTCAATCACTCTCAGCGCTCCCTCCTCTCCCCTGCAGCTGCTGTTCCCTGACACACGGGGCCCAGATCACATGACTGCAGTGGCCTAAAAATAGGTAGGTGTATATCTTTTTTTTTTGCAGGGGTGGGGGGCATTTTTAGGACTAAGGCTTTACCTGGAGTTCTACTTTAAGTGCTCGTTGGGCTGATGGGGTGAGAAATGAGTACAAACTCCTTACCCCTCGCTCCTGCAGACTCCTCCTCTTCCTGTGCCCGGCCCCCCAAAGCTGATTCACTTCACTATCTGGCCTGCTGTAGTGATCGGACGTCCTCATGTACAGTGCAGGACCAGGAGTCCTACATTGTATAATGAGGACCCACCCACAGCCCAGAACACCGGACAGTGTAGGAGGGTGCCAAGGGACGCGGGTGTGAGAAATAAGGTTCCTCTTCAATTTGCACTTATCTCCCACAGCCAAAAGAGTATTGGGGGGGCGGGGCGACTGCATTGGGCACATATAAAGCAGCTCAGAGTTGGGATTTAATCAGTCAAGGCCCAGGGCTGATCTCACACATGTCTATGTTGTGCAGCATGCTTCCAACTGTTTAGTAAAAGTGATTTGAGCAGATATAGAGATACCGGATCCCTGTTGTGTGATTTGTGGTTTAACTCCATCCCCCAGGTTCCCCCTCAGTGGTTCCCAAGCTCCCCCACATCTCCTGGGTGTCCATAGGTGCCGGGATGACATCGAGGAACATCTGTTCCCCCAGTGTCCTCTGCAGTGTGTGAACCTGAAAGTGTTCAGGTCTGAGAACTTCCAGGTTCAGAGCAGATTGATCACACTCTGTGCCTCATTGGCTGGAGCAGAGGGCAGGAGAGACACTAGAAGTGTGGTAGACTCCTTATTGTCTCAATTAGGAGTACCTGTCACCTGCCCAATGCCATCCCTTTGAGAGCTTGCAGAGTGTGAACCTGGAAGCATTCAGCTCTGAGAACTTCCAGATTCAGAGCCATCAAAATGGCAGTTAAACAGCCAATTGGTCACAGTCTGTGCTTTATTGGCTGGAGAAGAGGGCATGAGAGACATTAAAGGTGTGATAGACCCCTGATGTCTCAGTTAAGAGTACCTGTCACCTGCCCAAGGCTATCACATAGGAGGCATGTAGAGGGTGAACCTGAAAGTTTTCAGCTCTGAGCACTACCATGTTCAAAGCAGATTGATCAGGGTCTGTGCTTCATTGGCTGGAGCAGAGGGCAGAAGAGACACTAGAGGTTGGATAGACTCCCTAATATCTCCATTAAGAGTACCTGTCACCTGCCCAATGCCATCCCATTGGGGGCCTGCAGAGTCTGAACCTGAAAGCGTTCATCTCTGAGCACTTCCAGGCTCAGAGCCATCAAAATGCTGGTAAAGCAGCCAATTAATCATGGTCTGTGCTTCATTGGCTGGAGCAGAAGGCAGGAAAGACATTAGAGGTCTGATGTCTCCATTAAGAGTACCTGTCACCTGCCCAGTGCTATCACATAGTGGGCTTGTGTATGTAAACAACAACTATACCCAACAGATGGTGCCGTTCAAAGCCTCCTGCATACCATCCCACTGGCTCTTCCTCTGCTCCAGGGGCCCTCAAGGACCACGTCGTGCTCCGTCCTTCCACAGCAGTGCAAAGCCACAGGCTGCAATGTATATATCAACCACGTGAAAGCTTCAGCTATAATTCCCACCCCCTTGGCCACGCCCCTTTGATGCGTTTCACCCCTAATGTATGTTCAATTGTAAATTGATGAGCTGTGAAGGCATTTCACCTCTGGATCATTTTGGGTCATTTTTTTTAAGTTTCTCGGGTGCAGACAATTTCGGACTTGAAATGTTTGGTATCTATCTTCTCGGCACAGCCTCATCTTTTATGTTACCAAAACTTGTGTATTATAGTTGTGTGTGCGCTGAAATTACCTTTGTTGTATTTTTACTGAAAACATTGTGCAACATAAAAAATTGCAGCTACCTTCATTTTATTCTCCAGAAAATATGTAATGTATGGGGGAGGGGGTAAATAATTTTATATCCCAAAATTCAGATTTTTAATGTGTGCAAAAATGAAAAGAAATATATATTTCAACAGTAAAGGGGTTAATAAATAAACTCTTTTTAATTGACTTGCATTGTGTCTATGAACTTATTAAAAAATTATGTCTACTCCAGGAGGAGTCCGTTCCCCCAGAACAGCCCCCCGTCCTCACATGTCATAGCCCTCTTCAAGAGTGAAGGAAACGGGGAGGGTCTAGCTCTGGAGTGGGTGGTCTGGACTTATAATTCTACAACATAGAACATGGCTGCCTCATCATTATATGAGCATCGTTCTGTGCTGCAGAAAGCTCCCCATCTCCACAACTGCGGGGGCAGAAGGTGAAGAAAATGTCATCTGGTGATGTGCCGTGTTCCTCATTAGGGATGAGCCGAACACCCCCCCCGGTTCGGTTCGCAGCAGAAAATGCGAACAGGCAAATAATTTGTTCGAACACGCGAACACCGTTAAAGTCTATGGGACACGAACATGAATAATCAAAAGTGCTAATTTTAAAGGCTAATATGCAAGTTATTGTCATAAAAAGTGTTTGGGGACCTGGGTCCTGCCCCAGGGGACATGGATCAATGCAAAAAAAAGTTTTAAAAACGGCCGTTTTTTGGGAGCAGTGATTTTAATAATGCTTAAAGTCAAACAATAAAAGTGTAATATCCCTTTAAATTTCATACCTGGGGGGTGTCTATAGTATGCCTGTAAAGGGGCGCATGTTTCCCGTGTTTAGAACAGTCTGACAGCAAAATGACATTTCTAAAAGTCATTTAAAAGTACTCTCGGCTATAATGAATTGTCGGTCCCGGCAATACACACAAAAGTTATTGAAAAAAACAGCAGGGGATCCCCCCAGTCCATTACCAGGCCCTTTGGGTCTGGTGTGAATATTCACCGGTTCCCGACCAGCGCACGCCGATGTACGTCGGCAGAATGGCACGGCTGGGCAAATGGGCGTACCTGTACGTCCATTTAAATTCCCCGCCGTGCCATTACGTGCGGGAGCTCCGTGAGTCGGGTCCTGCGGACTTGATCGCCGCGGGGATACCCGCGATCGCCTCACGGAGAGGACGAACGGGGAGATGCCGTTGTAAACAAGCATCTCCCCGTTCTGCCTAGTGACAAGTGTCACTTGATCTCTGCTCCCTGTCATCAGAGCAGAGATCAGTGACGTCACACACACAGCCCATCTCCCTACAGTTAGTAATCATTCCCTAGGACACACTTAACCCCTCCCCGCCCCCTAGTGGTCAACCCCTTCACTGCCAGTGCCATTTACACAGTAATCAGTGCATTTTTATTTGCACTGATCGCTGCATAAATGACAATGGTCCCAAAAATGTGTCAAAAATGTCCGACATATCCGCCATAACGTCGCAGTCACAATAAAAATCGCTGATCGCCGCCATTACTAGTAAAAAAAAAATTATTAATAAAAATGCCATAAAACTATCCCCTATTTAGTAAACGCTATAACGTTTGCGCAAACCAATTATTAAACGCTTATTGCAATTTTTTTTTTACCAAAAATATGTAAAAGAATACGATCGGCCTAAACTGAGGAAAAAAAATGTTTTTTTATATATTTTTGGGGATATTTATTATAGCAAAATGTAAAAAATAATGCGTTTTTTTCAAAATTGTCGCTCTTATTTTGTTTATAGCGCAAAAAATAAAAATCGCAGAGGTGATCAAATACCACCAAAAGAAAGCTCTATTTGTGGGAAAAAAAGGACGTCAATTTTGTTTGGGAGCCACGTCGCACGACCGTGCAATTGTCAGTTAAAGTGACGCAGTGCCGAATCGCAAAAAACGCTCTGGTCAGGAAGGGGGTAAAATCTTCCGGGGCTGAAGTGGTTAAGGGGAACCCCGAACCAAAATTTAAAAAAAAATTGCGTGGGGGTCCCCCCAAATTCCATACCAGGCCCTTCAGGTCTGGTATGTATTTTAAGGGGAACCCCGTGCCAATTTTTTTTTTAAAATGGCATGAGGGTCCCCCCAAACATCCATGCCAGACCCTTATCCGAACACGCAACCTGGCAGGCCACAGGAAAAGAGGGAGGATGAGAGAGCACCCCCCTCTTGAACCGTACCAGGTCACATGCCGTCAACATGGGGAGGGTGCTTTGGGGTAGCCCCCCAAAGCATCGTGTCCCCATGTTGATGGGAACAAGGCCCTCATCCCCACAACCCTTGCCCGGTGGTTGTGGGGGTCTGCGGGCAGGGGGCTTATCGGAATCTGGAAGCCCCCTTTAACAAGGGGACCCCAGATCCTGCCCCCCCTGTGTGAATTGGTAATGGGGTACAAATGTACCCCTACCATTTCACAAAAAAAGTGTAAAAAATGTTAAAAAAGACAATAGCCGGTTTTTGACAATTCCTTTATTAATGTGTTCTTCTTTCCCCGCTTCTTCTTCCATCTTCTTTTGGTCTTTCTTTGGTTTTCTTCTTCCTCCATCTTGTTCTTCCCCCGCTTCTTCCTCTATCTTCCTCTGCTTCTTCCTCCGGTCCTCTGCTTCTTCCCCTGGTTTCTCTGGCATCTTTCTCCGGCTTCTCCTTCCCTGCTTTGTCCTCCGGACGATCTGCCTCAATGGGAGTTTCCCTTTGTGTGACGCTTCTGTTCTTGTGACAGCTCTTATATAACTGAGGGCGGGGCCATCCGGTGACCCCGCCCCCCTCTGACGCACAGGGAGTTCCCTATGGCTTTCCCCGTGGTGTCAGAGGGGGGCGGGGTCACCTGTTTCCCCCAAAGTACCCTCCCCATGTTGAGGGCATGTGGCCTGGTACGGTTCAGGAGGGGGGGGCGCTCTCTCATCCCCCCCTCTTTTCCTGCGGCATGCCAGGTTGCGTGCTCGGATAAGGGTCTGGTATGGATTTTTGGGGGGACCCCCACGTCATTTAAAAAAAAAAAATTGGCACGGGGTTCCCCTTAAAATCCATACCAGACCTGAAGGGCCTGGTGTGGAATTTGGGGGGACCCCCCACACAATTTTTTTTTTAATTTTTGTTCAGGGTTCCCCTTAATATTCATACCAGACCCAAAGGGCCTGGTAATGGACTGTGGGGGAATCCCATGCCGTTTTTTTCAATGAATTTTATGTGTATTGCTGGGACAGACAATTCATATAGCTGCGAGTACTTTTGAATGACTTTTTTTCCTTTAGAAATGTCATTTTGCTCTTGGACTGTTCTAAACACGGGAAATATGCGCGACTTTACA
Source organism: Aquarana catesbeiana (assembly GCF_042186555.1). Lineage (NCBI taxonomy): Eukaryota > Metazoa > Chordata > Amphibia > Anura > Ranidae > Aquarana > Aquarana catesbeiana. Next base: position 980,251,511 of record NC_133324.1, on the reverse strand, counting down.
GGCATACTATAGACACCCCCCAGGTACGAAATTTAAAGGAATATTTCAATTTTATTGTTTCACTTTAAGCATCATTAAAATCACTGCTCCCAAAAAAATGCCCATTTTTAAAACTTTTTTTTGCATTGATCCATGTCCCCTGGGGCAGGACCCGGGTCCCCAAACACTTTTTATGACAATAACTTGCATATTAACCTTTAAAATTAGCACTTTTGATTTCTCCCATAGACTTTTAAAGGCTGTTCTGCGGCTTTCGAATTTGCCGCAAACACCCCAAATTGTTCGCTATTCGGCGAACGGGCAAACAACCAATTTTCGAGTTGAACTCATGTTCGACCCGAACATGAAGCTCATCCCTATTCCTCATCTTCTGTCTGTTGATGTCCCATGTTCTTCATCTTCTCTCTGGTGATTTCACATGCTCTTCTTCTGTCTGGTGATGTCACATGTTCTTCACCTTTCTTCTGTCTGGTGATGTCACATGTTCTTCACCTTTCTTCTATTTGGTGATGTCACATGTTCTTCACCTTTCTTCTGTTTGGTGATGTCACATGTTCTTCACCTTTCTTCTGTTTGGTGATTTCAGGTGTTCTTTACTTTCTATCTGGTGACGAAACATCACCAAACAGAAGGAAGATGAAGAGCATGCAACATCACCAGACAGAAGATGAAGAGCATGGGACATCACCGGACAGAAGGCGAAGAACATGTGACATCACCGGACAGAAGGTGAAGCATTTGTGACATCACCAGACAGAAGATGAAGAACATGTGACATCACCAGACAGATGAAGAACATAGGACATCAACAGACAGAAGATGAAGAACATGGGACATCACCGGACAGAAGGTGAAGAACATGTGACATCACCAGACAGAAGATGAAGAACATGGGACATCACCAGACAGAAGGTGAAGAACATGTGACATCACCGGACAGAAGGTGAAGCATTTGTGACATCACCAGACAGAAGATGAAGAACATGTGACATCACCAGACAGAAGATGAAGAACATGGGACATCAACAGACAGAAGATGAAGAACATGGGACATCACCAGATAGGTGAAGAACACATGACATGTTCTTCACCTTCCACCCCTGCAGTTGTGGAGGTGGGGAGCTTTCTGCAGCACAGAACGATGCTCATATAATGATGAGTCAGCCATGTTCTATGTTGTAGAATTATAAGTCCAGACCACCCACTCCAGAGCTAGACCCTCCACATTTCCTTCATCTATCCAGAAGATGAAGAACATGTGACATCACCAGACAGAAGGTGAAGAACATGTGACATCACCGGACAGAAGGTGAAGAACATGTGATATCACCAGGCAGAAGATGTAGAACATGTGACATCACCAGACAGAAGATGAAGAACATGGGACATCAACAGACAGAAGATGAGGAACATGGGACATCACCAGATAGGTGAAGAACACATGACATGTTCTTCACCTTCTACCCCCGCAGTTGTGGAGGTGGGGAGCTTTCTGCAGCACAGAATGATGCTCATATAATGATGAGGCAGCCATGTTCTATGTTGTAGAATTATAAGTCCAGACCACCCACTCCAGAGCTAGACCCTCCACGTTTCCTTGATGTATCCAGAAGATGAAGAACATGTGACATCACCAGACAGAAGGTTAAGAACATGTAACATCACCAGACAGATGATACCTGGAGCTCAGGTATGTAGTTCAGAAATTTTTATTTAAAGTAAGTGGGGGTTTTGCTTTAAAGTGTTGAAATACATTGTGTGTAATAATAAATAGGAGAACTGACATTTTCATTTCCAGTTTTTCCTTTCAGTTGTCATATGACATGCAATCCCCATACACGCCTGACCACAGTCTGCAGACACAAGAGGAGCTCTCAGGTCTCACTTCCTCTTCTCCTCCAGCTGGAGAGACCACAGATCATCATATAAGAACAGAGACACCATGGAGGAGAACATGGGTCCCAGCCGCAGGAGACCTCAGGAATCAGGTAATTGGGGGTGGGGGTGCTGATTGTATTCTGGTTTATCACTGTGATAAAGGCAGAGTTCTCCGCTGCATACATCCAGATGCTGCACACCAATCCGGGGGTACCTTTGTACATTTCGGTCACCTCTCTCTTTATACTGCACCAATCCCACCCACATGTACAGGGCTAGTATGGTGACAACAGAGTGCAGGAACAAGAAATCCACCTCACTTTTCAGGTTATTTATGTGACATGGAATATTGGTGTGATCCATAGCAACCACATACCGGTTTTCATGTACCTGGACACTCATCTGCCTGATACTCCCCTGTGATTGGAAGTTGTGGTGTATTGGTTCCTGTATGAGGTTACTCTATCGGGAGTGTACAATCCTTGTCTGGTATATACAGCCAGTATGTTGTTGGACCTCATTGGCTCCCCAGGAGCTGATACTGGAGCACCATATAAAAAAAAGTGACCTCTGTGAAGTCCCATCACTCCACCCACAACTGTCCGACTGACTGTACAGCTTGGTGTGTTGGAGGTGTCATATCTCCCGGATATAGTGGGGGAGGGGGGAGGGTTAGAGCATCTTTTCGGTTATTGCTATTTCCCATTTAGAGGAACGTATCCTATTGCCATGGTGACAACTGACACTGAGACATGAAGACCATTCTAATCAACCCAACCACAGCCTATCAGAGGGGGTAACTTTCCCAGGTGGAGATTGGCACCCTACTTGTCAACAAATGGAATAAACAGCGCTCTCTGAATATAGGTGGTTGACATGGAATCCTCAGGATGAATAGCACCAAGCCAATGATAAAGGCTAATGAGATGAGTTATTGTTCACAATAAACAGAAAGTTCACATAAAAACGTATATCATCAAAAATGGTTAATACGATACCAAGCCGGTATGCCAAGTGTAGATGGGTTAGCAACCACTGGGTCCGGTGAACATGTAGATGGAAAAGATCCACCGTGAGGTGCAACAACCCTGTACAAAACCTCAGACACTCGTGAGCCAAGCCGGAGTCCACCGTCGCTCACAAGTGGGCATGAAGATGGAAGGAATCCACCACAGTGTGCAGCCCCGCTGCAGAGCCACAGACGCCCGTGAGCCGAGCCGGAGTCTGCCGAAACTGTTCCACAACAGCGGAAGTGATGCACCGGATTGGGTTGCCAATCAAACCAAGCTGGAATGCAAGAGGAACTGTTGCCGCGCCAAGGCGTTTCACGGCATCAACAGTTGTGGTACGGTTACGTCACTCGTGAGCGCCGGCGGACTCCGGCTCAGCTCCCGAGCGTCTGTGGCTCTGCAGCGGTGCTGCACACTGTGGTGTATTCCTTCCATCTTCATGGCCATTTGTGAGCGACGGTGGACTCCGGCTTGGCTCACGAGTGTCTGAAGTTTTGTACAGCGGTGTTGCACCTTACGGCAGATCTTTTCCATCTACATGTTCACCGGACCCAGTGGTTGCTAACCCATCTACACTTGGCATACCGGCTTGGTATCGTATTAACCATTTTTGATTACATACATTTTTATGTGAACTTTCTAGTTATTGTGAACAATAACTCATCTCATTAGCCTTTATCATTGGCTTGGTGCTATTCATCCTGAGGATTCCATGTCAACCATCTATATTCAGAGAGCGCTGTTAATTCCCTTTGTTTGCAATTCTAGTCGCCCTGTGTACCAGTGTTGAACGGCTGCACCTGATTGGCCTTTTGGGCAGTGGACAGTGTGATTCCCCATAAGGTCATAGCGCTTGGGACACTTTGTTGACCCTACTTGGCAACACTCGCCCTGGATAACAAAGTGCCCACCAGCATATAGCACAGGTGCTTTGAAAAAAAAGTGCCCCCCTTTTTTAGGGGCTCCTTATAAAGCACCCCTTAGGGCTGAAGGACATGGAATGGCAACAGCATCAGCATCCCTCATGACTCGTGTTCTGAGCTGGTAGCATTGGGGAAGCAGATTTTACACTTCCAGAAACAACAGGTCTGGACTACATATGGAGAGTGCAGGACTACTAAATATCAACAGACCATCCATACTGCTGGGTCCTTCCGACCCCCTTTATGGGCTTGCAGAACTACATATGGATAGCGTGGGACTATTAATCATCAAGAGACCCATCATCACACCAGGTCCCTCCAACCCCCTATAAGGGCTATCAGGAATACATCTAGAGAGTGCTGGACTGCTAAAGAGACCCCCCATCCTACTGGACCCTTCCAACCCCCTTCATGGGCTTGCAGAACTACATATGGATAGCGTGGGACTACTAATCATCAAGAGACCCATCATCACACCAGGTCCCTCCAACACCCTATAAGGGCTATCAGGACTACATATAGAGAGTGCTGGACTACTAAAGAGACCCTCCATCCTACTGGGCCCTTCCAACCCCTTACATGGGCTATCAGAACTACATATGGACAGTGTGGGACTGCTGAACATAAAGAGACTTTCCATCCCACCATGTCCCTTCAAATCCCTACATGGGCTATCAGGACCACATAGGGACAGTGTGGGACTACTGAACATCAAGAGACATCCCGCTGATTCCTTCCAACCCCCTGGAATTGCTCTCAGGACTAGATATGGCCAGCAATCAGGACTATGAATAGACAAGGTAGAACTACAAAACATCAAGAGACTTTCCATCCCACGGGGTCCTTCCAGCTCCCGACATGGACTATTAGGACTATTTGCTCTGTTGCTATATGTTGTTCCTCTGGCTTTTCTAAAGCAGCATTTGCCTTCACCCTTCCCCACTGTTTCTATATTAGTATTGCGTCAAGGTTTGCTCAGTGTTGTATGTATCAGAACTATGAATGGTCAGGGTGCAACTACTGAACATCAAGAGACCCTCCATCCCACCAGGTTCTTCCAATTCCCTACATGGGCTATCAGGACTATGAATGGTTAGGACTGGCCTACTGAACATCAAGCGAATCTCAATCCCACCAGGTCCTTTTTAATTCCCTACATCAGGACTATGAATAGACAGGGTGGGACTACTAAATATCAAGAGGCCCTTCGCTTCACCAAAAATAATAATATCATGAATGCTATTAGCCCCTCTTCACATGTTTTCTTACCTCCTGATGTGAAAATCCTGGTTTTCATAGAGCTCAGTAGAGCAAGAGATGAAAATTACACATACAAAAGACCGGGTGTGAGCAATGACTCCTCCCTTTCCAGAACAGTGACCCCACCTTCTTCAGAGCAGTGACTCCACCCCCTTCAGAGCAGTAACTCCATCTCCTTCAGAGAAGTAATTCCACCTCCTTCATAGCAGTGACTCCACCTTCTGTAGAGCAGTGACTCCACCTACTTCAGAGCAGTGACTCCACCTTCTTCAGAGCAGTGTCTCTTCCCCTCCCCTCCATATGTTGCAGTTTCAATCACAGACAACCTACCTGAAAGGGAACAGCTTTTTCTCCCTCTTCTCTTTTTAGATAACACAGAGTGCTCAGGGGATTCTTTGTTATGGAGAGCTCTGATGTCTCCCCCCCCCGCCAGGACCATATAGCCAGTGCTTCCTCCCTTCATGCGGTGCTGTCTCAGTTTCAATCAGAGACAGCCCGCCTGAAAGGGAACAGCTTCTGCTCCCTTGTCTCTCGTTGGATAACACAGAGTGCTCAGGGGATCATTTGTCATGGAGAGCTGTGATGTCTCCCATCTGGGGTCCAGGTACACATATAATATTGATCTTCTCCCTTTTCATAGAGTCCTTTGGGTTATGGGAAGACCCTGGACCTCCCCGCTATGAGCGTGTGGCACTGGCACTGCTGCTGGTTCTTTTATCTATCTGTGCCGTTCTGCAGTCAGTAATCATCACTCTCCGCATGGCAGGTAAGTACACTGTGTGTATGTGGATAGGTAACTATGCTGTGCTTAGCTGTATCCTTATTTCCTGATCCCTGGAGGCTCTGCACAGTACCAGGCTGCTCCTCATGGGCTTGACTGCTATGAATGAGTGCAGCCATTGGGTGGATGGAGCCCTTCCATAAGAAGCACAGAGGGTATGCCTTGGTTTGGTTTTATTGCTGTGCTTTGGAGGTCTCCGGGGTGTCTGTCCATACTAAGGAATAAAAGATGTGGGATTCTGATTCTGGGAGTAAGATTATCATTATGGGCATGACATCACCCTGGAGACATTATTATGACATCATTGTGGGAACATTGCAATGGCAATATTGTAGGTGAATGAACTGACCTCATAATAGGTGCATTGAATTCAAAAACAGTGCTGGACATGGTGATGACCTCAATATGACATCTATAGTATGCCTTCATTGTGCCGACATTGATTGGTCAGACCTCCAATAGGTGCACTGAATTTCCAAATAGTCCTGGTCATGGTGAGGATATCAATATGACATCACTGTTATGACATCATTGTGGTCACATTATTCTGACATCACTGTGGACACATAATGGTGACAAAATTTGGTTGGGACGTGGGTTGTGGGGTCATTATGTTGACATCATTCTGGACATGATTTGAGGGCATCCTTGTGGGAATATGGTGAGAGTGTCATGATGCCATCATATTGTAGTACAACCCGGCTTAGATACCAGCTCTGACTGTTCCTGGAGCTGGTGCTTGGAAAGATCTGAGATTACACTCAGAACACAGATCTACCAACACGAGGACCATTACAAGCTGTGTGTTCTGAACCAGCATAGATAGGAACGGTGAAGCTGACTCCTGCTGTCCATAATTGATTTTAAGGACTGATGTAGGAAATATCAGCAACGTTGTGCTAGGCAATCCTATAGGGGTTAAAGGGTGAAGATGTCTTCCTGATAATCAGGGGGTGGTCATCGGTTTATGTGCCAGGTAGACTGGTTGTATCTTATGAAGGCAATGGTACAGGTGGAGATGTCTCCACCATGCTGGCCTTTCCAGTAATCAGGTGGAGGTCATCAGTTTATGTGTCAGGTAGACTGGTTGTAGTTTATGAAGGAGATTGTATTGTTGAAAATGTCTCCACCATGGTAGCCTTCCAGAGAATCAGTGATTTTAATAATGCTTAAAGTGAAACAATAAAAGTGAAATATTCCTTTAAATTTCGTACCTGGGGGATGTCTATAGTATGCCTGTAAAGTGGCGCATACCATGGTGGTCTTCAAGAGAATCAGGAGGTGGTCTTCAGTTTATGGGTCAGGTAGGCTGGTTGTATCTCATGTAGGAGATGGTATGAAGGCTCTGGTCCTCACCTCACACTTCTCCTGTCCTTATCAGGTTCTCCACCCACATCAGATCCATGTCCTGTGGAACCGACAGAAGGAGTACGACAAACGGGGCGACAGGAGGAGGAGACGTCTATTGTTATGATCAGCCATGGGTCAGGTGGGACTTGTATGTATGGAAGAAGAGGAGCCTAATTTAGGGTGACAGGAAGAGAGAGGCTTATGGGATAAACTCGAAAGGGAGACTCACATAGAGGTTATATAGAGATTACATTTTATGTAGAGAAATGAGAGGACTTATATTGCCCAACCCCCTGCTTGGGAGGAGCATTATGGAGTTATAGGAGGACTTATGAGGATTAAAGGAAGAATTATGTTGGGGGGGGAGTTCTATAGAGCAGTGAAAAGGTTGAGTCATTCTAAAGGGTGGAGCTAAAAAAAATGATGAATTTATATGTAGAAATAAGTGGTACTATTAAGTAATAGGGCATACACTGGGCATGTGTACGAGGGGTGCAAGGCACTAGGGGGAGCTATATATAATGATGGGGGAGTTATATTGAGAACTGTATAATGGGGGAGGAAAGCTTTGTAATAGGAGGGGTTAAATCAATTAAGGGAGGGGCTAGAGAAAGTCAGTTACAGCTTATTAATGAAACCTGTTGGAAGGATTGGAAAAGTAATTGCCCTTGTGGCCCATGACAGCCAATCAGATTCTTCTTTTCATCTCCCCACACTACACTACAAAAATAACTTCTTTCAGTAATGGGGGCTATTAATTTTATGACCTTACCCTGATTGGCAGATGAAGACCCCTCCCACCTGTGCCCTTCAGACTGGGTTTACATCTATCAGAAATGTTACGACTTCTCATCAGAAAGATGTCTCAGACGGAGAGCGACCGGAACTGCACCGCCTATGGCTCCAAATTAGCCTCCGGTACCAGAGACTCTCATCAGCCCCGGGTAAGAGTACTACAGCCCTTCATTCACAGGTCATGACACCCTCGGTCATGGTGTAGTATAAAAATGATGTATGGTAGTACTAACCCATAAGTATGATACTACACCCCATCGATGTCATGAGTAGCTACACCCCCATCGATACATGTATAGTATAAAACCCATGATGTATGGTATAGCTACTAAGCCTGCCAGTATGATACGTATAACAATGATGTACTGGTATTAGAATGATGTATGGTGTAGTATAACAATGATGTATGGTGTAGTATAGACAATGATGTATGGTGTAGTATAAAAAATGATGTATGGTGTCGTATCAAAAATGATGTATGGTGTAGTATAAAACATGATGTCATGGTGTAGTATTACAGACTGCTGTCTGATGTAGTATAAACATGCATGATAGGTGTAGCTACTCGCCCATCGATGATGTATACTACACCCCATGCATGACAGGTACAGCTACTACCTCCATGCATGACATGGTGTAGCTACTACCACATGCATGTATGATGCTAGCTCCTCAGCATGATGAGTATCTACATCCCCCATCATACAATACACTACAACCTCCATCATCATACATCATACTACACCCCCCATCATACATTATACTACACCCCCATCATACATTACACTACAACCTCCATCATCATACATCATACTACTCCCCCATCATACATTATACTACAACCTCCATCATACATCATACTACACCCCCATCATACATTATACTACACCCCCATCATACATTATACTACACCCCCCATCATACATTATACTACACCCCCATCATACATTATACTACAACCTCCATCATACATCATACTACACCCCCATCATATATTATACTACACCCCCCATCATACATTACACTACAACCTCCATCATACATCATACTACACCCCCCCATCATACATTATACTACACCCCCCATCATATATTATACTACAACCTCCATCATACATCATACTACACCCCCCCCCCATCATACATTATACTACACCCCCATCATACATTACACTACAACCTCCATCATACATCATACTACACCCCCCCCCATCATACATTATACTACACCCCCCATCATATATTATACTACAACCTCCATCATACATCATACTACACCCCCCCCCATCATACATTATACTACACCCCCCATCATACATTACACTACAACCTCCATCATACATCATACTACACCCCCCCCCCATCATACATTATACTACACCCCCCATCATATATTATACTACAACCTCCATCATACATCATACTACACCCCCCCCCCATCATACATTATACTACACCCCCCATCATACATTACACTACAACCTCCATCATACATCATACTACACCCCCCCCATCATACATTATACTACACCCCCATCATATATTATACTACACCCCCATCATACATTACACTACAACCTCCATCATACATCATACTACACCCCCCATCATATATTATACTACAACCTCCATCATACAATACACTACAACCTCCATCATACATCATACTACACCCCCCATCATATATTATACTGCACCCCCCATCATACATTACACTACAACCTCCATCATACATCATACTACACCCCCATCATACATTATACTACACCCCCATCATACATTATACTACACCCCCATCATACATTACACTACACCCCCCATCATACATTATACTACACCCCCCATCATACATTATACTACAGCGTCAATCATACATTATACTACACCCCCCATCATACATTATACTACACCCCCATCATATATTATACTACACCCCCCATCATACATTATACTACACCCCCCATCATACATTATACTACACCCCCCATCATACATTATACTACACCCCCCATCATACATTACACTACACCCCCCATCATACATTATACTACAGCGTCAATCATACATTATACTACACCCCCCATCATACATTATACTACACCCCCATCATACATTATACTACACCCCCCATCATACATTATACTACAACCTCCATCATACATTATACTACAACCTCCATCATACATCATACTACACCCCCCATCATACATTATACTACACCCCCCATCATACATTACACTACAACCTCCATCATCATACATCATACTACACCCCCCATCATATATTATACTACACCCCCCATCATACATCATACTACACCCCCCATCATACATTATACTACACCCCCCATCATATATTATACTACACCCCCCATCATACATCATACTACACCCCCCATCATACAATACACTACAACCTCCATCATACATTATACTACACCCCCCCCATCATACATTATACTACAACCTCCATCATACATTATACTACACCCCCCATCATACATCATACTACACCCCCCATCATATAATATACTACACCCCCCATCATACATCATACTACACCCCCCATCATACATTATACTACACCCCCCATCATATATTATACTACACCCCCCATCATACATCATACTACACCCCCCATCATACAATACACTACAACCTCCATCATACATCATACTACACCCCCCCCATCATACATTATACTACAACCTCCATCATACATTATACTACACCCCCCATCATACATCATACTACACCCCCCATCATATAATATACTACACCCCCCATCATACATTATACTACACCCCCCATCATACATTATACTACACCCCCCATCATACATTATACTACACCCCCCATCATACATTATACTACACCCCCCATCATACATTATACTACACCCCCCATCATACATCATACTACACCCCCCATCATACATTATACTACACCCCCCATCATACATTATACTACACCCCCCATCATACATTACACTACAACCTCCATCATATATTATACTACACCCCCTATCATATATTATACTACACCCCCCATCATACATTATACTACACCCCCCATCATACATTATACTACACCCCCCATCATACATTATACTACACCCCCCATCATACATTATACTACACCCCCCATCATACATCATACTACACCCCCCATCATACATTATACTACACCCCCCATCATACATTATACTACACCCCCCCATCATACATTACACTACAACCTCCATCATATATTATACTACACCCCCCATCATACATTACACTACAACCTCCATCATGATACATCATACTACAACCTCCATCATACATTACACTACAACCTCAGTCATACATCATACTACACCCCCCATCATACATCATACTACACCCCCCATCATACATTACACTACAACCTCCATCATGATACATCATACTACAACCTCCATCATACATTACACTACAACCTCAGTCATACATTATACTACACCCCCCATCATACAATACACTACAACCTCCATCATACATTACACTACAACCTCCATTATACATCATACTACACCCCCCATCATACATTATACTACACTCCCCATCATACATCATACTACACCCCCCATCATACATTATACTACACCCCCCATCATACATCATACTACACCCCCCATCATACATTACACTACAACCTCCATCATACATTACACTACAACCTCCATCATACATTACACTACACCCCCCATCATACAATACACTACACCCCCATCATACATTACACTACACCCCCCATCATACATTACACTACACCCCCATCATACATTATACTACACCCCCCATCATACATTATACTACACCCCCCATCATACATTATACTACACCCCCCCATCATACATTATACTACACCCCCCATCATACATTATACTACACCCCCATCATACATTACACTACAACCTCCATCATACATTATACTACACCCCCATCATACATTATACTACACTCCCCATCATACATTATACTACACCCCCCATCATACATTATACTACACCCCCCATCATACATTATACTACACCCTCCATCATACATTATACTACACCCTCCATCATACATTTTTACTGGTTATGTTGCAGAGAATTATCACCCGGCTCGGTCAGGAATTTTGGGTGAGAATTCAGAAGCCGGACAGCAGTTGGAGCCCCGACACCCAGAAGGGGAAATGGCCGGACGGCAGCATGGAGTGAGTTCCAGATCTCTGTATAAGAATTATAGTATTCCAGCAGTGTCTGCACCTCATAGAGATGTATCAGGTATCAGAGGGTACAGACCCGGGAACTCAGCACGGGGATGGTGGGAACCCCTCATAATGGGCACAGCGGGTGTACAGACCCCAGAACTCAGCACAGGGATGGTGGAAACCCCTTATAATGGGCACAGCGGGTGTACAGACCTGGGAACTCAGCACAGGGATGGTGGGAACCCCTCATAATGGGCACAGCGGGTGTACAGACCCGGGAACTCAGCACAGGGATGGTGGGAACCCCTTATAATGGGCACAGCGGGTGTACAGACCCAGGAACTCAGCACAGGGATGGTGGGAACCCCTCATAATGGGCACAGCGGGTGTACAGACCCGGGAACTCACCACAGGGATGGTGGGAACCCCTCATAATGGGCACAGCGGGTGTACAGACCCAGGAACTCAGCACAGGGATGGTGGGAACCCCTCATAATGGGCACAGCGGGTGTACAGACCCGGGAACTCAGCACAGGGATGGTGGGAACCCCTCATAATGGGCACAGCGGGTGTACAGACCCAGGAACTCAGCACAGGGATGGTGGGAACCCCTCATAATGGGCACAGCGGGTGTACAGGTATAGGAACTCACCACAGGGATGGTGGGAACCCCTCATAATGGGCACAGCGGGTGTACAGACCCGGGAACTCACCACAGGGATGGTGGGAACCCCTCATAATGGGCACAGCGGGTGTACAGACCCGGGAACTCAGCACAGGGATGGTGGGAACCCCTCATAATGGGCACAGCGGGTGTACAGACCCGGGAACTCACCACAGGGATGGTGGGAACCCCTCATAATGAGCACAGCGGGTGTACAGACCTGGGAACTCAGCACAGGGATGGTGGGAACCCCTCATAATGGGCACATCAGGTGTACAGACCCAGGAACTCAGCACAGGGATGGTGAGAACCCCTCATAATGGGCACAGCGGGTGTACAGACCCAGGAACTCAGCACAGGGATGGTGGGAACCCCTCATAATGGGCACAGCGGGTGTACAGACCCGGGAACTCAGCACAGGGATTGTGAGAACTCCTCATAATGGGCACAGCGGGTGTACAGACCCGGGAACTCAGCACAGGGATGGTGGGAACCCCTCATAATAGGCACAGCGGGTGTACAGACCCGGGAACTCAGCACAGGGATGGTGGGAACCCCTCATAATGGGCACAGCGGGTGTACAGACCCGGGAACTCAGCACAGGGATGGTGGGAACCCCTCATAATGGGCACAGCGGGTGTACAGACCCAGGAACTCAGCACAGGGATGGTGGGAACCTCTCATAATGGGCACAGCGGGTGTACAGACCCGGGAACTCAGCACAGGGATGGTGGGAACCTCTCATAATGGGCACAGCGGGTGTACAGACCCGGGAACTCAGCACAGGGATGGTGGGAACCCCTCATAATGGGCACAGCGGGTGTACAGACCCGGGAACTCAGCACAGGGATGGTGAGAACCCCTCATAATGGGCACAGCGCGTGTACAGACCCGGGAACTCAGCACAGGGATGGTGGGAACCCCTCATAATGGGCACATCAGGTGTACAGACCTGGGAACTCACCACAGGGATGGTGGGAACCCCTCATAATGGGCACAGCGGGTGTACAGACCCGGGAACTCAGCACAGGGATGGTGGGAACCCCTCATAATGGGCACAGCGGGTGTACAGACCCGGGAACTCAGCACAGGGATGGTGGGAACCCCTCATAATGGGCACAGCGGGTGTACAGACCCGGGAACTCAGCGCAGGGATGGTGGGAAGCCCTCATAATGGGCACAGCGGGGGTACAGACCCGGGAACTCAGCACAGGGATGGTGGGAACCCCTCATAATGGGCACAGCGGGTGTACAGACCCGGGAACTCAGCACAGGGATGGTGGGAACCCCTCATAATGGGCACAGCGGGTGTACAGACCCGGGAACTCAGCACAGGGATGGTGGGAACCCCTCATAATGGGCACAGCGGGTGTACAGACCCGGGAACTCAGCACAGGGATTGTGAGAACTCCTCATAATGGGCACAGCGGTGTACAGACCCGGGAACTCAGCACAGGGATGGTGGGAACCACTCATAATGGGCACAGCGGGTGTACAGACCCGGGAACTCAGCACAGGGATGGTGGGAACCTCTCATAATGGGCACAGTGGGTGTACAGACCCGGGAACTCCACACAGGAAAGGTGGGAACCCTTCATAATGGGCACAGTGGGTGTACAGACCCAGGAACTCATCACAGGGATGGTGGGAACCCCTCATAATGGGCACAGTGGGTGTACAGACCCAGGAACTCATCACAGGGATGGTGGGAACCCCTCATAATGGGCACAGCAGGTGTACAGACCCGGGAACTCAGCACAGGGATGGTGGGAACCCCTCATAATGGGCACAGCGGGTGTACAGACCCGGGAACTCAGCACAGGGATGGTGAGAACCCCTCATAATGGGCACAGCGCGTGTACAGACCCGGGAACTCAGCACAGGGATGGTGGGAACCCCTCATAATGGGCACATCAGGTGTACAGACCTGGGAACTCAGCACAGGGATGGTGGGAACCCCTCATAATGGGCACAGCGGGTGTACAGACCCGGGAACTCAGCACAGGGATGGTGAGAACCCCTCATAATGGGCACAGCGGGTGTACAGACCCGGGAACTCAGCACAGGGATGGTGGGAACCCCTCATAATGGGCACAGCGGGTGTACGGACCCGGGAACTCAGCACAGGGATGGTGGGATAATACATGATTTTTAAACATTTATAATAGATCCCCAGCAAGCATTAAAAAGCAGATTGGCGCTGTCCCCCGTATACTTCTTTTTCACCACAAGATGGCCTCAGTCTTCCATGAGTTATTACCTGGTTTTCTTTATTCATTCTGGAAGACTGAGGACATCTTGTGGTAAAATGAAAGTACTGCGGAGATAGCTCTGTGCAATGCAGAAGACAGAGGGCATCTTGTGGTGAAAAAAAAGTACTGCGGGGACACCTCTGCACAAGCCAGAAGACATACTATGAGTGCACAGAGTCCTGCCCCATCCCTTCACCACAGCACCCTTCATTTACAGTGTGGTGATGTCATCACCATAGAGTTCCACCACCCAAACCCTCTAATTAAAGTTAGGAGGGCTCAGTGTAGGTCGGTAAGGAATAAGGTTGCCGGCTTTTGGTTTGGACTTGCTACATTTTTTTGTTGGAGTCTCCTGGTTTGTATCCAGAGTCCCCTTGTTTCTCTATGGATCTTGTGTTCTCCAGTGATTCTCCGGCACTGATGGCGGTCTCTTGTCTCTGTTCTCCTTGTAGGGACATCATTGTGGGTGGAGCCGGGAGCTGCGTCAAGCTAGGACAACATCTGAAAATGGAGAATTGTTACAGCGAGCTGCCGTGGATCTGTGAACGGGACGTGGTGGAGAGGCAGGACTAATGTGTGTAGACACGTTCCGGTACAGGAGAGGCACAAAGATCTGCATTTTCTCTGAGCCCAGAGAAAAATTATAGTGTGATCCCCCCGTCCCCCCATCGCCCTAAGTGAAGGGACTGAATGTCACTCTCCTTGTGCATGGGCTGCCCACATGACATCACACCTGTCCCCAGAATGAGAACCATGGTGACACCAGGAGCAGGAGAAGCAGATAAGTTGAATGATGGTGGTCACCCTCTGCCAAAGTCTCTGCTATCCTGCAGGCTGAACGTCAGTCAAATCCTCCTCCACAAGGTGTCCCCATCTGTCCATCAGATGCTTTCGTCCCCAAAGTACCAACCAGAATTTGTCATGACTGCTTCACCCTACGAGGGAGGGAGAGCTTCATTCGAGAGCCGCTCAGTCACCAGCTGGAAACTTCCAAGATAAGGCCAGGAAAACTTCAAGGATGAGAGATGGAAACTTCCAGGGCAAGGCCAGAAAACGCCAATGGTGAGAGATGAATACTTCCAGGATGAGAGTTGGATACTTTCATGACAAGGCCAGGAACCTTCTAGAATGAGAAATGGAAACTTCCAGGACAAGGCCAAGAAACATCAAGGATGAGAGATGGAAACTTCCAGGACAAGGCCAAGAAACATCAATGGTGAGAGATGGATACTTTCATGACAAGGCCAGGAACCTTCTAGAATGAGAAATGGAAACTTCCAGGACAAGGCCAAGAAACATCAAGGATGAGAGATGGAAACTTCCAGGACAAGGCCAAGAAACATCAATGGTGAGAGATGGATACTTCCAGAAGGAGAGATGGATACTTCCATGACAAGGCCAGGAACCTTCTAGAATGAGAAATGGAAACTTCCAGGACAAGGCCAAGAAACATCAAGGATGAGAGATGGAAACTTCCAGGACAAGGCCAGGAAACATCAAGGATGAGAGATGTAAACTTCCAGGACAAGGCCAGGAAACATCAAGGATGAGAGATGTAAACTTCCAGGACAAGGCCAAGAAACATCAAGGATGAGAGATGGAAACTTCCATGACAAGGCCAGAAAACATCATGGATGAGAGTTGGAAACTCCCAGGGCAAGGCAGGAAACTTCTATCATGGAGGGGAAATGTATGAGCTGTGGTAACTGGAGATCAGAGCAGTTTGTGTGCTGTGATGATTACAGATAAAATTTTACATTGATGATCCACTGGTGGTGTCCTGTGTGTGCAGAGTAGAGAGGAGGGGAAGCTGTGAGAAGGACCTCATTCTCATCCTGGTCTGACCATCTAGAGAGCCACTGATCTGCAACAAGCATGCAGCCAGTAAAGTCAAATCCTGTAACACTGACTAGCCCTGGATAAGTTGCAGAGGCTGCTACATGTACAGGGAGGATCATATAGGGAGGATCACACATGGAGGATCATATAGGGAGGATCACACATGGAGGATCATATAGGGGGGATCACACATGGAGGATCATATAGGGGGGGGTCACACATGGAGGATAATTTATGGAAGATCACACATGGAGGATCATATAGAGGGGATCACACATGGAGGATGATATAGGTAGGATCATATAAAGTAGATCACACATGGAGGATCATATAGGGAGGATCACACATGGAGGATCATATAAAGTAGATCACACATGGAGATTCATATAGAGGGGATCACACATGGAGGATCATATAGAGGGGATCACACATGGAGGATCATATAGAGGGGATCACACATGGAGGATCATATAGAGGGGATCACACATGGAGGATCATATAGAGGGGGTCACACATGGAGGATCATTTATGGAGGATCACACATGGAGGATCATATAAAGTAGATCACACATGGAGGATAATATAGGGAGGATCACACATGGAGGATCATATAGGTAGGATCATATAGAGAGGATCACACATGGAGGATCATATAGAGAGGATCACACATGGAGGATCATATAGAGGGGATCACACATGGAGGATCATATAGGGAGGGTCAGACATGGAGGATCATATAAAGTAGATCACACATGGAGGATCATATAGAGAGGATCACACATGGAGGATCATTTATCTAAGATCACACATGGAGGATGATATAGGGAGGATCACACATGGAGGATGATATAGGGAGGATTATATAAAGTAGATCACACATGGAGGATCATATAGAGGGGGTCACACATGGAGGATAATTTATGGAAGATCACACATGGAGGATCATATAAAGTAGATCACACATGGAGGATCATATAGGGAGGATCACACATGGAGGATCATATAGGGAGGATCACACATGGTGGATCATATAGGGAGGATCATATAAAGTAGATCACACATGGAGGATCATATAGAGGGGGTCACACATCTAGGATCATTTATGGAGGATCACACATCTAGGATCATTTATGGAGGATCACACATCTAGGATCATTTATGGAGGATCACACATCTAGGATCATTTATGGAGGATCACACATGGAGGATAATATAGGGAGGATCATATAGGGAGGATCACACATGGAGGATCATATAGAGGGGGTCACACATCTAGGATCATTTATGGAGGATCACACATCTAGGATCATTTATGGAGGATCACACATCTAGGATCATTTATGGAGGATCACACATCTAGGATCATTTATGGAGGATCACACATCTAGGATCATTTATGGAGGATCACACATCTAGGATCATTTATGGAGGATCACACATGGAGGATAATATAGGGAGGAATATATAGGGAGGATCATATAGAGAGGATCACACATGGAGGATCATTTATGGAGGATTCTGTAGAGAGGTCGCTGGCTCCAAGTCTCGATGTTGGGGACAGAGATGAAGATATTTGGGCGTTATGTTCTGTGTCCTTATTAGGGAGATTCACCATCATTTTTAGTCAGAACAAGAAGTGATGTGAAATCTCCCCGAAGGGGACACAAAATACAATTTTAGGTCAGTAGAGAACGATGGGAACCTCTGACCACATCTTTATTGCTGTCTCCACATTTCTTGTCCCGGTGACAACATCTCCCCCCATTTCCTGTATGGGGGTCACCGGGACAGGAAGTGAGGGAGAGTCTCCCCAGGAATGAACACCCGGCAGACATGTGACCTCTTCCTAAGGATGGAGTTGGCCTTCACACTGCTAATAGTTGGCAATAGCAGATGTTCCATGACTAACAGAGCTCCTCACAGTTACCACACAAGGACCACCCCCTCCCCCCCCCCCAACATCTGCACCATGTGATCCCCCAATACTCATCTTTCTTCTGGTTTGGTAACTATCCCGATCAATGTTTCATTAGATCTAGTCTATCATTATAAACAATACCCATTGATCCTGCCAGAAATCCAGTGCTGTCCTAAAGGACACCTCCCCCCTATGATAATGAGATGAGTAGAGAGGGGGAGGTGCTCTGTAGTCTTACCTCACTTCCTATCCTGTTTTCTCTCCAGGTCGAATGCCACAAAAAATCGCATGAATAAAGCAAATGCTGCATTAAGGCCACTAGATGGAGCTGACGATCATAGTACATGTGTTTTATTTGCCTATTCTCATCAGCTCCATCTAGTGGCCATACCGTGGTGTTTTCCTGATCCACTGTTTTGTATATGAGTGAATAACATTCGACGTGGAGAGAAAATAGCCCATATTTCACAAGACAAATAGCTCAGAGATTTTGGGTGAAAATAAAGTCAGAAAAGGAATGCGGTCCCCTCATGTCAGCACCGGTACTCAGCAATAGACAATGATTTCGTTCTTCGGTTCGGATCTATTAGGGAATCACAATTTATTTCTGGTCTCCAGAAGTTTTCTTAGACATTCATTGCTGTCAGAATTTCACATTTTTTGCAGCACTTTTTTAGTACCAGCGAGTTCGATTTGTTCATTTAAAAAAGTCATAAATCCCACCAATCCCAACTATTCCCCCATAATTACTTGGGAGCGTATTAAAAAAAATACGTATAATATATATATATACACATATTCTGCCATTGAAACTGCAAGCAAATTAATTCTGTATGAATGGTGCCAGATCGAATGTTCTTGGGCTATATTCTCTGAATGATCGAATGTTAAACTGTAAAAAAAAAAATAACACTGTGAATGGGGAAAATGCTACATAACGACCACTAGATGGAGCTGAATATCATAGAAAAATACGTTTGCTTCTCAGCTCCATCTAGTGGCGCTGTATTTTCCTTATGCAAGGAATGTTCTTAAGCTATATTCTCTGCAGATCGAATGTTAACCTAAAAAAAAAAAAAAAAAAAAAAAAAAGCACTACGAATGGGGAACATACTGCATTATGACCACTAGAGGGAGCTGAGTGTTATAAGGAATAAGTGTGCTTCTCAGCTCCATCTAGTGACCCTGTATTTTCCTTATGCAGGGAATGTTCTTAAGCTATATTCTCTGCAGATCGAATGTTAAACTTAAAAAAAAAAAAAAAAAGCACTATGAATGGGGAACATACTGCATTATGACCACTAGAGGGAGCTGAGTGTTATAAGGAATAAGGGTGCTTCTCAGCTCCATCTAGTGGAGCTGTATTTCCCCTATTCGGGGAATTTTCTCAGGCTATATTCTCTGCAGATCAAATGTTAAACTGTAAAAAAAAAAAACACTGCGAATGGGGAAAAAATGCATTATGAACACTAGATGGAGCTGAGTATTATAGGAGATACGTGCGTTCCTCAGCTCCATCTAGTGGCGCTGTATTTTCCTTATTCGGGGAATGTTCTCAGGCTATATTTCTCTGAAGGTCGAATGTTAAACGTTAAAAAAAAAGCACTATGAATGGGGAAAATACTGCATTATGAACACTAGATGGAGCTGAGTATTGTAGAAAGTACCTGCGCTCCTCGGCTCCATCTAGTGACGCTGTATTTTCCTTATTCAGGGAATGTTCTCAGGCTATATTCTATGCAGATCGAATGTTAAACTGTAAAGCACCGTGGATGGGGAAATACTGCATTTTGTTCACTAGATGAAGTCATCACAGGAAATAAGTGCTCCTCATCTCCATCTTTTGGCGCTGTATTTTCCCTATTCAGGGTTAGGGTTAGGGAAAGTTCTCAGGCTATATTCTCTGCAGATCGAATGTTAAACTGTTACAAATGCAGTGAATGGGGAAAATACTGTATTATGACCACACGATCATGTCGAGTATCATAGAAAATAAGTTTGCTCCTCAGCGCCACCTAGTGGCACTGTATTTTCACTGTTCAGGGAATGTTCTCAGGCTATGTTCTCTGCAGATCGAATGTTAAACTGTTACAAATGCAGTGAATGGGGAAAATACTGTATTAGGACCACCAGATAGAACTGAATATCATAGAAAAATAAGTGTGCTTCTCAGCTGTTTTTTCCCTATTCAATTTTTTTTTTTTCATGTATAACATTCGACCTGCAGAGATTATAACCTGAGAACATTCGATTTTGCAGTTTTGATGATCAACAAACAGCTATGAATTTTTTTTTTTCTCTACCCTCACACCAGAGAAGACGTTGGTTGTGTTTGGCAGTTGTCCAGAATGAGGATTGTTCTAAGTTCCTCCACAGCCACCGATCCTACTGACCTGCAGTGGAAGATGGCAGGTAGAGGATGAGAGTCTGAATAGTGCCTGAATGGTGGGATTGGGGGTGACAGAACACAAATCCAACGATTGGTGGCTTCCCTCTTCACCTCCAGTGCGCCACCTCCGTGCTGTGGTTGCAGGAGGTCCTGGTCCTTTGAAGGTTCTCCAGTGCCAAGGCCTGGTCCTCCGGAGAGAGTCCGTGGATCACCATGAGGAACCGGTAGTTGCAGACGCTCCATTTTAGATTGTGTTTGGCAAACCTGGCACTGGTGAGAAGCCTGATCTTGGCCCTCTCTGCTAAAATCCCGAGATAGGCGTCCTCCACGGGGATGGGAGGA
Organism: Aquarana catesbeiana; assembly: GCF_042186555.1. Classification (NCBI taxonomy): domain Eukaryota; kingdom Metazoa; phylum Chordata; class Amphibia; order Anura; family Ranidae; genus Aquarana; species Aquarana catesbeiana. The sequence continues at coordinate 980,229,894 of NC_133324.1, read as the reverse complement.
ACGGTCCTTGCGGCACGTAGGATGGACTTGGCCGTGTAGAAGGACACGATATACCCGATTCCGTTGGCGTACGCCGGGTACACACGGGGTTCGTACTCCCGGTACGAAACGTACCATTTGCTGAGTGGATCCCGAACAACGACTCTCTTCTGCTCCGGGACGACAGAGCCCACGTAGAGGTGGCCAGTACCGTGGCCGCGATCCCTCAGAAAGGACGGGAGGTAGTGCGTGTTGACGAAACAGTCATCGTCTGTTTTCAGAATGTACCGCGGCCGGCACCTATCCACCGCCCACTTCATGCCATGCATGACCTTTAGGGTTAGGTTACGGTAGGAGTCCAGGTAGTCACCCATGAGAATATCATCATTGGCCTTCTGCTCATTGTGGATACGCCAATCGAGTTCTACATCCAACGTCTGTCCGACTAAAAAGACCACCTGCCATTTGTCAGTGGTCCTTTCGGTTGGAGAGGCCCATGTCCTTCGTATGGCCTTCCGGGAGTCATGATGGTCAGGCTTTGAGGTCACCAAGATAAGAAGGAGTAGCTCCGTCTGGCATTTCGGTTCTGGAAGCTCCTCTGAGAAGAGAGATGGGAAATTAATACCTTTTCTTCCAGACGGTGCAAAGTCAAAAAACCAAAACCATCGTCCCCTCGCGTCTTCCAGAAATTGGGACCACGAATTCCAGAGCAGGAGGAAGGAGAAGAAGACGGTGACACCGAGGAGAACCTTCAAACACCAGGCTCGTCTGATGGCCATCGAAGGGGGTCTACATCTTCCTGAGCGTAGACTCTCTGATGAGAGTGGACAGGCAGATACACAAAATTATCGCTGATTCCAAGGGTCAGGGTACAACGCGCGGCGTGTCATAACCTCGTTTGGCATCCAGAGTTTGTATTCCTGCCTCCCTCTGGATTCAGCGAATGGGAAAAGCTTCTGTTCCTGGAGGATGAATCTTTTATGAGGTCCCTTTAGAAAGCATTGCAGGAATTCCCCATCGGAGGCTCCCAACCTTCAGCATGTAAACAGCGGCCATGTGATCGGAAAGGAGCCAAGCCCGGCCTCCAGTCCTTTATCAAATAAATCGGTGAAAGGCCATGCCAGATTGTGGTTGGACATTGTCCTGGGGATGGAGAATAAAAAGGACAAGGAGGGGAGAGGGAGAGGCTGGTTGGAAGGGGGGGGGGGGAGTTTGCAGGAGGGATGAATAGAACAAGTCTTCCTCTGTAATCCAACATACCAGACTCTCAAGTTACAGCAAACAAGGGAGGCTGGGCAACAGCAAAGAGGAGATAGAGGCTGAGAACACATCTGAGCTGATTCAGGAGCCACTCCTGTGTGGAGGATAGAGGGGCATGGAGATTTGAGGGGCCACTTTGGAGGACAGACCAGTGGAGATAGATTTGAGGGGCCCCTGTGGAGGCACACTGGTGGGGAGAGGTTTGAGAGGTCCCTGTGGAGGATAGAAGGATAGAAGGACAGAGAGATTTGAGGGTCCCCTGTGGAGGATAGAAGGACGGAGAGATTTGAGGGTCCCCTGTGGAGGATAGAAGGATGGAGAGATTGGAGGGTCCCCTGTGGAGGATAGAAGGATGGAGAGATTGGAGGGTCCCCTGTGGAGGATAGAAGGACGGAGAGATTTGAGGGTCCCCTGTGGAGGATAGAAGGATGGAGAGATTGGAGGGTCCCCTGTGGAGGATAGAAGGATGGAGAGATTGGAGGGTCCCCTGTGGAGGACAGAAGGATAGAAGTACAGAGAGATTTGAGGGTCCCCTGTGGAGGATAGAAGGACGGAGAGATTTGAGGGACTCCTGTGGAGTATAGAAGGACAGAAAGGATTGAGGGACCCCTGCCGGGGGTGGGTGGGTGGGTGGGTTACCTTGGGCTGGACCTCGGGAGTCTGGCTTGAAAGGATTCTACCACAGGAGGCAGTTGGAAGGAGGCTTTCCGGAGAAGCAGCAGAAGCAAAGAGAGTGAGTGGATCAGTACGGTGCTGGGACAGACAAGGGGAGGGACTGCCAGCTGTAGCAGGTCTCTCTTGTAGACAGCGGTGTGTCGAGTCTTCATTCAAACTTGCCCTCGGGAATCTCCAGTGTGTGCCAGTCAGGAGGACTGGGAATAGGAAGCAGCCAGGTGGGCTAGCATTTTTTTGGGAAGTAGAGCTTGGACCAGGGTCTACAGGGAAGCAGATGGTATTGCAGGAAGCATCTCACTCCACATTTTCTACAAGGGACTTCCTAGTTCCTAGCCTGTAATGGGCTGCTGTTGATCTAACGAGAGACTGTTCGTTCCTCCAGGAGTGAACCAGCAGAGCCGTGCAAAGGAACCAAGTTTGAAGCAGGAGGAGGAAGTGGAAGCAGTAAATAGGGAGGAAGTTGTCCCTGGTTCTGTTGTTACTGTCAAGTTGGGCATCCCATAATCCCCAACCCCATCCGGGTTATTATCCGCTAAATAAAACCACAAAACCAAGCTCAAGGACTGTTTTCTGAGTCTGGATCCAAGAAGGAAATGCAGTGTGACTGGCTGTGTAGCAGTGGGGAACCCAGACATCTGCAACTCCTACCGGGGTATTGCTACATTTATATTATTAATCCCCCCCCTCCCCCATACAGCGCTGGCTCTTCTCTCTGGTGAGGCTGTCGGCTCTTCTGGGTCGCCCCCCACAGCTGTGCCAGCACTACAACCAGTCAGCTCTTGGGCACTGGCTTTAAGGTATAGGCAGTGAATTGCTTGCCCCTCATCACTACGCCTATGTCTACCCCCCAGCCTCCAACTCCCATGATTCCATTGTGCAGTCCCATGACTCTTGTCCCTTTAGATTCTCTGACCTCTATGCAATCCTGTGACCCCAGTGTCATCAATCTCTACAGTGACCCCAGTGTCTCCAGTATACCCAGTGTCCCTAGTGCCCCCAGTGATCCCAGTGTCTCCAGTATACCCAGTGCCCTTAGTGTCCCCAGTGACCTCAGTGTCTCCAGTATACCCAGTGTCCTTAGTGTCCCCAGTGATCCCAGTGTCTCCAGTATACCCAGTGCCCTTAGTGTCCCCAGTGACCCCAGTGTCTCCAGTATACCCAGTGTCCTTAGTATCCCCAGTGATCCCAGTGTCTCCAGTATACCCAGTGTTCTTAGTGACCCCAGTGTCTCCAGTATACCCAGTGTCTCCAGTGTTCTTAGTGTTCCCAGTGACCCCAGTGTCTCCTGTGACCTTAGTGTCCCCAGTGACCCCTAATGTATCCAGTAATCCCAGTGTCTTCATTGTCTCAAGTGACCACAGTGTCCTTTGTGTCTCCAGTGATCCCAGTGTCCCCAGTGACCCATGTCTCCACTATCCCCAGTGATCCCAGTGACTCAAACGTCTCCTGTGTCCCCAAATGTCTCATGTGACCCCAAATGTGTCATGTGTTCCCTGTGTATCATTGACCCCAGTATCTCCGGTGACACCAGTGTCTTCAGTGACCCCAGTATCTCCAGTGACCTCAGTTTCCCCTGTGTCCCCTGTGTATCAAGTGACCCCATTATCTCCAGTGACCCCAGTATCTCCAGTGACCTCAGTTTCCCCTGTGTCTCCACAGTGTCCCCAGTCTCTCCAGTGACCACAGTATCTTTAGTGATTTCATTGTCCCCAGTCCCTCCAGTGACCCCAGTCTCCTTAATGTTTCCAGTGATCCCAGTGACCCCAGTGCCCTTGGTGTCTCCAGTGTCCCCAGTATCTCCAGTGATCCCAGTGACCTCAGTGTCTCCAGTAACTGCAGTCTCTTTAGTGTCTCCAGTGTCCCCAGTGTGTCCAGTGACCCCAGTGTCCTTAGTGTCTCCAGGGATCCCAGTGCCCCCAGTGTCTCCAGAATCCCCAGTGTCTCCAGCATCCCCAGTGTCTCCAGTGATCCTAGTGTCTCCAGTAACCCCAATGTGTCTAGTGACCCCAGTGTTTCTAGTATCTCCATTGGCCCCAGTGTGCCTAGTGATCCTAGTGTCTTCAGTGGCCCCAGTGTGCCTAGTGAACCCAGTGTCTCCAGTGTGTCTAATGTCTCCAGTGACCCCAATGTGCCTATTGACCCCAGTGTCTTCAGTAACCCCAGTGTCTCCAGTAAGCCCAGTGTCTCTAGTAACTCCAGTGTCTTTAGTGTTCCCAGTGATCCCAGTGTCTCCAGTGACCCAAGTATCTCCAGTTATCCCAGTGCACCCAGTGATCCCAATGTCTCCAGTGTGTCTGGTGTCTCCAGGGTCTTCAGTGCCTCCAGTGATTCCAGTGTCTCTAGTGTCCCCATTCTCTCCAGTGACTCCAGAGTCTCCAGTGACCCCAATGTGCCTATTGACACCAGTGTCTTCAGTAACCCCAGTGTCTCCATTGTGCCCAGTGACCCCAAGTGTCTCCAGTGTCCCCAGTTTGTCTAGTGACCTCAGTGACCACAGTATCTCCAGTAATCTCAGTGTCTCCAGTAACCCCAGTATCCCCAGTATCTGCAGTGACTTCAGTGTTTCCAGTGACCTCAGTATTTCCAGTAAACCCAGTGTATCCAGTATCTTCAGTGACCCCAGTATCTCCAGTGACCACAGTATCTCCAGTGACCACAGTATCTCCAGTGATTTCAGTGTCCCCAGTCTCTCCAGTGACCCCAGTATCTCCATTGGCCCTAGTGTGCCTAGTGACCCCAGTGTCTCCAGTGTGTCTAATGTCCCCCGTGTCCCCAGTCTCTCCAGTGGCCACAGTATCTCTAGTGATTTCAGTGTCCCCAGTCTCTCCAGTGACCCCAGTATCTCCATTGGCCCCAGTTTGCCTAGCGACCCCAGTGTCTACAGTGACCCCAGTATCTCCAGTGGCCCTAGTGTATCCAGTTACCCCAGTGTCTCCAGTAACTCCAGTGTCTTTAGTGTCTCCAGTGATCCCAGTGTCTCCAGTGACCCCAGTTTCTCCAGTGTACCCAGTGTCTCCAGTGACCCGAGTCTCCAGTGACTCCAGTGTCTGCAGGTGACCCCGTGTGCCCAGTGTCCCCAGTATCTCCAGTAATCTCAGTGTCTCCAGTAACTCCAGTGACCCCAGTATTTCCAGTGTCCCCTGGAGACACTAAAGAGACTGCAGTTACTGGAGACACTGAGGTCACTGGGATCACTGGAGATACTGGGGACACTGGAGACACCAAGGGCACTGGGGTCACTGGGATCACTGGAAACATTAAGGAGACTGGGGTCACTGGAGGGACTGGGGACAATGAAATCACTAAAGATACTGTGGTCACTGGAGAGACTGGGGACACTGTGGAGACACAGGGGAAACTGAGGTCACTGGAGATACTGGGGTCACTGGAGATAATGGGGTCACTTGATACACAGGGGACACAGGTAGGAGTTGCAGATGTCTGGGTTCCCCACTGCTACACAGCCAGTCACTGCTACACAGCCAGTCACACTGCATTTCCTTCTTGGATCCAGACTCAGAAAACAGTCCTTGAGCTTGGTTTTGTGGTTTTATTTAGCGGATAATAACCCGGATGGGGTTGGGGATTATGGGATGCCCAACTTGACAGTAACAACAGAACCAGGGACAACTTCCTCCCTATTTACTGCTTCCACTTCCTCCTCCTGCTTCAAACTTGGTTCCTTTGCACGGCTCTGCTGGTTCACTCCTGGAGGAACGAACAGTCTCTCGTTAGATCAACAGCAGCCCATTACAGGCTAGGAACTAGGAAGTCCCTTGTAGAAAATGTGGAGTGAGATGCTTCCTGCAATACCATCTGCTTCCCTGTAGACCCTGGTCCAAGCTCTACTTCCCAAACAAATGCTAGCCCACCTGGCTGCTTCCTATTCCCAGTCCTCCTGACTGGCACACACTGGAGATTCCGAGGGCAAGTTTGAATGAAGACTCGACACACCGCTGTCTACAAGAGAGACCTGCTACAGCTGGCAGTCCCTCCCCTTGTCTGTCCCAGCACCGTACTGATCCACTCACTCTCTTTGCTTCTGCTGCTTCTCCGGAAAGCCTCCTTCCAACTGCCTCCTGTGGTAGAATCCTTTCAAGCCAGACTCCCGAGGTCCAACCCAAGGTAACCCACCCACCCACCCCCGGCAGGGGTCCCTCAATCCTTTCTGTCCTTCTATACTCCACAGGAGTCCACAGACACACTGGGATCACTGGGGACACTGGGGTCACTGGAGACACTGGGGTCACTGGAGACACTGACATCACTGGAAGCACTGGAGACACTAGTATCACTGGGGACACTGGGCACAATGGGGTCACTGTAGACACTGGGGTCACTAGGCACATTGAGGTCACTGGAGACACTGGGCACATTAGACACACTAGAGACACTGGGGTCATTAGGCACACTGGGGCCACTAAAAACACTGGGGTCACTAAGCACACTGGGACCAATGGAGATACTGGGGTCACTGGAGAGACTAGGGACACTGGAGACACTAAGATTACTGGAGATACTGTGGTCACTGGAGAGACTGGAGAAACTGGGGTCACTGGAGAGACTGGGGACACTGGAGACATTGAAATCACTGGAGATACTGTGGTCACTGGAGAGTCTAGAGACACGGGGTACACTGAGGTCACTAGAGATACTGGAGTCACTGGATACATGGTCGACACTGGAGACACTGGGGTCACTGGGGATGTTGTGGTCCCTGAGGTCACTGGATACACAGGGGACACTGGAGACACTGGGGTCAGTGGAAATACTGGGGTCACCAGAAACACAGAGGTCACCAGAGATACTGGGATCACTGGATATTTTGGGGACACTAGAGACTCTGGGGTCACTGGAGATATTGTGGTGACTGGATACACAGGGGACACTGGAAATCCTGGGTTCAGTGGAAACACTGAGGTCACTGGAGATACTGGAGACACGTGGGATACTGAGGTACTGAGGTCACTGGAGATACTGGGATCACTGGATGCATGGGCGACACTGGGGCCCCTGGAGATATTGTGGTCATTGTGGTAACTGGATACACAGGGGACTAAGTGTCCTTAGTGTCTCCAGGGATCCCAGTGCCCCCAGTGTCTCCAGAATCCCCAGTGTCTCCAGCATCCCCAGTGTCTCCAGTGATCCTAGTGTCTCCAGTAACCCCAATGTGTCTAGTGACCCCAGTGTTTCTAGTATCTCCATTGGCCCCAGTGTGCCTAGTGATCCTAGTGTCTTCAGTGGCCCCAGTGTGCCTAGTGAACCCAGTGTCTCCATTGTGTCTAATGTCTCCAGTGACCCCAATGTGCCTATTGACCCCAGTGTCTTCAGTAACCCCAGTGTCTCCAGTAAGCCCAGTGTCTCTAGTAACTCCAGTGTCTTTAGTGTTCCCAGTGATCCCAGTGTCTCCAGTGACCCAAGTATCTCCAGTTATCCCAGTGCACCCAGTGATCCCAATGTCTCCAGTGTGTCTAGTGTCTCCAGGGTCTTCAGTGCCTCCAGTGATTCCAGTGTCTCTAGTGTCCCCATTCTCTCCAGTGACTCCAGAGTCTCCAGTGACCCCAATGTGCCTATTGACACCAGTGTCTTCAGTAACCCCAGTGTCTCCATTGTGCCCAGTGACCCCAAGTGTCTCCAGTGTCCCCAGTTTGTCTAGTGACCTCAGTGACCACAGTATCTCCAGTAATCTCAGTGTCTCCAGTAACCCCAGTATCCCCAGTATCTGCAGTGACTTCAGTGTTTCCAGTGACCCCAGTATTTCCAGTAAACCCAGTGTATCCAGTATCTTCAGTGACCCCAGTATCTCCAGTGACCACAGTATCTCCAGTGACCACAGTATCTCCAGTGATTTCAGTGTCCCCAGTCTCTCCAGTGACCCCAGTATCTCCATTGGCCCTAGTGTGCCTAGTGACCCCAGTGTCTCCAGTGTGTCTAATGTCCCCCGTGTCCCCAGTCTCTCCAGTGGCCACAGTATCTCTAGTGATTTCAGTGTCCCCAGTCTCTCCAGTGACCCCAGTATCTCCATTGGCCCCAGTTTGCCTAGCGACCCCAGTGTCTACAGTGACCCCAGTATCTCCAGTGGCCCTAGTGTATCCAGTTACCCCAGTGTCTCCAGTAACTCCAGTGTCTTTAGTGTCTCCAGTGATCCCAGTGTCTCCAGTGACCCCAGTTTCTCCAGTGTACCCAGTGTCTCCAGTGACCCGAGTCTCCAGTGACTCCAGTGTCTGCAGGTGACCCCGTGTGCCCAGTGTCCCCAGTATCTCCAGTAATCTCAGTGTCTCCAGTAACTCCAGTGACCCCAGTATTTCCAGTGTCCCCTGTGTATCCAGTTACCACAATGACCACAATATCTCCAGTGACCCCAGTATCTCCAGTGACCTAGGTGTTTCTAGTGATCCCAGTATTTCCAGTGACAGCAGTATCTCCAGTCATTTCAGTGTCCCCAGTTTCTCCAGTGTCCCTAGTCTCTCTAGTGACCACAGTATCTCCAGTGATTTCAGTGTCTCCATTGTCCCCAGTCTCTCCAGTGATCCCAGTGTCTCAAGTGACCCCAGTGTCTCCATTGGTCCCAATGTGCCTATTGACACCAGTGTCTTCAGTAACCCCAGTGTCTCCATTGTGCCCAGTGACCCCAAGTGTCTCCAGTGTCCCCAGTTTGTCTAGTGACCTCAGTGACCACAGTATCTCCAGTAATCTCAGTGTCTCCAGTAACCCCAGTATCCCCAGTATCTGCAGTGACTTCAGTGTTTCCAGTGACCCCAGTATTTCCAGTAAACCCAGTGTATCCAGTATCTTCAGTGACCCCAGTATCTCCAGTGACCACAGTATCTCCAGTGACCACAGTATCTCCAGTGATTTCAGTGTCCCCAGTCTCTCCAGTGACCCCAGTATCTCCATTGGCCCTAGTGTGCCTAGTGACCCCAGTGTCTCCAGTGTGTCTAATGTCCCCCGTGTCCCCAGTCTCTCCAGTGGCCACAGTATCTCTAGTGATTTCAGTGTCCCCAGTCTCTCCAGTGACCCCAGTATCTCCATTGGCCCCAGTTTGCCTAGCGACCCCAGTGTCTACAGTGACCCCAGTATCTCCAGTGGCCCTAGTGTATCCAGTTACCCCAGTGTCTCCAGTAACTCCAGTGTCTTTAGTGTCTCCAGTGATCCCAGTGTCTCCAGTGACCCCAGTTTCTCCAGTGTACCCAGTGTCTCCAGTGACCCGAGTCTCCAGTGACTCCAGTGTCTGCAGGTGACCCCGTGTGCCCAGTGTCCCCAGTATCTCCAGTAATCTCAGTGTCTCCAGTAACTCCAGTGACCCCAGTATTTCCAGTGTCCCCTGTGTATCCAGTTACCACAATGACCACAATATCTCCAGTGACCCCAGTATCTCCAGTGACCTAGGTGTTTCTAGTGATCCCAGTATTTCCAGTGACAGCAGTATCTCCAGTCATTTCAGTGTCCCCAGTTTCTCCAGTGTCCCTAGTCTCTCTAGCGACCACAGTATCTCCAGTGATTTCAGTGTCTCCATTGTCCCCAGTCTCTCCAGTGATCCCAGTGTCTCAAGTGACCCCAGTGTCTCCATTGGTCCCAGTGTGCCTAGTGACCCCAGTGTCTCTAGTGTGTCTAATGTCCCCAGTGTCTCCAGTGACCCCACTGTCTCCAGTGACCCCAATGTGCCTAGTGACCCCAGGGTCTACAGAGACCCCAATGTGCCTAGTGACCCTAGTGTCTCCAGTGATCCCAGTGTCTCCAGTAACCCCAGTGTCCTTAGTGTCTCCAGTTTCCCCAGTGCTTCCAGTGATCTCAGTGTCTCCGGTGATCCCAGTATCCCCAGTGTGTCTAGTGCCTCCAGTGATTCCAGTGTCTCTAGTGTCCCCAATATTTCCAGTGACCTCAGAGTCTCCAGTGACCTCAATGTGCCTATTGACCCTAATGTCTTCAGTGACCCCAGTGTCTCAAGCCACTCCAGTGTCTCCAGTGTGCCCAGTGTCCCCAGTGTCCCTAGTGACCGCAGTATCTCCAGTAATCTCAGTGTCTCCAGTAACCCCAGTAGCTCCAGTGACCCCAGTGTTTTCAGTGCCCCCTGTATTTCCAATGCCCCTTGTGTATCCAGTGCCCCCTGTGTATCCAGTGCCCCCTGTGTATCCAGTGCCCCCTGTGTATCCAGTGACCCCAGTGTATCCAGGGGCCCCAGTGTCGCCCATGCATCCAGTGATCCCAGTATCTCCAGTGACCTCAGTACCTCAGTATCCCACGTGTCTCCAGTATCTCCAGTGACCTCAGTGTTTCCACTGAACCCAGGATTTCCAGTGTCCCCTGTGTATCCAGTCACCACAATATCTCCAGTGACCCCAGAGTCTCTAGTGTCCCCAAAATATCCAGTGATCCCAGTATCTCTGGTGACCTCAGGTTTTCCAGTGACCACAGTATTTCCAGTGATCCCAGTGTCTCCAGTGCCCCTTGTGTATCCAGTGACCCCAGTGTATCCAGGGACCCCATTGTCTCCAGTGTCGCCTATGTATCCAGTGTCCCCAGTCTCTCCAGTGACTGCAATATCTCCAGGGATTTCAGTGTCTCCAATGTCCCCAGTCTCTCTGGGTACCCCAGTATCTCAATTGTCCCCAGTGTTCCTAGTGACCCCAGTCTCTCCAGTGTGTCTAATGTACATAGTGTCTCCAGAGACCCCTGTGTCTCCAGTGACCCTGCTGTGCCTAGTGACCTCAGTGTCTACCGTGACCCCAGTATCTCCAGTAATTTCAGTGTGTCCCCCGTGTCTCCAGTCTCTTCAGTGACTGCATTATCTCCAGTGACCTCAGTGTCCCCCTTGTCTCCAGTTTCCCCAGTCGCTTCAGTGACCACAGTATCTCTGGTGATTTTGGTGTCTCCAGTTTCCCCAGTTTCTCCAGTTACCCCAGTATCTCCATTGGCCCCAGTATGCCTAGTGACACCAGTGTGGGCAGTGTGTCTAATGTCCCCAGTGTATCCACTGACCCCCGAGTATCTCCAGTGACTCCAGTGTGCCTAGTGACCTCAGTGTCTCCAGTGGCCCCAGTATGCCTAGTGACCCCAGTGTGGGCAGTGTGTCTAATGCCCCCAGTGTATGCAGTGACCCCTGAGTATCTCCAGTGACTCCAGTGTGCCTAGTGACCTCAGTGTCTCCAGTGGCCCCAGTATGCCTAGTGACCCCAGTGTGGGCAATGTGTCTAATGCCCCCAGTGTATGCAGTGACCCCTGAGTATCTCCAGTGACTCCAGTGTGCCTAGTGACCTCAGTGTCTCCAGTGGCCCCAGTGTGCCTAGTGACCTCAGTGTCTCCAGTGGCCCCAGTGTGCCTAGTGACCCCATGTCTCCAGTGTGTCTAATGTTCCCAGTGTCTCCAGTGACCCCCGAGTATCTCCAGTGACTCCAGTGTGCCTAGTGACCTCAGTGTCTCCAGTGGCCCCAGTGTGCCTAGTGACCTCAGTGTCTCCAGTGGCCCCAGTGTGCCTAGTGACCCCATGTCTCCAGTGCATCTAATGTCCCCAGTGTCTCCAGTGACCCCAGCACTCCTGTTCCTCCAAGTGACCTCACCTTATTTCTATGCCTTCGATGCACACTGAGCCCCAACCTGAAACCTGGAGATGCCCCCCCCCCCCCCTTTTCATGACACAACAATTATCACACTCAGTACAGGAATTCCTTCTCCATTATAAATGCCTTCACTTAGATGATCTCCATTCAGACCAGGCTGTCCAGTGACAGTGGTGAACTAGATCCCTCCAGGGGGGGGGGGGGGGGTGTGAACTAGATCCCCCCAGAGGGGGGGGGGGGTCAGGAGCAATGGGCCCCTTTGCTTCCCACAGCTTTATTCTTACTGTAATCACTGAGCCCCCCTGCAGAAGTCACATCTCTAGTCCTGGACAGCTTGGACCCCACATGTGAATATGGAGAGGATGATGAATACAGAGCGTAACAATTGATGGTGATGGGTGTGATCAATAATATTAATCAGGATGAATGTAATAATAATAATCACATAAAATAATGGGTGTGTAATAATATTTTATAATAAATAACGATGAGTAATAATAATAATAATACAGTATGTGTACAGTGATATATAATATAATAGAATGGGTAATAATAAATTATATAAAATAATAGAAAGGGTAATAATAATATTAATAATAGATAATATAAATTAATAGGAGGGGCAATAATACAGTATGTGTACAGTAGGAGGGTGGGAGCGGCTGCTACCAGCTCAGCACACAGGTAGGATAGAGGAGGGGGCGGAGGATAACTGAAAGTGGGCGGGACACCGAGTGAAGTCTGAACGGCTAAAGACTGCTGGGAGCGTAAGACTCCTATAAAGGTGGGCGGAGATGGGCAGGTGGTGGGCGGAGATGGACAGGTAGTGGGCGTGTCTCGGGTGTCACTGGTAACAGGTGAGTCACGAAGAGGTGAGGACAGGAGTTGGGTGGAGATGGAGAGGAGGTGGGTGGAGATGGACAGGAGGTGGGCGGAGATGGACAGGAGGTGGGCGGAGATGGACAGGAGTTGGGTGGAGATGGACAGGTGGTGGGCGGAGATGGACAGGAGGTGGGCGGAGATGGACAGGAGTTGGGTGGAGATGGACAGGTGGTGGGCGGAGATGGACAGGTAGTGGGCGTGTCTCGGGTGTCACTGGTAACAGGTGAGTCAGGAAGAGGTGAGGACAGGAGTTGGGTGGAGATGGACAGGAGGTGGGCGGAGATGGACAGGTGGTGGGCGGAGATGGACAGGTGGTGGGTGGAGATGGACAGGAGGTGGGTGGAGATGGACAGGAGGTGGGCGGAGATGGACAGGAGTTGGGTGGAGATGGACAGGTGGTGGGCGGAGATGGACAGGAGTTGGGTGGAGATGGACAGGTGGTGGGCGGAGATGGACAGGTAGTGGGCGTGTCTCGGGTGTCACTGGTAACAGGTGAGTCAGGAAGAGGTGAGGACAGGCGGTGGGCGGAGATGGAGAGGAGGTGGGTGGAGATGGACAGGAGGTGGGCGGGGATGAACAGGAGATGGGCGAAGATGGACAGGTAGTGGGCGTGTCTCGGGTGTCAGTGGTAACAGGTGAGTCAGGAAGAGGTGAGGACAGGAGGTGGGCGGAGATGGACAGGTAGTGGGCGTGTCTCGGGTGTCAGTGGTAACAGGTGAGTCAGGAAGAGGTGAGGACAGGAGGTGGGCGGGGATGAACAGGAGGTGGGCGGAGATGGACAGGTAGTGGGCGTGTCTCTGGTGTCAGTGGTAACAGGTGAGTCAGGAAGAGGTGAGGACAGGAGGTGGGCGGAGATGGACAGGTAGTGGGCGTGTCTCGGGTGTCAGTGGTAACAGGTGAGTCAGGAAGAGGTGAGGACAGGTGATCAGATGGCTACCCCGAGACCCGAAATCCGATACCAGAAAGTGCAGAACACCCCGGGGGAGGAGGAGAGGGAGGAGGTCTCCATCTACCTGTACAGGTAATATCTATATGTCTCTATATAGGGGGTCACCATCTATACATATATTATATATCCCTAGAGGAGGGGTCACCATCTACCTGTACAGGTATGACTATCTCTATATACTGTACAGTATATACTCACATGCTGTAATTAGTTTCTGGTGTTATAAGACAGAAATGTGACCCAGGGAAGGTGTATATAGAGATTTGTATATAGAGGTGTATATAGAGATGTGTGTGTGTGTGTGTGTATATATACAGGTGTGTATTTGTATATAGAGGTGTATATAGAGATGTGTGTGTGTGTGTGTGTGTGTGTATATACAGGTGTGTGTGTGTGTATATAGAGATGTGTATATAGAGATTTGTATATAGAGGTGTATATAGAGGTGTGTGTGTGTATATTGAGGTGTATATATAGATTTGTATATAGAGATCTGTATAGAGATGTATATATGTATACAGGTGACACAGGTATGTATATAGTGCTATATACTACTTCCTATATACAGTGATGTACTCTGTGCGGAGGTCGGAGTGTCAGCCCAGCACACTGTGTAAAACATATACTCTGGCATTATGTCCAATCAGGTTTGCTCTGTACTCCGTATCTGTATACCGGCCACAAATATATACAGTGCCTTGAAAAAGTATTCATACCCCCTGAAATTTCCCACACTTTGTCATGTTACAACCAAAAACATAAATGTATTTTATTGGGATTTTATGTGACAGACCAACACAAAGTGGCACATAATTGTGAAGTGGAAGGAAAATGATAAATGATACAAATATGTGAAAAGTGTGGGGGGGGGGGGGGGAATTTGTATTCAGCCTCTTTGTATCCAGCCTGCACAGAGTCCTGACCTCAACCCCATAGAACACCTTAAGGCTGGATTCACACCTTGCGGCATTTTTAGTGCTTTTTGCATTTTGCAGATTTGCACTACAGTCCATGTAACATGGTTTCCTATGGAACGTGTTCTGTAGTGCAAATCTGCAAAAAGCACTAAAAATGCCATAAGGTGTGAATTAGGCCTTTTGGGATGAATTAGAGAGGAGACAGCGAGCCAGGCCTTCTCGTCCAACATCAGTACCTTACCTCACAAATGCTCTTCTGGAAGAATGGTCAAACATTCCCATAGACACCCTCCTAAACCTTGTGGACAGCCTTCCCAGAAGAGCTGAAGCTGTAAAAGGCGGAGCCAACTCAATATTGAACCCTCCGGACTAAGACTGGGATGTCATTAAAGTTCATGTGTGTGTAAAGGCAGGCGTCCCAATACTTTTGGTAATACACTCCATATACATATATATGCCATAATTAGCTGTATACATATTGGTTAGAAGTGATGTATATTGTAGTGTTGGGGATGGAGTCGTGTCCTGTCACTTGTCACCAGCACAACCGGTGTATCAGGTTCTGCCGGTGGAGGGTGTCAGACCTGTATGGCTGGATGTGGCTGATTGTCAGTGAGGGGGAGGTGCTGGGTGTCGGTGAGGGGGAGGTGCTGGGTGTCAGGGAGGGGGCGGTGCTGATTGTCAGTGAGGGGGAGGTGCTGGGTGTCGGTGAGGAGGAGGTGCTGGGTGTCGGTGAGGAGGAGGTGCTGGGTGTCGGTGAGGGGGAGGTGCTGGGTGTCGGTGAGGGGGAGGTGCTGGGTGTCGGTGAGGGGGAGGTGCTGGGCGTCGGTGAGGGGGAGGTGCTGGGCGTCGGTGAGGGGGAGGTGCTGGGTGTCGGTGAGGGGGAGGTGCTGGGTGTCGGTGAGGGGGAGGTGCTGGGTGTCGGTGAGGGGGAGGTGCTGGGTGTCGGTGAGGGGGAGGTGCTGGGTGTCGGTGAGGGGGAGGTGCTGGGTGTCGGTGAGGGGGAGGTGCTGGGTGTCGGTGAGGAGGAGGTGCTGGGTGTCGGTGAGGAGGAGGTGCTGGGTGTCGGTGAGGGGGAGGTGCTGGGTGTCGGTGAGGGGGAGGTGCTGGGTGTCGGTGAGGGGGAGGTGCTGGGTGTCGGTGAGGGGGAGGTGCTGGGTGTCGGTGAGGGGGAGGTGCTGGGTGTCGGTGAGGGGGAGGTGCTGGGTGTCGGTGAGGGGGAGGTGCTGGGTGTCGGTGAGGGGGAGGTGCTGGGTGTCGGTGAGGGGGAGGTGCTGGGTGTCGGTGAGGGGGAGGTGCTGGGTGTCGGTGAGGGGGAGGTGCTGGGTGTCGGTGAGGGGGAGGTGCTGGGTGTCAGGGAGGGGGAGGCGCTGGGTGTCAGGGAGGGGGCGGTGCTGGGCGTCAGGGAGGGGGCGGTGCTGGGTGGCACATTTAGGGTGGCCCTTAAAAAAAGTTTACCTCTGGAAGCACCTCATGGTGTGAAGGAGTTGAAGTTGAATCTATTTATATGTCGTCCTTCTCTGGTCCCCCCATCAATATGCTAATGAAACGCTTAAATAAAATCATTTTATACCCGGTGATGTCATTACTGGGTCTTTGTGCTTCTCTATGCAATGCAAGAATTCTCTGAGGGTCTAAAAAAAAAAAAATGTTGCTCTACATAAACATAGGATATATATACTATGATATAAGAAGATTGCCAAGACACTGAAACTGAGCTGCAGCACAGTGGCCAAGACCATACAGCGGTATAACAGGACAGGTTCCCCTCAGAACAGTCCTCGCCTTGGTCCACCAAAGAAGTTGAGGTCACATGCTCAGCGTCATTTTCAGAGGTTGTCTTTGGGAAATAGACGTATGAGTGCTGCCAGCATTGGAAGGGGTGGGGGGGTCAGCCTGTCAGTGCTCAGACCATACGCCGCACACTGCATCAAATTGGTCTGCATGGCTGTCATCCCAGAAGGAAGCCTCTTCTAAAGATGATGCACAAGAAAGTCCGCAAACAGTTTGCTGAAGACAAGCAGACTAAGGACATGGATTACTGGAACCATGTCCTGTGGTCTGATGAGACCAAGATAAACTTATTTGGTTCAGATGGTGATAAGCGTGTGTGGGGGCAACCAGGTGAGGAGTACAAAGACAAGTGTGTCTTGTCTACAGTCAAGGATGGTGGTGGGAGTATTATGGTCTGGGGCTGCATGAGTGCTGCCGGCACTGGGGAGCTACAGATCATTGAGGGGACCATGAATGCCAACATGTACTGTGACATACTGAAGCAGAGCATGATCCCCTCCCTTCAGAGACTGGACCGCAGGGCAGTATTCCAACATAACGACCCCAAACACACCTCCAAGACCACCACTGCCTTGCTAAAGAAGCTGAGGGTAAAGGTGATGGACTGGCCAAGCATGTCTCCAGACCTAAACCCTATTGATCATCTGTGGGGGATCCTCAAACGGAAGGTGGAGGAGCGCAAGGCCTCTAACATCCACCAGCTCTGTGATGTCATCATGGAGGAGTAGAAGAGGACTCCAGTGACAACCTGTGAAGCTCTGGTGACCTACATGCCCAAGAGGGTTAAGGCAGTGCTGGAAAATAATGGTGGCCACACAAAATATTGACACTTTGGGTCCAATTTGGAGATTTTCACTTAGGAGTGTACTGACTTTTGTTGCCAGCGGTTTAGACATTAATGGCTGTGTGTTGAGTTATTTTGAGGGGACAGTAAATTTACACTGTTATACAAGCTGTACACTCACTACTTTACATTGTAGCCAAGTGTCATTTCTTCAGTGTTGTCACATGAAAAAATATAGACAAAAATGTGAGGGGTGTACTTACTTTTGTGAGATACTGTATCTGGAAGTGATACTTTTAGCCCACGTCAAAAATGTACCAATCCTGCCAAATAATACTTCCCCTGGTCTGTAGAGGTCATAGACTGTCCATAGGGATTGTCCCCAATCATACACTCTGATGACAGTCATCTCAGTTCTATATGGGTATCTTTGGGTGTGTCCTCGTTTACTCTCATTTGTGATCCAAAAGACATTAAACTTCAATCTGATAAAGTGTGCCCCAATGTAGAGCGTGGATCTGGATGGAGCCCCGAAAAAGGATCACTGGAAAGAACGCATACGCATCATCTTCTATCTCTTTTGTCTTCCAGTGATCAGATCCTCCCAAAGTCATTTCTGGCTGTGTTCATGACCGGCTCAGAGCATTTCCACGCAACTCCAGGTATACCCGACCAGCACAGGCCATTCCCGACCAGCACAGGCCATTCCCGACCAGCACAGGGCATGCACAGGGCATTCCCGACCAGCACGGGGCATTCCCGACCAGCACAGGGCATGCACAGGCCATTCCCGACCAGCACAGGCCATTCCCGACCAGCACAGGCCATTCCCGACCAGCACAGGGCATGCACAGGGCATTCCCGACCAGCACAGGGCATGCACAGGGCATTCCCGACCAGCACGGGGCATTCCCGACCAGCACAGGGCATTCCAGACCAGCACAGGGTATGCACGGGGCATTCCCGACCAGCACGGGGCATTCCCGACCAGCACGGGGCATTCAAGAACAACACAAGGCATTCCCGACCAGCATGGGGCATTCCCGACCAGCATGGGGCATTCCCGACCAGCACAGGGCATTCATGAACAACACGGGGCATCCAGCCATACAGGTCTGACACACTCCACCGGCAGAACCCGATACACCGGTTGTGCTGGTGACAGGTAACAGGACACGACTCCATCCCCCACACTACAGTATACATCACTTCTAACCAATATGTATACAGCTGTTCCTGGCCAATATATACATATATATTATATATCAGTGTTTCTCAACTCCAGTCCTCAAGGCGCCCCAACAGGTCATGTTTTCAGGATTTCCCTCTGATGAAATGGCTGTGGTAATTGCCAAGGCAATGAAACTGATCAATCACCTGTGCAAAATAATGGAGAGCCTGAAAACATGACCTGTTGGTGCGCCTTGAGGACTGGAGTTGAGAAGCACTGTTATATATTATATATGGACTATATTATCAAAAGTATTGGGACGCCTGCCTTTACACACATGACCTGTAATGGCATCCCAGTCTTTGTCGCAGTAAGTGGGCTTAAGCACCATATAATAATATGGTGTGACCAAATCCCCATATTTTTTTAAAGTGTTTAGGTGTTTTTAATAAGCCTTGTAGGAGGTAAATGTCTTTTTTGCATGTGTGTGCTGTAATATTTTGTTCTGTTGTACGGTCTTATGGCTGCACCATCTTTATTGCATCTTTTAGGGTGTGACCCCCAAATATCTTGCTTTTCTATTGTATGGATTCTGACCAAATCCTTTTGGGTGAGGAGCACCCCACTCCCTCATTAAGTACCTCTCATTAGTGTCCACCTGTGTCATGGGTGGAGTCTTTTAGTTCTCCCATATAGAGGAGTGTATGTCTCCCATGGTTCAGAGAAGAAGGATCTCCCATTCTATGGATAGTGTAGGACCCACTAATCATGGGGTACTTTGTCACAGTAAGTGGGCTTAAGCACCATATAGTAATATGGAGTGACCAAATCCCCATATTGGCAATCTTCTTATATCATAGTATATATATCCTATGTTTATGTAGAGCAACGTTTTTTTTCTTTAGATCCTCAGAGAGTTCTTTGCCATGAGGTGCTGATGTTGAACTTCCAATGACCAGTATGAGAGAGTGAGAGCGATAACACCAAATTTAACACACCTGCTCCCCATTCACACCCGAGACCTTGTAACACTAAAGAGTCGCATGACACCGGGGAGGGAAAATGGCTAATTGGGCCCAATTTGGACATTTTCACTTAGGGGTGTACTGACTTTTGTTGCCAGCGGTTTAGACATTAATGGCTGTGTGTGGAGTTATTTTGAGGGGACAGCAAATTTACACTGTTATACAAGCTGTACACTCACTACTTTACATTGTAGACAAGTGTCATTTCTTCAGTGTTGTCACATAAAAAGATAGAAGAAAATTGTTACATGTGAGGGGTGTACTTACTTTTGTCAGATACTGTATATACGATGAAGGGTGTATGGATTGATGGAAGCTTAAAGCCACAGCAATCCTCATGAGGGGTGTAAAAGATTAGACTAACTTTATAATCAAACCATATACAGTAGTACTTATCATATATACAGTGGGGCAAAAAAGTATTTAGTCAGCCACCAATTGTGCAAGTTCTCCCACTTAAAAAGATGAGAGAGGCCTGTAATTGTCATCATAGGTATACCTCAACTGTGAGAGACAAAATTGGGGAAACAAATCCAGACAATCACATTGTCTGATTTTTGAAATAATTTATTTGCAAATTATGGTGGAAAATAAGTATTTGGTCACCTACAAACAAGCAAGATTTCTGGCTCTCGCAGACCTGTATCTTCTTCTTTAAGAGGCTCCTCTGTCCTCCACTCATTACCTGTATTAATGGCACCTGTTTGAACTTGTTATCAGTATAAAAGACACCTGTCCACAACCTCAAACAGTCACACTCCAAACTCCACTATGGTGAAGACCAAAGAGCTGTCGAAGGACACCAGAAACAAAATTGTAGACCTGCACCAGGCTGGGAAGACTGAATCTGCAATAGGCAAGCAGCTTGGTGTGAAGAAATCAACTGTGGGAGCAATAATTAGAAAATGGAAGACATACAAGACCACTGATAATCTCCCTCGATCTGGGGCTCCACACAAGATCTCACCCCGTGGGGTCAAAATGATCACAAGAACGGTGAGCAAAAATCCCAGAACCACACGGGGGGACCTAGTGAATGACCTGCAGAGAGCTGGGACCAACGTAACAAAGGCTACCATCAGTAACACACTACGCCGCCAGGGACTCAGATCCTGCACTGCCAGACGTGTCCCCCTTGCTTAAGCCAGTACATGTCCAGGCCCCTCTGAGGTTTGCTAGAGAGCATTTGGATGATCCAGAAGAGGATTGGGAGAATGTCATATGGTCAGATGAAACCAAAGTAGAACTGTTTGGTAGAAACTCAACTCGTCGTGTTAGGAGGAGAGAGAGTGCTGAGTTGCAACCAAAGAACACCATACCTACTGTGAAGCATGGGGGTGGCAACATCATGCTTTGGGGCTGTTTCTCTGCAAAGGAAACAGGACGACTGATCCGTGTACATGAAAGAATGAATGGGGCCATGTATAGTTAGATTTTGAGTGCAAACCTCCTCCCATCAGCAAGGGCATTGAAGATGAAACGTGGCTGGGTCTTTCAGCATGACAATGATCCCGGGCAACGAAGGAGTGGCTTCGTAAGAAGCATTTCAAGGTCCTGGAGTGGCCTAGCCAGTCTCCAGATCTCAACTCCATAGAAAACGTTTGGAGGGAGTTGAAAGTCTGTGTTGCCCAGCGACAGCCCCAAAACATCACTGCTCTAGAGGAGATCTGCATGGAGGAATGGGCCAACATACCAGCAACAGTGTGTGACAACCTTGTGAAGACTTACAGAAAACGTTTGACCTCTGTCATTGCCAACAAAGGATATATAACAAAGTATTGAGATGAACTTTTCATATTGACCAAATACTTATTTTCCACCATCATTTGTAAATACATTCTTTCAAAAATCAGACTGATTTGTTTCCACATTTTGTCCCTCGTAGTTGAGGTATACCTATGATGACAATTATAGGCCTCTCTCATCTTTTTAAGTGGGAGAACTTGCACAATTGATGGCTGACTAAATACTTTTTTGCCCCACAGTAGTAACAACACCCCTTAAGACTGGGACTTGTCCCTTTTAAAAAGTAACACATTCTTAAATAGAGCTTGCCAGTCACTCAATAAAGGTTAGGACACCTATAAAGTAGATCAAATAAAGATAGATAGATAGATATCCGAGAAAAGAGGGGAGCTAGGATAGATACCAGGAAGTGGTATAGTAGATATGATTCCCTTGGGAGCTCACTAGTGGAGCAATTTTCAACCTAACTTCCATCCCTCAGCCTAACCCTTAACTTAACCTCCCTCCCTCAACATAACCCTTTCCACTAATCCCCAATGTAACCCTAACCCTTTCCACTAACCGTTAACCTAACCTCCATCCCTCAACCTAACCCTTTCCACTAATCCATAATGTAACCCTAACCCTTTCCATTAACACTCAACCTAACGGGGGGGGGGGTGATATTGGTTTGCCCCCCCCCCCAGAGTATTGAGCACCAGCCACCACTGCTTTCCACTAACCCTCAACCTAACCTCTATCCCTCAGCCTAACCCTTTCCACTAATCCTCAACCTAACCCTTTCCACTAACCCCCAACCTAACCTCAAACCTTCAACCGACCCTTCATCCCTCAGCCTAACCCTTTCCACTATCCCTCAACCTAACCATTATCCCTCAACTTAACCCTTTCCACTAATCCTTAATCTAACCCTAACTCTTTCCACTAACCCTCAGCCTAACCCTTTCCACTAATCCTCAACCTAACCTCCACTCAGCCTAGCCCTTTCCACTAATCCTCACCCTTACCTCCATCCCTAAGCTTAACCCTTTCCATTAACCTTCAACCTAACCTTTATCCCTCAACCCAACCCTTTCCACTAATCTTCAACTTAACCCTCATCACTCAGCCTAACCCTTTCTACTAATCCCCAACCTAACCTGCATTTTTCGGCCTAACCCATTCCACTAACCCTCAACCTAACCTCCATCCCTCAACCCATTCCTTTCCACTAATCCTCTACCTAACTTCTATTCATCAACCCAACCCTTTCCACTATCCCTCAACCTAACCCTGACATCTTAATATGCAATTCTGCCATTAAACCCTAATCTGATTTCCATTTGCTTCTATAGTACTTCTACTAACACTACTTCATTTGCCAAAACAAATCCATACCATAAGTATACCAGAACTTTTTTTTTTTTTGCTAGATATGGTACCCATGGTCAGAGATTGGAGAGGTGGGTGTGTGTGATTTGGAAAGATATATGAAGAGGAGATGAGATACCAAACATGATGATATATAGAATATTAAATAGATACAAAATTAATAAAAAAAAATCTTTATTTAATACAGATCAAAACCATTAAAACCTATTCAAAGTCCTACTTAATGTCTATGTATTGAGTATTGCTTCAGGGATGAGTTACTTGAACACATAACTTGGTTTGGTGAGAACAATATGAGTTTACTATAATGATATATAGAATAAATCGTTTTCATTGTTTTTGCAGCCAGCCATCATCGCCCATCATCCGGGAACGCTATAGAGAATCCTGTTTTCGAATCTTCTCCTCCTTACTCCTACTGGTGGTGGCCGTCAGCTTTGTCTTGTACGACGTCAAGTTCAGAAATACAGAAACACCAGCCACACAACCAAAGTTCAGTGACCACCTTGACGAGTCCTCGGATAGTAGTGTTTTTGAAGGTCCCCCATCACTGACCAACCATGAAGAGCTAGGAGAAGGTCATCACCACCACCATGATTCCCAAACATCGGACCAAGAAGAGAATGAGGGAGATGAAGATGGAAACTCTTCTTCTGGCCATCACCATTTTGGAAGCACCTTTCACCAAGCAGCAGCCGTTACCGACTCTGGTGAGGAATATAATCTGGTGATTATAGAACCCTATGACCTCTTAGGGGTATTTTAAGAAAGCTGTGAATAGTTTTTGTTTTAGAATTTTCCTTTTGTATTTTATTATACAAAGACCCTAACTACTAAACTAGAAGGACTATAACACTACTAATAGGTAAAAAATGATCAAAAATATTTATTGTACAGAGTAAAAACATTGGAAAAAAATGAAATTGTACATACGTACCACAAACGTGACATCAAAAAATGAACATAAAATTGTTCTTCTTAGTGTTGATTATCACCAGCCCCACATGTAAGACTTGCTGTTGCTCTGACGCAGGTTGAGTTTCGCAGGGCAC
Organism: Aquarana catesbeiana; assembly: GCF_042186555.1. NCBI lineage: Eukaryota > Metazoa > Chordata > Amphibia > Anura > Ranidae > Aquarana > Aquarana catesbeiana. Next base: position 980,206,732 of record NC_133324.1, on the reverse strand, counting down.
AGCCCACTTCTTCAGGAAATTTGAAACTTAGTCATACTCTAGAATAAACAATAGGGGTGTAGTTTGTAATTATGGGACCCCACATTATGATATCCTTGGCCTAATCATATAGTGTACTTGGCAATATGATGATATACTGTATGGATGACTCTACTACCTATATGATATATCATTCCAGATGGATATCTGGAATGTTTATATAGGAGCCTGGCCCCTTTACAAACTGTGTGTGGACTGTCCCATCTGATCAGGAGGGAGCGGCCGCTGACTGTGTGAAGATTACATATGATATACTCTTTGACTCCATTTATATATCCCTTTTTTGTACAAAATGTCAAGGTATGTGGCAATAGATCACTAGACCACTACACCAAGTGATAAGATGTGATCTCGACTGACATTTGCATTGTTTATTCTAGTGTATGACTGCGTTTGAAATTCCCTGAAGAAGCGGACTGTGCCCCACGAAACGCAACCTGCGTCGGAGCAACAGCAAGTCTTACATCCCCCACAAATGTGGGGTTGGTGATAATCAACATTTTTTTGATCTCATGTTTGTGGTACATTTGTACAATTCCCTTTTTTTTTTTTTTTTTTTTTTTCCAATGTTTTTACTCTGTACAATAAATATTTTTGATACTTTTTTACCTATTGATACCGTTATAGTCCTTCTAATTTAGTACTTGGGGTCTTTGTGTAATGAATTTTTTAGGATGAGGTACCGGACTAATTTTGTGCATCTTTGAGGGCTCTCCTTGTGAGACCCCCCCTCCCATTTTTCTTATCCTTTTTGTATTTTATTTTTTAGTGATAATATCAATTTATGAATATAATTTTCAACACTAGTTTCTACTAGTTTTTTTTGTTTTTTTTTATGCACCAAATGTAAACACTGTTTCCTCCTCTCTGACTTTTCTCCCTGCTCCTTCCTCCTCTCTGACTTTTCTCCCTGCTCCTTCCTCCTCTCTGACTTTTCCCCCTGCTCCTTCCTCCTCTCTGACTTTTCCCCCTGCTCCTTCCTCCTCTCTGACTTTTCCCCCTGCTGCTTCCTCCTCTCGGAGGTTTCCCCCTGCTGCTTCCTCCTCTCGGAGGTTCCCCCTGCTGCTTCCTCCTCTCGGAGGTTTCCCCCTGCTGCTTCCTCCTCTCGGAGGTTTCCCCCTGCTGCTTCCTCCTCTCGGAGGTTTCCCCCTGCTGCTTCCTCCTCTCGGAGGTTTCCCCCTGCTGCTTCCTCCTCTCGGAGGTTTCCCCCTGCTGCTTCCTCCTCTCGGAGGTTTCCCCCTGCTGCTTCCTCCTCTCGGAGGTTTCCCCCTGCCGCTTCCTCCTCTCGGAGGTTTCCCCCTGCCGCTTCCTCCTCTCGGAGGTTTCCCCCTGCCGCTTCCTCCTCTCGGAGGTTTCCCCCTGCCGCTTCCTCCTCTCGGAGGTTTCCCCCTGCCGCTTCCTCCTCTCGGAGTCTTCCCCCTGCCGCTTCCTCCTCTCGGAGTCTTCCCCCTGCCTCTTCCTCCTCTCGGAGTCTTCCCCCTGCCGCTTCCTCCTCTCGGAGTCTTCCCCCTGCCGCTTCCTCCTCTCGGAGTCTTCCCCCTGCCTCTTCCTCCTCTCGGAGTCTTCCCCCTGCCTCTTCCTCCTCTCGGAGTCTTCCCCCTGCCTCTTCCTCCTCTCGGAGTCTTCCCCCTGCCTCTTCCTCCTCTCGGAGTCTTCCCCCTGCCTCTTCCTCCTCTCGGAGTCTTCCCCCTGCCTCTTCCTCCTCTCGGAGTCTTCCCCCTGCCTCTTCCTCCTCTCGGAGTCTTCCCCCTGCCTCTTCCTCCTCTCGGAGTCTTCCCCCTGCCTCTTCCTCCTCTCGGAGTCTTCCCCCTGCCTCTTCCTCCTCTCGGAGTCTTCCCCCTGCCTCTTCCTCCTCTCGGAGTCTTCCCCCTGCCTCTTCCTCCTCTCGGAGTCTTCCCCCTGCCTCTTCCTCCTCTCGGAGTCTTCCCCCTGCCTCTTCCTCCTCTCGGAGTCTTCCCCCTGCCTCTTCCTCCTCTCGGAGTCTTCCCCCTGCCTCTTCCTCCTCTCGGAGTCTTCCCCCTGCCTCTTCCTCCTCTCGGAGTCTTCCCCCTGCCTCTTCCTCCTCTCGGAGTCTTCCCCCTGCCTCTTCCTCCTGATCCTACCTCCTCTCCCAGTCTTTCTCCTGCTCCTTCCTTCCTCTCTGAATCTTCCCCCTGCTCCTCCCTCCTCAGGGGTGCACTTAAAGGATTCAATTGCCGTGAACTCTTTACAATACTTCAATCACTCTGAACGCTATACCAAGCTACCAGGGAACTGTCTGGGTTCATCAGGGATGCCATCAAATGACACCACCCCTGATGATAGCGTAACACATACCTAAGAACAGGATGGGATGGGTTTAAATTTGAGACCCGCCCCATTCAGACTCAGAACAGAACAAGGGTTGAACGGCAATGTTCACACGTCCCATCAGGTTCTTGGACAATCAACATCTGTTTTTCTGTTTGGATACATGCCATGGTGATTAGATGAAGGTGGTATAAATACTGGAGTGTATATATATGAAACAAAACTGCGCTTTAGGATGCGTATATAGGTTCAGAAACTCAGGTTGCTGCCTCCCTTACACAAAGTCCCTAATGAGGTTCTTTGCTGAAGTATTAGAGTAAAGAATTTTGGGTATGTTGGCGCTACCTAAAAAAATTATTTTATATACTGGGATAGCCTAAAGTATAGCACCCCCTACTCGTATTTATAGATCTTATAAGGTGTGCAGCATAGATGAACCCCCCCTTACAGTATGGGTGGTCCCACAGCTGATAGGTATGTGCCCACTGATCATATGCTTTGGAAACTATGACAAACAACAGGTGTCGCACAGCTTACTAGGTCCTACAGCGTCTGGAAAAGAAGCCAGAGGCTATATTCCGTACTGTGCATTTATTAATAACCATATAACAAAGCGGTGATGTGTGTGTGTGTGTGTGTGTGTGTGTGTGTGTATATATATATATATATATATATATATATATATATATATATATATATATATATATATATATATATATATATTGTGCTGTCCTGATCTGATATCATATGCGTAATCGACATAGATTACAGTTGCATAGAACAGAACAAATATAATAGCCCAGAAAATCCAACAGTTAAATCTTCAACATGTATTGCAACAGTCCCATATATTGATGTTATATGATTTATTCAGGTTCCCACAGGTGACTTTGGTGCTGTAACAATTTGTCAGGTGACTCTCGTGCTCCCCTTTGGTTGCTTACTCACCAGCTCCCAGAACCCCAACAGGGGTATAACGCTAAAGGTGTAGTCCGCTGGGTCACTTCACTTGTTGTTCCGTCTGACAGATAATTCTGTTGTAATCAGCTTTCCAGGTATTCCACCTGTGTTGGGAGATGGATCGCCTTGCTGCTATGTTTTGTGCTGGATGTCTCCTATGCTTTTCAATCCTTGGAGGTGTTGCTTCCCCTCATGTGTTGTAAGAAAAAAAGAGCTTCCATAGCGTGATAAAGTCTGACCACTTTATTTAAAACCATATACGCCCGCAAACCGGGGATATTTTGACATAAAAAATGAGTATGGTTAGACAGAACTAAACCAGCGAAGTTGGTTACAAAAAAAGGAAAAAATTAAAAAAGAAAAAAGTAATAATGAAAAATTAATGATAAAAAATAACAAAGAAAAAATGAAAAATGACAGGTAAAGGAAGTAAAACTAAAAAGTCCAGGCACTATTGTGTGATTCTGTCCAGGTTGGATAGGACAGCAATAATTGCCAAGCCAAATACAAAAGTAAAAAGTCCCTCCAATCCTCCAGGCATAAACAGCGCAGTGGAGGTGTATGTGCACCAGCTGCTAAGCAGCGTACTCCTCTCTCGTATGCCCTGGAGCAGACTGACAGAGCGTGATGCCGTTGTGCGCGCTTCGTCACATGACGTCCTCAGCAACGGCGAAGCGAGCACAACGGCATCACGCTCTGTCAGTCTGCTCCAGGGCATACGAGAGAGGAGTACGCTGCTTAGCAGCTGGTGCACATACACCTCCACTGCGCTGTTTATGCCTGGAGGATTGGAGGGACTTTTTACTTTTGTATTTGGCTTGGCAATTATTGCTGTCCTATCCAACCTGGACAGAATCACACAATAGTGCCTGGACTTTTTAGTTTTACTTCCTTTACCTGTCATTTTTCATTTTTTTCTTCGTTATTTTTTATCATTAATTTTTCATTATTACTTTTTTCTTTTTTACGGAATATAGCCTCTGGCTTCTTTTCCAGACGCTGTAGGACCTAGTAAGCTGTGCGACACCTGTTGTTTGTCATAGTTTCCAAAGCATATGATCAGTGGGCACATACCTATCAGCTGTGGGACCACCCATACTGTAAGGGGGGGTTCATCTATGCTGCACACCTTTATAAGATCTATAAATACGAGTAGGGGGTGCTATACTTTAGGCTATCCCAGTATATAAATATATAAAATAATTTTTTTAGGTAGCGCCAACATACCCAAATTCTTTACTCAAATACTGGAGTATGTTCCTGGTATCTTTGGGTATAAATTATGTTCCTGACGCTCATTAGAAATAAGGACAACAAAATCAATAAACATATCAAAAAAAAAAAAAAAAGAAATGAGGAGGACACAACTTCATCATGACAGAACAAGTCCAGTTGAATGTGACTCACCACTGTTAATGATTACTCCTGAAATCATCTTATTATAAAATAACAGATATTCCTCACATTCATCAAGTTTCTCTTTCCTTTCCATGGTGACAGAGACATGCTCCATGTTGGCTCGGGACATCCTCCAGTCAGGGGGTTCGGTGGTTGATGCAGGAATCTCTGCTGTGCTCTGTTTGGTGGTTTTACACCCACACACTTCCAGCTTGGGTAAGTGATTGTCTACCTTCACCTGTAGGATTGGTACTACAGACTATACATCACGGGGTAAAATGTGATTGGGAGGACCTATACATACACATCAGAGGGGGGAAGATGATTGGGAAAACTTATGCCCCGTACACACGATCGGAATTTCCGCCAACAAACCGTGGATTTTTGTTCGAAGGATGTTGGCTCAAACTTGTCTTGCATACACACGGTCACACAAATGTTGACCAACAATTCCGAACGTGAGAACGTGGTGATATACAAGACGTACGACAAGCCGAGAAAAAGGAAGTTCAATAGCCAGTGCGGCTCCTTCTGCTTGATTCTGAGCATGCGTGAACTTTTGTGCGACGGACTTGTGTACACACGATCAGACTTTCCGACAACAAAGTTTTTGTTGGTGGAAAATTTGAGAACCTGCTCTCAAACATTTGTTGGCGGAAAGTCTGACAGCAAATTTTCGATGGAGCATACACACGGTCAGACTTTCCGACAACAAGCTCACATCCAACATTTCCTGTCGGAAAGTCTGACCATGTGTACACGGTATTACACATCAAAGGTAGAAGATGTTTTGTGTGGAACTTCATATGGGAAAGTGGGGGTGCGGTAAAAGGTGATGGGAGGAACTATATATTAAGACTAGAAGGTGATTAAAGGACCTACATATCAGGGGGCAGAATATGATTGAGAAGACCTATACATCAGGGGTAGGAGATGTTTGGGTGGATCTACATGTAGAAGGCGATTAGGAAAACCAGCATTTAAGGTGTAGAAGTTGATTGAGACAACCTATACATCATGGGGTAGAAGATAATTAGGAAGACGCATACCTACACATCATAGGGTAGGAGATAATTGGGAAGACCTACACACCAGAGGTAGATGTTTTGTAAAACCTACACATGGGTATAAGAAGGTGATTGGGAGGACTTACACACTGGGAGGAGGGGGGTAGAAAATAATTGGAAGGACACATTAGGTGGGAAAAGGTGATTGGGAGGACCTACACCTTAAGGGGTAGACGATGATTGGGAGGACCTACACCTCCAAGGGGTAGAATGTGATTAGGAGGATCTACACATCAAGGGGTAGAAGGTGATTGGGAGGATCTACACATCAAGGGGTAGACGGTGATTGAGAGGACCTGCACATCAAGGGTTAGAAGGTGATTGGGAGGACATACACATCGGGGGGTAGAAGGTGATTTGGAGGATTTACACATCAGGGGATAACAGGTGACTGCGGGGACCTACACTGTGAGGTGTAAAAGGTGATTTGGATAACCTGCACATCGGGAGGTAGAGTGTGATTAGGAGGATCTACACATCAGGGGGTAGAAGGTGAATAGGAGTACCCACTTTTCAAGTTGCCCCACCTCCCCTCCAGGGTTGCCAACCTCCCGTAGCATTTTTTTTACTTGCAAAACATGGGAAATCTACTGACAGAGCAAAAATTTTTACCGACAGCCTGAAAAATGACCTGAAGAAAAAATATTTACTGATACTTACGGACAGTTGTAAAAAAACACAAACTGTCAGTAAATTTACTGATGGTTAGAAAACATGATCCCCTCCCTAAAATGTACCTGTGGGGGGAAATATACTTAGATAATATAATTACCCTTCCCTAATCTCCATAGCGCTGGTGGCAGCATCATCCTCCCTCTTTCCCGCCAGGTTTCTTTATGTATTTTGGCAAGCTCCGGTTCATCTACGTAAACAACTTTTTTTTGTGGATACTAGCGCCCAACTCACCTCCTTTCTTTGGGCCCCTCAACCCCCTAGAAACTTTACAACTACACTCGCGAGAATGTTGAGTAGCCTAGATCTCACAAGATGACCCTCCACTGTGCTGAAGGGTCTTCTTGTGATATTTTGGCTACATGGCATTCCCTGGGATCTTCTTGGCAGGTGGATGACATGAAGGTTATTGATTTTGTGGAATTAAGGGGGTTTTTGAAACTTCCAATTACTCCCTACACTCTACCAATCATCTATCACTTTCGTGTCCAATTAACCACTATATTCCACCAGTCACCTTCTACTTTTCTCTCCAATGATCGCCTACACTTCATCAATAACCTGATACCTAAAGCAGATGTTCCACCTTCAGTTCCTTACCTTCCCCAACTTCTACAGTGTAGGGAGCTACTGTATGTCATCCATCTGCAGAGAAGATCCCGGGGAATGCCATGTAGTCAAAATCTCACAAGAAGACCCTGCAGCACAGTGCAGGATCATCTTGTGAGATTTGGGCTACTCAACATTCTCGCGAGCGTAGTTGCAAAGGTAAGAGGGAGGGGACTGGTGGAATTTAGGGGGAAATGGGAAATAATTGGTTTATGTGGAATTTTCTTCTTTCTTGCTGAAATGAAAACATATACCTAACATAAAGCTAAGTCATCTCGCCATATGTCATTTCAGGTGGAGTTTTCTCGTCCATCTATTTCAACAAAGCCTCACAGAACACCTCAGTATTAAATGCAATACCCAGAGAAACATCTTCAATTTCATATGGAGTTCCTCAGGTTCTTCAGGGGTTATGGGTGCTTCATCAGAAGTTTGGGATGAAACCCTGGGCTCAGCTAGTAAGTTCTGCTGTCATTCTAGCAGAAAAGGGATTCTTGGTGGACTCCAGCCTCCGTGCTGCTCTTGTGGCAAATCATGAGAAGGTTCTAAGCTCTGAGGGTCTACGGAGCCTCTTTTGTGATCCTCAACAAAATCTTAAAGACGTTGGAGAGAGAGTAGAAAATCCCACACTTGGCAAACTCTTGGATCAGATTGGAAGTTCCGTGTCAGACCCTGTGCTTTCAAGTGACCTCATACACAGCCTGATGAGTGACATTGGGGTTACAGAAGATGAGAAATTCAGAGAGTCCATCTCCAGACATCTTACCCTTGAAGACTCGCTGACACTTCACTTGGATGCACTAACTTTGTTCACTTCTGGTGGTCCCACTGCCGGGAAAATCCTCTCCAACTCCATTCAAAAGATTTACGAAGAAGAACATAAGCAAAGCATGGAGTCGATTTCTGAGCGTCTCCTAAATTTCTCGAAGACAATGTATGCACAGGATGGAGCCTGGCCTAGAGACTTGTCTTCCCAATTCTTTCCTTTACAGCTGCCAGCATGGAGCCCGGCGCCTGTTGGAAGCAATATCATGATAGCTGACGCTTCTGGAGATATCTTTGTGTTGTCCCTCACACTTAACAGCACCTTTGGATCCGGGTTTGTTTCTTCATCTACAGGGATCCTTCTCAGTGACTTTGTTCAGGGTCAGGGTTCCTCGCAGAGCTCCAGTCCCCTTTACTGGGCCTGCCCATCAGTGCTGATATATGGGGAAGATCATGACGTGATGGGGTTGTCCGCTTATGGGGGAAGTTCAGTGCCATTCTCCCTGGCTCAAGTTATCATACGTCATCTCCTCTTGGAGAAGGACCTGACGGAATCTGTGACTGGATCCCTGGTGGAGGTTCGACCTGAAGGCTCTGACCCCTGGATGGAGTACTTTGGGCTTCAGGGTAACAGCACAGAGCCAGTAGCGGTGGTGGAAGTTCAGGCAGAACATGTTCATGTTATGAAGTCTCATGGACCTTGTTGTTATCCTGCTGGACTTTAGCCGATTCTGAATAAATGTCGAAAATAAGCTCCTCGAAGATGGCTTCCATAGACAAGAAGTTCAATTTTCAGCCATGTTCAGCAAGCTAAATAGTATTTTATCAGCATGGACTTTGATATGGTACCAATGTCTGTTGAGGGGTTGGCTGGACGCTCAGATCCTAAGAGTTCAGACCATCTTAAATGTGGATGTTCTGTCAACTGGATGCCAACGCGTAGCAGGGGCTTTTCCTGTGCCCTGATCTACCAGTAAATCTAAAAGGAAGCTGTTGACATTCCCTTAAATCCAAAATAAGTAACTTTATTGTTCCAGACAGGCTTCAAGATGAAGCCCCCCTAGGACACCTCCCATGTTCTGAACAATAAAGTTACACTTACTTTGGATTTATTGGGAAGTCACCAGCTTCTTTTTGGGTTTACTGGCAGCATGGGACACAGAAAAAGCCCCTGCTTGGTCTTGGCATCTGGTATGGTCAGCCAAGGGTATGACCCAACATGAAGGACCAGGCAGCGGTGGATAATTTATCACTACTGTCAACTCAGCTGTTGAAGTGAAGTCTTGTTTGGGTAATTATTGGGGAATTTTGAAAAGTATTATATTTTGACATTCTGTGCCTTCATTTAAGGCTTAATTACTTGGCCATCTGCCCCCAGTTACCCTCAGCCCTTGGAGTTTCTGCCCAGATACATCTTACCAACTTTTGATAAGCACAGCAGCTCATTGGGGTCCCACAAGGCTCCCTACAGCTCAACTGAATTTATAGTAAAGAATTGGTCCCCTCCCTATATTAATTTAATGGGGTAAAAAACCCAAAGGGCCCTAAACTTGTAAGATCATGTGGGGCATTTGGCTCTCTCCTGGCCCTGCAGGGATCCTTTGGTGATGTCTGCAGCCCATAAAGCTACTTTAGAGGTCTCAGACCCCATGTTTTACCTGCTGATGAGCTGCAGACCTCCCTCATATGAAGCAGCTCACTCACTGGAAACATTATGGGGCAGAAGTGTAGAACAGGAATGCTGTCATCAATTTAATTTCACATTGGAAATTTATGGCCATGCTCTACGCTACGCTTATAGGTTTACAGGCAGCTTAAAGTATAATAGTATTATGCAATAATGAAATGCTATCTCCTAGTCTAAAAGATTGGCTGTGTCAGGTATTTCTGAGTTCCTTAGGGAGTTTGTTGAACTGCGTATTCTTTCAGGAACCTGTCTCGTTTTCGTTTTGTTTTTTTGTATTACTTGTGGTACGCTCCAGTACATTGTGAAACTGATCAAATGTAAGGGAACACACTTACCTTGTGGGGTGGCAGTGACCTACCTTAAGGTGGCATACTTCTAAATTGCAAAGACATATATTGGGAGGAGATAGAATCCTACCTTTTGTGGGGAGGAACTGACCTTTGGGGAAAGAGGTAGAGACTTGCCTTTGGAGTGATGCAGAGACACATACCATTGGATGTAAGAATAGACCTACTTTTGTGGGAGAGACAAAGACCTACCTTTGAAGGAAAATTAAAACCTACCTTTGAGGGGGCAGAGACCTACCTTTTTAAGATGGTGAAATGGAGAGGGCTTGGGAGGGCAGGGACCTACCTTTGAGGGGGGAGGCAGCATTCTACTTTTTGGAGGGATGTAGATATCTTTTTTGGTGGAGTGGCTGAGCCCGAAATTTGGGGGCTACCTTTTGGGCAAGACAGTGTTCTACCTTTGGAGAAGTAGAGACCTACCTTTGGTGGGGGGGACCTAACTTTGGAGAGTTCAGAGATCTAGCATTGGTTGGGAGGCAGATACATACTGTAACTTTTGAAGGGAGGGGGGGGGATTCTACCTTTTGGGGAGACATTGATCTACCTTTGGTTGGAAGGCAGAAACTTGCCTACATTTTCAGGGGAATATGACGCCTACCTTCGGGGGTAGGAAGGGACCTAAATTTGGGAGTTAGGCTGGGATCTTCCTTTGAGGAGAAAGCAGAGATCTATATTTGGATGGCAGAGACCTGTACCTTTTTGTAGCGGTGGGGGGAGGGACTTACCTTTTGGGGAGATCTGTCTACCTTTTGGAGGGGAATATGAGACCTACCATCAGGGGAAGGAAGGGACCTACCTTTGGAGGAACCAGAGATCTATATTTGGATGAGAGGCAGAAAGCTACCTTTTAGAGGGGCACTGTCATGTCTGGTTGGTTATTTTGCACAAATGCTTTTTTCTATTACCATACTAGAAAACGTTCTGTTGTTTACCACGCTCCTGACTCATTCACGCACAATTCTATGCAACATATCAATTGCATTGCAATTTTTTTTTATAAAGTCTAATAATGTTTGAAATAATTTTTGTGTATATGTCAGTATTTATCACCAGGAACTGCACTGAGCAACAGTTGTAGTTAAATCTAATTTAAAATCTGGTTTAAAACTAGAAAAGCACCCTAAATATTAAATATGGAAAAATTTAAAAATGTGTGTTTTGCAGTACAAATAAAATACTGAGTGTATTTTTGTTATATTCGTGTAGGATCTCTCTAGATTCTTATCAGGGTTTCCTGTGATCCTTACAATTTGACCATCGCTAAATATTTATATGTGTCATGGTTATTTCTCAGACTGAGGAGTTCATCGATTGTCTTCTATAGGGGACACTGGTGATGACCACAAACCTTCTACACAAAGTCTTCTGGAGAAGAGAAGGAAATCCCAGGAAGTAGCTTGCATAGTTTTATTGGCAATTTATTTACAGGTTGGCCATTAAAAAGGTTCTCTAAGGGCCCAGAATGCCCATAGAGCCCAGAGTGCCCCAGGAGCCCATAGAGCCCAGAGTGCCCCAGGAGCCCATAGAGCCCAGAGTGCCTATAGAGTACCAAGTGCCACAAGAGCCCAGAATGTCCATAGAGCACAGAATGTCCTTAGAGCACCGAGTGCCCCAAGAGTCCAGACTGTCTCAAGAGCCTATAGAGCACAGAGTCCCCAGAGAGTCCAGAATGTCCATAGAGCCCAGAGTGCCCCAAGATCCCAGAATGTTCATAGAGCCTTGAGTGTCCCAACAGTCTATACAGCCCAGAGTGCCCCAAGAGCCCAGAATGTACATAGAGCCCAGAGTGCCCCAAGATCCAGTGTCCCAAGATCCTAGAGTGTTCCAAGTGCACAGAGCGCTCCAAGGTCTCATAGTGTCCCAAAAGACTAGACTGCCTCGGTAAATACCAACCTTTTGGAAGTTAAAGCACAGAGCAAGCCCCCTTCCCTTACCACGATATGGCCGTGGCTGGCAACAAGGCTGCACATAGAATATTCAGGTATTGCATTATGTGAGGGAGTCCATACCTATGTGCTGCCTTTCAAAAATATTCCACATCACACTTTTACTTCTTTTTATAAGAATGGTAGTACAAAAATATTAGCTCCTAGCCCTAGCAAGTTCAAGCCATGCCAGCTCATTGTTAATCTGGGAGCAACTACACAACCATAGGACTTGACATTCACTGAACAACGAAATCGAGCGTTTCGTAGAGTTACCTCAGAGTCCCCAAGTGTATTGTTTACCCAAAATATATCTGCCAATGTTGACAAAACTTGGTGGAATGGTGAGCGTAAAGCTCATATTCCACCAAATTTTGTAAAAGTTGACAGATCTATGGCTTTGAGGTTTACCAAGAGTTTCTACTGATAGCGGCCACGGGTAGCCTGTGAGTTACCACCACAGCCATTATCAATAGAAACTTTAGGTAAGCCTCAAAGCCCTCAGTCCAATTCTTATATACTTCACCCCAGCACAGAACCTTTTTTATGCTTCAACAAATATCCAATGTACCCCACATCCTTTGTTGGTCATCTGTCTGTGGTAAAAGCTTTGCTGGTGTCATTCACTGCAGTTTTGGCATCTCTGGTGGCACTCTGGGAGGTTTCGTCTTCTCTTCTATGAAAGGGCTTCCCAAGAAGGTTTGTGGCCATCACAAGTTTGCCCTAAATTAGTTAAGAGTGGAAGATGAGGCTATCAGATCTAGTTGTAGGGAGGATCTGATATGTTAATGTGTGTGTATATTGTACAGCAATTATGACGTTGCTTATTCTCACACTAGACCTATGCCTGTATTGATTTTGACCAGAAAGAAATGTTCATTGGATCCGTATCTGTGTTGTGTCATCATTAAATGAACAGAAGTCACATTAGAAGCAGTTGTCGTGGTGGACGGTATCTTACATAAAATGTTCATTATCACATCCCAAGACTTGCACATATACCTCCTCCTGGAAATTTCCTGCCTAAACCTGGTCATACCCAAGTAGGATCGTTTGTTTGATTTTTCTAATCATTAATGGATTCAAGTTGCTGATTGTTTTTTTGACTGTTGTGATGAGAAAAATCCTTTTGATTTTGAAATGTTTTCTTTACCAAACTTCTTTAACTAACTGTGAATGTGGTTTTCATTTTGGGAGAAATTGTACTTATTGTAATGTACATGGGCATCCTGAAATGGAACATAGATTGAATTCTGGAGAAGAAAATGTAATCACATAGACAGGTATGAAAGAATCCTTTTTTTTTTTTTTTTTTTTTACTGCAGGATCCTTGGCCTGAGAGCTACCCAGTTCATGCCTGTGAACTCACTAATATTACCAGAGAACACTAAGTTGTGTATGACATGGATAAAGTAATCTAGAACGATTATTTTCTTCCAGGAGGTCCCTTCTGATGGCTTCGGGGATCTACTGCCTCACACAAAGCCCAGATGAGGACTTCTGTAACTCCTAACTGCTGACTATGCAAGAAAGTGTTGCATATGACCTGGATAAGGTGAAATAGAGCAGCGGTCGCCAACCAGTGGTCCGTGGACCACTGATGGTCCACGAGAATACTTTGGTGGTTCCCAAGGGTTCTGCCGCTAATCAGCATTGTGGCCCGATGTTGTATTCAGTGTTCTCAATGCACACCGACAGTCAATACTGTCATAGTACTGGATACCTGATGCAGCCTCTGTAGTTGTGGCTCCTGTGAACTCAGAGGATAGTGCCGGGAGTAGTGCAGAGAGCGGGAGGTGAAGATGGAGGGGACACTTCCAATGGCAGCGCTGATCACAGAATGTGGGAGGAAGCATGGAGCTCGAGCACATGGCTGAATAAGGAGGTGAGATTCAAAGATGAGTCTGTGTAAAAGCAGCAGTGTGATGCAGAGTGTGGGGGGTGGGGAGAAATTGGCAGAGGGGGGCAGAGAGTCAGAATTGTGTGTATAAGGCAGCAGTGTGATCCTGAGTAGGGGGGCAGAGAGCCAGAGCATTGTGTGTATAAGGCAGCAGTGTGATCCTGAGTAGGGGGGCAGAGAGCCGGCGCATTGTGTGTATATGGCAGCAGTGTGATCCTGAGTAGGGGGGCAGAAAGCCGGCGCATTGTGTGTATAAGGCAGCAGTGTGATCCTGAGTAGGGGGGCAGAGAGCTGCAGCAGTGTGATCCTGAGTAGGGGGACAGAGAGCCGGAGCATTGTGTGTATAAGGCAGCAGTGTGATCCTAAGTAGGGGGGCAGAGAGTCGGTGCATTGTGTGTATACGGCAGCAGTGTGATCCTGAGGAGGGGGGCAGAGAGCCGGAGCATTGTGTGTAAGGCAGCAGTGTGATCCTGAGGAGGGGGGCAGAGAGCCGGAGCATTGTGTGTAAGGCATGTAAAATTCATGTTAGTGGTCCACGGGATTACAAATATTGAGTTTAGTGTTCTGTGAGATCCGAAAGATTGGCAACCACTGATATAGAGCAATGGGAAAACCCAGCTTCAGGGAGGTCACTACTGATGGTTTCGGGATGTGCTACCTCACAAACTGCCTGGATGGGAGCTTCTGTAACCTGTCATTGCTGTCGAGGCTTGAACTGTACTGCAAAGCTTTGAGAAATTCCCAAAGGACGGAGCGATATAGGCACAATGTTTTTCCAAAATTTTTCTACTGTCTCCAAAACAGTTTTGTCCTGATTGTCTCTATAATATATAATATATAATGGCCAAATGTACTCTTAAAAAGAAGATGAAAGAAGGAACCCCAGGGGTAAGCAGTAATGTAGACTAAGACACCTTCGCTGGGATCTAGATTTCTTACTCCAAAAGATTTGCCCCCTAATTTTGCTGGCAGCTACTGGAAAGCCATGTGAAGAAAGGATTTCAACTGGGTAGGGGGACAAGGTGGATTGCACATGGTGAGATAAAACATACACAGATCCTGAGGGTGTTGAGTCCTTGCTGGCATAACTTGGTTCTGGAAGAGGAGGTTCCCCCATGTGTTGTGTCCACCTCTTGTATACTATGCGTATGAAATTTGCCTGACTTGCCAAAAGGAGCTTGCATGATACAGCGAGATACAGGAGATAACCTTTGATCCATCTGAGGTGGAGAACAGCAACTGTTACTGCACACAAAAATATGTAATATCGTTTTTTTGTTTTTTCACCACCACAGACTGGTCAAAGTTCAACATCCCTTAATGGATCATTCAATCAGGCTGAAGGTCCATTCCCACCCTATACAAAAGAAGGATTCTGCCATGTTCTACGCACTGTTGCACCACCACCATGCAGCCCTAATCCTGGGGCACCTCCATACTCTGCCATGTCCAGTGCCACCACCAAGAAGCCCTAATCATAGGGCACCTCCATATTTTGCCATGTCTAGTCCCACCACCATGCAGCCTTAATCACAGGGCACCTCCATACTCTGCCATGTCCAATGCCACGACCATGCATCCCTAAACATGGGGCACCTCCATACTCTGCCATGTCCAGTGCCACCACCATGCAGCCCTAATCATGGGGCACCTCCATAATCTGCCATGTCCAGTGCCACCACCAAGAAGCCCTAATCATAGGGCACCTCCATATTTTGCCATGTCTAGTCCCACCACCATGCAGCCTTAATCACAGGGCACCTCCATACTCTGCCATGTCCAATGCCACGACCATGCATCCCTAAACATGGGGCACCTCCATACTCTGCCATGTCCAGTGCCACCACCATGCAGCCCTAATCATGGGGCACCTCCATAATCTGCCATGTCCAGTGTCACCACCATGCAGCCCTATTCATGGGGCACCTCCATATTCTGCCATATCCAGTGCCACTACCATGCAGCCCTAATCACGGGGCACCTCCATACTCTGCCATGTCCAGTGCCACCAACATGCAGCCCTATTCGTGGGGCAGGACCATATTCTGCCATATCCAGTGCCACCACCATGCAGCCCTAATCATGGGGCACCTCTATGTTCTGCCATGTCCAGTGCCACTACCATGCAGTCCTATTTACAGGACACCTCCATACTCTGCCATGTCTAGTGCCACCACCATGCTGCCCTAATCATGGGGCACATCTATACTCTGCCATGTCCAGTGCCACCACCATGCAGCCTTAATCACAGGGCACCTCCATACTCTGCCATGTCCAATGCTACGACCATGCAGCCCTAAACATGGGGCACCTCCATACTCTGCCATGTCCAGTGCCACCACCATGCAGCCCTATTCATGGGGCACCAACATATTCTGCCATATCCAGTGCCACCACCATGCAGTCCTATTTACAGGACACCTCCATACTCTGCCATGTCCAGTGCCACCACCATGCAGTCCTAATCACGGGGCACCTCTATCTTCTGCCATGTCCAGTGCCACCACCATGCAGCCATAATCACGGGGCACCTCTATCTTCTGCCATGTCCAGGGCCACTACCATGCAGTCTTATTTACAGGGCACCTCCATACTCTGCCATGTCTAGTGCCACCACCATGCAGCCCTAATCACAGGGCACCCCCATACTCTGCCATGTCCAGTGCCACCACCAAGCAGCCCTAATCACGGGGCACCTCCATACTCTGCCATGTCTAGTGCCACCACCATGCTGCCCTAATCACGGGGCACCTCCATACTCTGCCATGTCTAGTGCCACCACCATGCTGCCCTAATCATGGGGCACCTCCATATTCTGCCATGTCTAGTGCCAGCACCATGCAGCCCTAATCATGGGGCACCTCCATACTGTGCCATGTCCAGTGCCACCACCATGCAGCCCTAATCACGGGGCACCTCCATACTCAGCCATGTCTAGTGCCACCACCATGCAGCCCTAATCGCGGTGCACCTCTATGTTCTGCCATGTCCAGTGCCACCACCAAGAAGCCCTAATCATGGGGCACATCCATACTCTGCCATGTCCAGTGCCACCACCAAGAAGCCCTAATCATAGGGCACCTCCATATTTTGCCATGTCTAGTCCCACCACCATGCAGCCTTAATCACAGGGCACCTCCATACTCTGCCATGTCCAATGCCACCACCATGCAGCCCTAATCATGGGGCACCTCCATAATCTGCCATGTCCAGTGCCACCACCATGCAGCCCTAATCATGGGGCACCTCCATAATCTGCCATGTCCAGTGCCACCACCATGCAGCCCTAATCACGGGGCACCTCTATATTCTTCCATGTCCAGGGCCACCACCATGCAGCCCTATTCATGGGGCACCAACATATTCTGCCATATCCAGTGCCACTACCATGCAGCCCTAATCACGGGGCACCTCCATACTCTGCCATGTCTAGTGCCACCACCATGCTGCCCTAATTAATGGGGCACCTCCATACTCTGCCATGTCTAGTGCCACCACCATGCTGCCCTAATTAATGGGGCACCTCCATATTCTGCCATGTCTAGTGCCAGCACCATGCAGCCCTAATCATGGGGCACCTCCATACTGTGCCATGTCCAGTGTCACCACCATGCAGCCCTAATCATGGGGCACCTCCATATTCTGCCATGTCCAGTGCCACCACCATGCAGCCCTAATCATGGGGCACCTCTATATTCTTCCATGTCCAGGGCCACCACCATGCAGCCCTAATCATGGGGCACCTCCATACTCTGCCATGTCCAGTGCCACCACCATGCAGTCCTAATCAGGGGGCACCTCCATCTTCTGCCATGTCCAGTGCCACCACCATGCAGCCCTAATCACGGGGCACCTCTATCTTCTGCCATGTCCAGGGCCACTACCATGCAGCCCTAT
This sequence comes from Aquarana catesbeiana, assembly GCF_042186555.1. Classification (NCBI taxonomy): domain Eukaryota; kingdom Metazoa; phylum Chordata; class Amphibia; order Anura; family Ranidae; genus Aquarana; species Aquarana catesbeiana. Next base: position 980,189,177 of record NC_133324.1, on the reverse strand, counting down.
TCATGGGGCACCTCCATACTCTGCCATGTCTAGTGCCACCACCATGCTGCCCTAATCATGGGGCACCTCCATATTCTGCCATGTCTAGTGCCAGCACCATGCAGCCCTAATCATGGGGCACATCCATACTCTGCCATGTCCAGTGCCACCACCAAGAAGCCCTAATCATAGGGCACCTCCATATTTTGCCATGTCTAGTCCCACCACCATGCAGCCTTAAAGCGGGGGTTCACCCACACCGCCAAAAAAAAAAAATATTAAAAGCCAGCAGCTACAAATACTGCAGCTGCTGACTTTTAATACATGGCCACTTACCTGTCCCAGGGTCCAGCGATGTCGGCAGGGGACGCCGAGAACCCGCTCGGTTCTCGGCAGCTGCCGCCGCCATCCTAAGTGAGGGAATCAGGTAGTGAAGCGTTGCGGCTTCACTTCCCGGTTCCCTACTGTGCATGCGCGAGTCGCGCTGCGCGTCCCTAGTGGTCCCCCGCTCTCTCCTGGGAGCTGTGTGTTCCCAGCAGACAGCACGGTCGGGACGGGAGTCTATGCCGGAAGTGGGTGCAAATACCTGTCTTAGACGAGTATCTGCACCCCCCTCCCCCCCTGATGTCCTGTGCCACCACCATGCAGCCCTAATCATGGGGCACCTCCATACTCTGCCATGTCCAGTGCCACCACCATGCAGCCCTAATCACAGGGCACCCCCATACTCTGCCATGTCCAGTGCCACCACCATGCAGCCCTAATCACAGGGCACCCCCATACTCTGCCATGTCCAGTGCCACCACCATGCAGCCCTAATCATGGGGCACCTCCATATTCTGCCATGTCTAGTGCCACCCCCAAGCAGCCCTAATCACAGGGGACCTCCATACTCTGCTATGTCCAGCACCACCACCAAGCAGCCCTAATCATGGGGCACCTCCATATTCTGCCATGTCTAGTGCCACCCCCAAGCAGCACTAATCACGGGGGACCTCCATACTCTATGTCCAGCGCCACCACCAAGCAGCCCTAACCACATTGCACCTCCATCCTCTACCAGGTCATGTTCTTGGTGTACAGAGTCTTCTGATTTGCACTTCTGTTTCATTATGCTTTGATTTTGCTGATATCAGAACCTTAGTAGACCACACCTAACACTGGAAAACAAGGATATTAGCAATACATGTGATCTTTATACACCCAGGGACTTTGCTCTCATATGTTGTATGTCATTGCCAGATAATGTATTAGTATTACACCATCTTTAGTCACAAGACATTCAGGTGGTGGTCATAAAAAGAGGAATGTCTACAGCATGTACTATGAGACCTGTGCCATTCATTTGCTGAATACCCGGTGTGGCCAAGTTCAGTTTGTTGAGTCAGTATTGCTCCAGTTTGGACTTGATGGACTTGTGTCTTTTTTTTCAACCTCACCTACTATGTAACTATGTAACTATGATGTATGTATTCTATATGGAGAGTTCAGCACAGTGTAGTATGCATATACTCAGTGTCAGGACTCGCTCAACAGAGGTCCACATGTGGTAATATGCAGGTTGAGAACTTCTGCCAGTACCCTGTGTGGGTATGCATGTCTGAGTGGTAACACGCACCTTTGTCCGAACGTGCACATCCAGTTCCAGTACTGCCTGTGGTCCTTGTTCCTGTATATCCTGATCCTGTGTTTACTCTGATTACCTGTTACTAACTTTTGCTGGCCCTTGGACTTCCCTTTGCCTGACTCCTGGTTGTAAAGTCTGTGCTTTTACTGATCTCTCGTGTATGTCCCAGGCCTGGCTCCTGACCTCCCTATCTGTACTGCTTATCTATGCAACCTGAGCTCGGCGACAAGACATCTCCCTCATCAACCCCTAACTCTTACCTATGTATGACCATTGATGTGCTGTAGACATCGTCCACTCTTTGCCACTACCTGAGCATGACCTCAATCTTGACACTGCTTCCTTCGAGGTCTGCTCTACGGGTCCTGCCCAGTGCCCTGTACCATCCTGCCATGGGTGTAAAGGGTGCCAGCTGCAGTACCTCTCCAGAACTCCTCCAAGGCTCCTGTCGACCGGCCAGATAAATCCGCTGCTCATTACCTCCTAAAGCAGCAACTCGGACCCTCAGCACCCGTGCTACTTTACGCATTGCACTCCCATCACCACATCTAGGGGTGTTTCAACCAGAGCCGCAAGGGAAGCCCTCTCGTCACTTCAGGCTCCAACCAAGTACGTGACACTCAAACTTATAAGGTCGTAGGAAAAGGAACCTGTTTTAGCACATGTGGAGGACATGATGCTCTTCATTAGTGTGCGTAGTCACTCTCAGTGCTCGTCAGGTTTTCCAGAGGTTCCTGCACTAAGCTCCAGATCCAGGTGAACAATAGTGAAGGGAAGGAGGCCCAAAATGGAACCAATGTGTGGTTGGCAAAGGTGCCCATTAAACAAAAAGGTGCTTCCATGTGGATTTCTTAGGAGGTTTGGTATCTATTGATCACAAGAACGGGTTAAATTGCACCATCAATGCATTTCATGGCTCTTTCGTGGCCACTTCTTCAGGAAAGGGTGTACACTACACTTTAATGGGTGGGATGTGTGTGTGTTCCTTCAGCCCAGAGAATGCACACAGGTTCCACCCATTAAAGATTACTCAAACCATTAACCACATGAAATGTCTTGATGGTGCACTTTGACCTGTTCTTGTGATAAAAAAATACTGACCTTCCTAAAGAATCTATTAGGAAGCATCTTTTTATTTAATGGGTGCCTCTGCTGACCACACATTGCTTCCATTTTGCTGCCTCATTCCTCTTTATCAGTTTAGTTTGTTGCAATGTCAAAGTTTACAAATTAGTTTTGCCATGAGGACCCGGACCACATCTCACCAACGGAAAAAGCATTGTTCGAGAGAGCTCGGCAAAAGTCCAAGTATTTGTACAGCTCCATTGGTGGATCCTATGGACCAACCTTTCTTAACTCAATCTTAATTTGGACCCCTACGTTTAGGTCTCAGGGAATTCCTGTTAAAAATGACTACAGTATGCAGCTCATGGTACATTAGCCTGATGGTCAATGGCAAGAATGTTCCTTACATTGGTGATCAGTGAGAAGAATGTCCCTTACATTGGTGATCAGTGGGAAGAATGTTCCTTACATTGGTGGTCAGTGAGAAGAATGTCCCTTACATTGGTGATCAGTGGGAAGAATGTTCCTTACATTGTGGTCAGTGAGAAGAATGTCCCTTACATTGGTGATCAGTGGGAAGAATGTTCCTTACATTGTGGTCAGTGAGAAGAATGTCCCTTACATTGGTGATCAGTGGTAAGAATGTTCCTTACATTGGTGATCAGTGAGAAGAATGTCCCTTACATTGGTGATCAGTGGGAAGAATGTTCCTTACATTGTGGTCAGTGAGAAGAATGCTCCTTACATTGGTGATCAGTGAGAAGAATGTCCCTTACATTGGTGATCAGTGGGAAGAATGCTCCTTACATTGGTGATCAGTGGGAAGAATGTCCCTTACAGTGGTGATCAGTGGGAAGAATGTCCCTTACATTGGTGATCAGTAGGGATGAGCTTCGAGTTGGCTGTTCGCAAGTTCGCCGAACAGTGAACAATTTGGGGTGTTCGCGTGAAATTCAAATGCCGCGGAACACCCTTTAAAAGTCTATGGGAGAACTCAAAAGTGCTAATTTTAAAGGCTTATATGCAAGTTATTGTCATAAAAAGTGTTTGGGGACCCGGGTCCTGCTCCAGGGAACATGGATCAATGCAAAAAAAAGTTTAAAAAATGGACGTTTTTTCAGGAGCAGTGATTTTAATAATGCTTAAAGTCAAACAATAAAAGTGTAATATCCCTTTAAATTTCGTAGCTGGGGGTGTCTATAGTATGCCTGTAAAGGGGCGCATGTTTCCCGTGTTTAGAACAGTCTGACAGCAAAATGATATTTCAAAGAAAAAAAGTCATTTAAAACTACTTGCGGCTATTGCATTGCCGGTCCGACAATACACATAAAAGTTCATTGTTAAAAACGGCATGGGAATTCCCCACAGGGGAACCCCGAACCAAAATTAAAAAAAAAAAAATGACGTGGGGGTCCCCCTAAATTCCATACCAGACCTGAAGATTTTAAGGGGAACCCCGCGCCAAAAAAAAAAAAAAAAAAAAACCAGCGTGGGGCCCCCCAAAAATCCATACCAGACCCTTATCCGAGCACGCAACCTGGCAGGCTGCAGGAAAAGAGGGGGGACAAGAGAGTGCCCCACCCTCCTGAACCATACCAGGCCACATGCCCTCAACATTGGGAGGGTGCTTTGGGGTAGCCCCCCAAAACACCTTGTCCCCATGTTGATGAGGACAAGGGCCTCATCCCCACAACCCTGGCCGGTGGTTGTGGGGGTCTGCGAGCGGGGGGCTTATCGGAATCTGGAAGCCCCCTTTAACAAGGGGACCCCCAGATCCCGGCCCCCCCTGTGTGAAATGGTAAGGGTACCCCTACCATTTCACTAAAAAACTGTCAAAAATGTTAAAAATGACAAGAGACAGTTTTTGACAATTCCTTTATTTAAATGCTTCTTCTATCTTCCTTCATCTTCTTCTTCTGGTTCTTCTGGTTCTTCTGGTTCTTCTGGCTCTTCTGGTTCTTCCTCCGGCGTTCTCGTCCAGCATCTCCTCCGCGGCGTCTTCTATCTTCTTCTCCTCGGGCCGCTCTGCACCCATGGCATGGGGGGAGGCTCCCGCTCTTCTCTTCATCTTCATCTTCTTCTCCGGGCCGCTCCTCACCCATGCTGGCATGGTGGGAGGCTCCCGCTGTGTGACGCGTCTCCTCTTCTGATGGTTCTTAAATAACGGGGGGGGGGGCCACCCAGTGACCCCGCCCCCCTCTGACGCACGGGACATGACAGGACTTCCCTGTGGCATTCCTCGTGATGTCACAGGGAAGTCCCGTCAAGTCACTGTGCGTCAGAGGGGGCGGGGTCACCGGGTGGCCCCGCCCCCGTTATTTAAGAACTGTCAGAAGAGGAGACGCATCATGCAGCGGGAGCCTCCCTCCATGCCAGCATGGATGCGGAGAAGAAGAGAAGAAGATGAAGAGAAGAGCGGGAGCCTCCCCCCATGCCATGGTGCGGAGCGGCCCGAGGAGAAGAAGATAGAAGACACCGCGGAGGAGATGCTGGACGAGAACACCGGAGGAAGAACCAGAAGAGCCAGAAGTACCAGAAGAAGAAGATGAAGGAAGAAAGAAGCATTTAAATAAAGGAATTGTCAAAAACTGTCTCTTGTCATTTTTAACATTTTTTGACAGTTTTTTAGTGAAATGGTAGGTCCTTACCATTTTACACAGGGGGGGGCCAGGATGTGGGGGTCCCCTTGTTAAAGGGGGCTTCCAGATTCCGATAAGCCCCCCCCGCCCGCAGACCCCCACAACCACCGGCCAGGGTTGTGGGGATGAGGCCCTTGTCCTCATCAACATGGGGACAAGGTGTTTTGGGGGGCTACCGCAAAGCACCCTCCCAATGTTGAGGGCATATGGCCTGGTACGGTTCAGGAGGGGGGGCGCTCTCTCATCCCCCTCTTTTCCTGTGGCCTGCCATGCCAGGTTGGGTGCTCGGATAAGGGTCTGGTATGGATTTTTTTTTTTTTATCTTGGCGTGGGGTTCCCCTTAAAATCCATACCAGACCTGGTATGGAATTTAGGGGGACCCCCACGTCATTTTTTTTTTTTTTATTTTGGTTTGGGGTTCCCCTGTGGGGAATTCCCATGTCGTTTTTATCAATGAACTTCTATGTGAATTGTCGGACCGGCAATGCATTAATAGCCGCAAGTAGTTTTAAATGACTTTTTTCCTTTGAAATGTCATTTTGCTGTCAGACTGTTCTAAACACGGGAAACATGCGCCCCTTTACAGGCATACTATAGACACCCCCCAGCTATGAAATTTAAAGGAATATTACACTTTTATTGCTTGACTTTAAGCATTATTAAAATCACTGCTCCCGAAAAAACAGCCGTTTTTAAAACTTTTTTTTTGCATTGATCCATGTCCCCTGGGGCAGGACCCCGGTCCCCAAACACTTTATATGACAATAACTTGCATATAAGCCTTTAAAATTAGCACTTTTGATTATTCATGTTCGTGTCCCATAGACTTTAACGGTGGTCGCGTGTTGGAACAAACTTTTATCCTGTGCACATGTTCTGGTGCGAACCGAACAGGGGGGTGTTCGGCTCATCCCTAGTGATCAGTGGGAAGAATATTCCTTACATTGGTGATCAGTGGGAAGAATGATCCTTACATTGGGAGTAGGCACAAGAGTAAGCCATTTCAGTCCAGGAGAGGAGCCGAGCCGATACAACTGTGCAAGACTGAAGGGAAGGCCAGAGGGAGGATTTAAACTGGCCATACTTAGAGATTGCTGAACAATGTGAACGTTTTCAGCAGAATGATAAGATGACCTTGCTGTGTGTGGGGCATGAATGACCATATTATTATATTTCTGTGTTGTTCCATCTAGTGGATGCAATGAGGACTTTGCACAACATATAACAATGTGAATATCAATGACGTATACAAAATTGATCTCCCAGGGCTATAATATATACCTCAGTGTTCCACCATCTTGAATCCGTGTGTTTTTTCTATGCCCGCCAACAGGGTTATGGATAGGATGGGGACAAGGGGCAGAAAGTGTTGTTGCTCCACCCCCCTGTGCATTGTAGGATTGGCCAGATCATGTATCCAAGTGAACTAATCCACCAATCTGATAAGCCTACCTTGTAGAGGAATTACAATGTTAGTCAGCAATGAAAATGAATAAGGACAGCCCAGATCAGAAAAGTGACCTATAATGTTCAATCATCTCACAATCACACATACAGGCACATGCCATCAAATAAAAAGTGACATCTGTGCAGAAAAAGTGAATACATGGAAGCCCCATCCTGGTGGGCCAAGCGGCAGGACGGTGCGAGGGATTGCGGTTCTCCTGGACCACGGTGAGGGTGAGGAGCTTCTGGTGAACGTGGAGCACCTACCACCAATGGCTGAATGGTTCAGCTCAGTTGTCCTGCATGCATGTACCCAGCAGCTGCACCCTCAGACCCCATCGCACTGCCCCCCACCATGTGGAAGAATTCATAATTATGGGGAAAAGGATGGTGAGAGAGATACGGAATTCAGGGGCAGCTTGTCAGACCTGTGAGATGGCTAGAGGTGTATGTATCATGGTCACTGTTTGGCCGCCATCTTTGATTCAACAACCAAACTATTTGTTTGGCTTCTCAGGTCTGGCAACGTTGACCTTGAATGTCACGACTCTGGTGGACGTGTCTGACATACGATTTATCAATGTGACCCACGAAAGCCTCCTTGTCTGCACGTTGCCCATCAGATGCCAATGCGGAGCTCATGAAGAGCAGAATATAATGCACACAATAGTTCTTGGTCCATAATGAGGTAATACTGATCTTCCAGCCGTCGTCCCCGGCCAGAGTGAAGGCAGTTTGTGACATGAACCGTCTGTCTCCGGTCACAGCCGTCCCACAGATTGGTACTCGTCCAACCTCCAGTCTCCCGTGTCAACTGGTGCAGATACTGTTTATAGACACAGATCCAGGGTCTACCAGACCCAGTTCCTCCTGCTCATTAACGCACAACTGGTACCCACAGCCCTTTCTCCGCGCCAGGGGCGCCACTCTCCCATTTGGTTTGGCACGTGGTGGAAGGAGGAAGCCAACGCTGCCGGCAATCAGCATGTGCCAGATGCTGTGGATGTAAAAGTAGTTTTCCTCCGTCTCAACAAAGGCATAGAGGGCCACAGCAGAACTGGCGATGAGGGTTCCTGGGCAGAGGTAGAAGAGCCATCGCTTCCATGTTGGGGGGTAACAGTGGCGCCTCCGGATCGTTCTGAATGTCTAACAATAGAAAGAACATGCATTATACATAACGTACACAATACCGGAGCAGCTGTGACATAATATATCCTGCAGTGTAATGTGCCCTGAGGAACCCTGCATGCCCCTCCCCCAGCTCCTATAGGCTCACACACACTCCTCCCTTTGTGCTCCTTACTGCCATGTCCCAGATTCTGTTCTCATCCTGTCCTGCTAAATTGCTTACCTACCTTTTATCAATATCCACGGAGGTCCTGATTTCTCTATATAGATCTTTATATCACTAGAGGGGTCACCAGCAGGAGGAAGGAGGTCCTGATTCCTCTATATAGATCTTTATATCACTAGAGGGGTCACCAGCAGGAGGAAGGAGGTCCTGATTCCACTCTATATAGATCTTTATATCAGTAGAGGGGTCATCAGTCGGAGGAAGGAGGTCCTGATTCCTCTATATAGATCTTTATATCACTAGAGGGGTCACCAGCAGGAGGAAGGAGGTCCTGATTCCTCTATATAGATCTTTATATCACTAGAGGGGTCACCAGCAGGAGGAAGGAGGTCCTGATTCCTCTATATAGATCTTTATATCACTAGAGGGATCACCAGCAGGAGGAAGGAGGTCCTGATTCCTCTATATAGATCTTTATATCACTAGAGGGGTCACCACCAGGAGGAAGGAGGTCCTGATTCCTCTATATAGATCTTTATATCACTAGAGGGGTCATGTTGAGGGCATGTGGCCTGGTCTGGTTCGGGGGGGGGGGGGATTTGCTCATCCCCCTTTTCCTGATCTGCCGTGCTACTTGCTCAGATAAGGGTCTGGTATGGATTTTGGGGGAACCCCCACCCCGTATTTTGTAAGATTTTTGGTATTGCCGGCACTCTTTTCATTCATCTGTCAGTGGAGGAAGCCCGCTGACAGAAGATGACTCATTGGTTGTTAAGGACGTGGCAGCCGGCTCCCCGGCCCGCTGCTTAACAACCAGCTATTTCTTCACACAGAATTCAAATCAGTCAATCGTTTCTCGACCGATCCAGATTCTAATCGTTCTGAAATGTTGGAATTCGCTAAAAAACGAATGAACTAAATTAATTTTATTAGATTTCAACAAAATTCGTTACTATTTCATTTAGAGATTCGGATACATCCAGATCTCCGAATAACCCCAAAAATTATTCCGGATTTGTATTGGGACCAAAACGAATTGCACATGTCTAGTGGGAAGAACAACATTAACCACTTCCCGCCCGGCCCATAGCAGATCACGGCCGGGCGGTGGTTCAGTTATCCTGACTGGGCGTCATATGACGTCCAGCAGGATAACATGCCACTGTGCGATCGGTGGAGCGGTGTGTCAGTCTGACACACCGCTCCACTGATCTTGGTAAAGAGCCTCCGGCGGAGGCTCTTTACCACGTGATCAGCCGTGTCCAATCACGGCTGATCATGATGACAATAGGAAGAGCCGTTGATTGGCTTTTCCTCACTTGCGCCTGACAGACGTCTACGCTGACGTCCCTCTCCTGACAGGGGGGGTCAGCGCTGATTGTTTATCAGCACAGCCCCCCCTGAGATGCCCACACTGGACCACCAGGGATCGCCACTAGGACCACCAGGGAAGGAGGCAACGTGTGGATGGCCAGGTATGTACCCCATGGCCATCCACATGTGCCCAGTCAGTGCCCAATCTGTGCCCACAAATGGGCACTGATTGGCACCATTATATTGCAGTGATGCCCAGCAATGCCACCCTGAGGGGCATCAGTGCCAGTGTCATCAGTGCCACCCATCAGTGTCCATCAGTGCCACCTGTCAGTGCTCATCCGTGCTCACTTATCAGTGCCCATCCGTGCCACCTATCAGTGCCCATCCGTGCCACCTATCAGTGCCACCCATAAGTACCCATCAATGCCACCTACGAGTGCCCAGTGCCACCTATCAGTGTCCATCAGTGCCACCTCATTGGTTCCCATCAGTGCCCATCAGTGCCACCTCATTGGTGCCCATCAGTGCCGCCGTATCAGTGCCCGTCATTGAAGAAGAAAACGTACTTATTTACAAAAATTTTTAACAGAAACAAAGAAAAACTTTTTTTTTTCAAAATTTTCGGTCTTTTTTTATTTGTTGCGCAAAAAATAAAAACCGCAGAAGTGATCAAATACCACCAAAAGAAAGCTCTATTTGTGGGAACAAAATGATAAAAAAAATTGTTTGGGTACAGTGTAGCATGACCGCGCAATTGTCATTCAAATTGCGAAAGCGCTAAAAATTGGCCTGGGCGGGAAGGTGTCCAAGTGACCCCGGTATTGAAGTGGTTAATAAACAAAAACAAATTTTAACTAAATATAATGAAAATGAATTCTGAAACCAAACAAATTCCATAACTTTCTAGCAAAAAATAAATACATTTTTTTTACATGTAGGAGAGGAGTGCCAGAATTGTCCGCGGACTGGAAGAGTACAAGCTGGCAGGAGGAGAGAGTTTACCTGAGCGGGTTGTTGCTGGTCTTTCCAAGTCCACTCATAAGCTGGGGGGATTGGGGAGACCATGATGTGTTGCTTAACGGCAGCAGAGAAATGTCAGGCTGTGTTATATGGTAGGGCTGTGAAAATCACAGGAGTGGATGGATGAAAATTCAAATCCTTTGCAAGATAAGCCAAGTCCTATACATGTGCCTTGAAAAAGTATTCACACCCCTTGAAATGTTATGTGATAGACCAACACAAAGTGGCACATAATTTGTGAAGTGGAAGGAAAAAGGGGGTGGGGGGCATTTGTATGGCGCCCCCCTGAGTCAATACTTTGTAGAGGTAACAGGTTTTCTTCTAAGATTGTCCTGTATTTGGCTCCATCCATCTTCCCATCAACTCTGACCAGCTTTCCTGTCCCTGCTGAAGAAAACCATCCCCACCACATGATGCCGCCACCACCATGTTTCATGGTGTGAATGGTGTGTTCAGGGTGATGTGCAGTGTTATGCCGCGTACACACGAGCGGACTTTGACAGGACTGGTCCGATGGACCGCGTCCGGCGGACAATTCGACTGTGTGTGGGCTTCATCGGACCTGCAGCGGACTTTTTCGGTCAAAAATCTGACAGACTTTAGATTTGGAACAGGTTTCAAATCTTTATGTCGGACCCAGTTCCTATCGAAAAGTCCGCTCGTCTGTATGCTAGTCCGACGGATAAAGAAAAACAACGCTAGGGCAGCTATTGGCTACCAGCTATGAACTTCCTTATTCTAGTCCGGTCGTACATCATCAAGTACGAATCCGTCGGAATTTGGTGTGATCGTGTGTAGGCAAGTCCGTTCATTCGCAAGTCTGTCGGAAGTCCGTCGGACTTTTGATGCCAAAAAGTGCGCCCGCGTGTACGCGGCAAAACAGGTTTTCTTCTAAGATTGTCCTGTATTTGTCTCCATCCATATTCCCAGCAACTCTGACCAGCTTCCCTGTCCCTGCTGAAGAAAAGCATCCCCACCACATGATGCTGCCACCACCACCACGGTGGGGATGGTGTGTTCAGGGTGATGTGCAGTGTTAGTTTTCCCCACACATAGCGTTTTACTTTTAGGCCAAAAAGTTAAATTTTGGTCTCCTCTGACCAGATCACCTTCTTCCACATGTTTGCTGTGTCCTCCACATCATCAACACTGAAAAAATAAAAAAAAAACAAAAAGATCTCCACACACACCTGCATAAGTTAAAGAGGAGTTCCACCCAGGGGGGCCCATAAAAAAAAAAAAAATTAAAAGTCAGCAGCTACAAATACTGCAGCTGCTGACTTTTAATTGGACACTTACCTGTCCCTGGGTCCAGCGATGCGGGGGATCTAAGCCCCGCTCGTCTCCCCCTCCAGCATTGCAACTGTGGGCGCCGGGCTGTGGCTTCACAGCCTTGCACCCACTGCGCATGCGCGAGCGGCACCGCGCGCCGTGTTCGGCCGCTCAGTCACCTGGGACCTGTAATGGGTCCCAGATGATTGACAGGAGGGAGGGAGCAGAGCTGAGCCCTTCCTGTGCCTGGGGGGAAGTGATGTCACCAGCCCAGGCACTGAAAGGGACCCTCTAGCAACAGCCATTTAGAGGTAAGTTAATAAAAAAAAATTGCAAGTTAGACTTACCGGTAACTTGTTTTCCAATAGGCTTTCAGGACAGCACCCGAGAGATCATGGCTCCTCCTCCCACAGGAAACACCTCATCAATTAGGTCTTTAAATTGGAATCCTCCACGTTGCCTCATCAGTTGTTTGTAGAGAACTCCAGCCCCAGCTGCAACACATAAGCGACAGTTATATCATAGTATTACAGCATTAGCATAAACAAAGGGCGGGTTACTGCTGTCCTGAAAGCCTATTGGAAAACAAGTTACCGGTAAGTCTAACTTGCAATTTTCCAAATCGTCTTTCAGGACAGCACCCGAGAGGATAATCGAGACTTACTCCATTTAGGGTGGGACAACAGCCTGTAAGACTTTCCTTCCAAAAGCCTGGTCCCCAGCCGTCATGAGATCTAACCTATAATGACGGGCAAAGGTTGTCAGACTTGTCCAAGTAGCTGCCTTACAGATTTGTTCGGGGGTGGCGCCAGCTTTTTCTGCCCAACTCACCGCGGAAGCTCTTGTAGAATGAGCCCGGACATTTAATGGACTCTCCAGACCTGTAAGGGAATAGGCTTCTGAGATAGCCATTCTTAACCATCTGGCAATGGTTGCTCTAGAAGCTTGTCTTCCTTTTTTATTACCGGAAAATAAAACAAACAGAGCATCTGAACATCTAAAGTCTTTAGTGTTTTCCAAGTAACTCAAGACTGCTCTTTTAACATCCAGGGTATGGAATTCTTCTTCCTTCTTACCCGATGGATTAGAACAAAAGGTAGGAAGTATTATTTCCTGAGTTCGATTCTGGATCGAAGCGACCTTCGGCAAAAAATTAGGATCCGTCTTCAGAACAATTCGGTCTGAAAAAATGAAAAAGAAAGGCTCCCTGATTGATAAGGCTTGCAGCTCACTGACTCTTCGAGCTGTTGTAACAGCCACTAAAAACACTGTTTTCAAAGTAATAAATTTCAGGGAGGCTAAATTAATGGGTTCAAAAGGTTCCTTGGTCAGGGCCTGTAGAACAACCGATAAGTCCCATGCTGGACAGCTTTTGATTACCACTGGTCTAGACCTGGTAAGAGCTTTGAAGAATCTTACTAGGGGTTCTGATGAAATGGATTTTTCCAGGAATACCCCCAGCGCAGCAACCTGAACTTTGAGGGTGCTGACCGCTAAGCCCTTGTCCGCCCCTTCTTGCAGAAACTCAAGCACAGAAGAAATTTGTTTTGGAGATCTGTCAGATGCTGTGCACCAGGAGTTGAAGATTTTCCAGACTTTGGAATAGATTGCTCTTGTAACCTTCTTTCTACTAGACAGAAGGGTAGCTACCAACCTATCCGAGAAACCTTTCCTCTTCAAGAGCTGCTCCTCAGTAGCCAGGCCGTGAGCTTTAGTTTTGCTACTTCCTGGTGAAATAGAGGACCTTGTAACAGAAGGTCTTTTCTTAACGGAAGGTGCCAGTAAGGTTCTTGTTGCATCTGGAGAAGGGATGAAAACCAAGGCCTTTTTGGCCAGAAAGGAGTGATGAGAATCACTGTTGTCCCCTCCTTCCTGATTTTTGCTATGACCCGAGGGATAAGCTGAAACGGGGGGAATGCGTAACAGAGGTGAAACTTCCAATCTTGTGCCAGAGCATCCACTCCCAGTGATGTCTCGTTCCTGTCCAGGGAGAAGAAGCGAGACATTTGCGAGTTTTCCTGGGTGGCAAAGAGATCCACTCTTGGGCGCCCCCATTTCTGCACTATTAACTGGAAGACTTCTGGATTCAATTGCCACTCTGCTTCTAAAATCTGGTTCCTGCTTAGGAAATCCGCCACTCTGTTTAGGGTCCCTTTTAAATGGACCGCGGATAAGGATAGAGTATGGAGCTCTGCCCAACTCAGAATGCCTTTTGCCAAACTCTGCAGAACCTTGCTTCTGGTTCCCCCTTGTCTGTTTATGTAAGCCACCGCCGTGGCGTTGTCTGACAGGATCTGAGTATGTTGCCCCTGGACTTCTTTCGCAAAGGTCAGTAAGGCCATTTCTATAGCTTTTAGTTCCCTCCAATTTGAGGACCTCAGGGCATCTCTTGTGTCCCACGAGCCCTGGGCCCACCGGCCGCTCATATGAGCCCCCCAACCCCAGGAACTGGCATCTGTTGTCAACCTCACCTGAGTTGGGAAGGACCATAACAGCCCCTCTGAGTACCTTGTCTGGTTCTTCCACCACCACAGACTTCTTTTTACTGAAGTAGGGATCTTCACTAATGAATCTAGTGAATCCTGCTGGTGATTCCAGGTTTTTAACAGGAAACTTTGCAGAGGTCTGAAATGGAGCTTTGCCCACTGGATGGCCGGAATGGAAGAGGTCAGGGTTACCAATGCTGACATAACCTTCCTGATGGACAGAACTTGATTGGACTGTAGCAATGACACTACTTGAATCAACTTTTTCTGTTTTTCCTCTGGAAGAAAATTTTTTTGTTCTAAAGAGTTGATACGGAAACCCAGGAATAACACTTCCTGTGAGGGAATCAGATTTGATTTTTGAAGGTTTAAAATCCACCCCATGGATTCTAGATGAACACGGGCTCTTAGCAAGTTTTCTTGAAGACCTTCTCTGGTCTGGGCAAAAAACAGCAGGTCGTCCAGATAAGGAATAACTGAGATCCCCTCTAGACGCAGAGGCGCCAGAGCTTCGGCCATTATTTTCGTGAAGACCCTTGGGGATGATGACAGACCAAACGGGAGTGCTCTGAATTGCAGATGTACCACCTTCTTCCCTTCTTTCAGTGCTAACCTCAGATATTTCTGCGATCTGGCGGCAATAGGAATGTGGAGGTAGGCATCTTGTAAATCTATTGATGCCATATAGCACCCTTGGTACAGGAGGTTTCTTACTGAAAATATTGAATCCATCCGAAACCTTCTGTATTCTACCGATTTGTTCAGCATTTTGAGATTCAGGATAAGACGGAACTTTCCTGAAGGTTTCTGAACCAGAAAGACATGTGAGTAGAACCCCTGGAAGAACTCCCCCGCTGGGACCGGAACAATGACTCTCTGATTTTTCAGTTCCTGAATTAAGGACTTCATGGCGAGAGCCTTGACTGCGTCCCTTGGGACGTTTGTCACCAGGAATCTTCTTGGAGGTTCTTCCGTGAATTCTATCACATACCCCTGGGAGAGCATCTTTACAACGAATTGATTTGAGGAAAAGGCTCTCCACTGAGGAAGAAACTCCTGTAGTCTTCCCCCGCCTTGACAGAGTCATTGTGGTTTTGCGGAGGCCGCAGGAGGATTGAAGAGCACTCCACCCCTACCCTTGGGCTTCTGAGAAGACCATGACTTCCTCTTGCCCTGCATTTTCCCTTCCTGCTGACCTTTTTGGGGCCGAAAGAAACGCTTACGGGTTTGCACCTGTTTCTTCCTAACTGGAAACGACTTTTTCTTATCTGCCGTTCGGTCAAGAATGGACTCCAGCTCTGAACCAAATAGCAGATCACCCGCAAACGGAATACCACACAATCTATTTTTAGATGCAGCATCTCCTGGCCACGTCTTCAGCCATAAGGCCCTTCTGGCAGAATTTGTCAAAGCTGCTGACCTTGCTGACATGCGGATAGATTCCGCAGACGCATCTGCAATATATGATATTGCTGCCGACAGGGTTGAAAAAGAGTCTAGAATCTCCTGTTTTGAGGAATCTGCTATGACATGGGCTTTCAACTGGTTAACCCAGTGATCTAAGTTCCTTGCAACACAGGTTGTTGCCATTGCTGGTTTCAGATTGTGCATTACTGATTGCCAGGTTCTTTTAAGAAGCAGGTCCATCCTTTTGTCCATGGGCTCCTTCAGAGTGCCCATATCCTCAAAGGCTAGGTCCGTAGACTTAGAGACCTGGGAAAAGGCAGAGTCCAATTTTGGAACCTTATTCCATATAGAATCTGGATTTTCTTCAAATGGAAATCTTTTCTTGTGAGCCCGGGAAAAGAAAGGCTTTTTCTCAGGTTCCAGCCACTCTTTTTTAATCATATCAGTGATAACTGAATGGACTGGAAAAGAACGACCTTTTGAATCTCCTAAACCAGCATACATGCGGTCATGCAGGGAGAGTTCCTTCTTTTCCTCTTCTATCCCCAAAGTGGCATGGATTACCTTCAGGAGTCCTCCCACCTCTTCTAGTGACAATTTGTATTTAGAAGTGGTATCTGATTCATTTTCCTCCTCCTCAGAATCTGTATCATCTGGAGCGAGGGAAACGGACCTTTGAGAAGCGTCCTGGGATATTGGACCCCCAAAAATTATTTGAGAACCGCTCTGGGGTTCTGAAGATGGCTGCGGAACCAGAGGATCCCTAGAGGGACCTGGCTCCTCTCTTAGGTTTGACCTAAAAGCTTGAAAGGTGGCCCGGAGCTCATCCTTTATTGTTGACACTAAGTCGCCACAAACGGATGGAGTCTCCTCTTTGACCAAATTTGTAATGCACTCTGCACAAAGCGTTTTGGTCCAAGCATCGCCTAATTTTTCTTTGCAAACAGGGCACCTTTTCTTGACTGGTTGGGCAGAACCTTTGGCCTGGACAAACAGAAAAGAGACAAGCAACCACGCTTAAAAGGCTGTAATACAGCGCAAATAATACACCCAGGTGCACTAAGGAAGAAACCTCTCATTTCCATGTGCCCAGCAAGCCACCACCACCTAATCCCCTGTTGTAGGGCAGATATCTAAATCTAGCCACTGCAACATACCTTCTGAGAGGGGGGTGGGGGGAAGGGGGGGAAAAGGGTGAGTAACCCCCCCACAGGAGAAAACGGCCCAGGGTAATAGAGGACACAGTCCCTTACCTTAGCCTTGCTGGCGCCTTGGCTTGCCCCCTTCTCCGCTGCATCGCTATCCATAGCTGTCTGCGGTGCGTGGTAGAACGACCGGTTCCAGATTCGAAAACGCCGCTGCGCTGACCTGGAACCGGAAATAAGGCGCCAGGTGACCCTGCCCTCTCCCACTGCGCTTTGCGCCGGAAATGACGCACGCGCCGACCCGGAAGTGCTGCCTGGACGTGGCTGAAGCGCTCTTCTGCCACCAGCAACATGGCGGCCGCCACCGCTCGTTCCCTCTGTAAAAGGGAACAGAGGACGGCCACCTGTAGGCCAAAAAAATTTTTAGACAGCACCCCCGGACGTACAGGCTCTCCCCGAGCACGGAAGAGGGAGAGGGAGCCCACGGGACCATCCATATAAGAGGCAAGTGGGAGGCTCACTCTCCTAGCCTAAAAAGACCTATCAGGTGAGAACCTGTGTCTCCCAGGATAACCTGAGAGATCATGGCTCCCACCAGAGGTGTTCCTCCAGCTGGAGGAAACACAAAAAACTGATGAGGCAACGTGGAGGATTCCAATTTAAAGACCTAATTGATGAGGTGTTTCCTGTGGGAGGAGGAGCCATGATCTCTCGGGTGCTGTCCTGAAAGACGATTTGGAAATACAATTTTTTTTTTTTTTTTTTTTTAGGATTTTTGATGTATTTTTGTTTTTTTGGGTGGAACCCCACTTTAAACTACAATTGTTTATTTGCCTAAAAAAGCATAATACATAGAAAAAAAAACACCAATCCCTATGCCCCCCTATAATTTGGCCAGAGGTAAAAAACACCCCCCAAAAAAAAGAGAGAAAAGGGGGGTTCTCCCCTGCCCAACAACTAAAAAACACACAAACTGCGTAAGTGATGTGAATGAAAAAAGACCCCCTAACAGAAGAGGGGGGGGGGGCACATGAATCACACAGTCTGCAGACCTAATCCCTCTCCTAATATAAAAACACCCCATATATATATATATATATACATACATACACACACCTAAAAAACACATAGATCACCCATAGGACAAGGTCATGCTAATCATTCCTAATGTGGGGCAGTGTGTTCCCGGGAAAGCGGGTTGTATGTCACTGTCCCCCCCTGGAATGGGGCACGGCCTGAGATACACTGGATGACGTCCACCCGAGAGACTCCCTGTCGTCAGTCAAGTAGTTGAATGCATGTATGATACGTCCTGATAATAGTCTTATCCTGCTGGGTAGTGTGTAGTAGAAGGAGAGGACTCAAATACTCCAAGGGCCGTGTGCAATGACAAGCTATTCTCAGCAGTAGTACTAATTGCCTATTTTATGAATCTGAGACGATTCCCACAGCCTGCAGGTAATTCTCACGATTAATCCTTAGTACACACATATAGCTTGTAGAGTAGCTTGACAGTCACTGATTTATACAACTTTTCTCAAGATTAGATTGAAGTCCATCTTTCAGTGTATGGCCAATCGTCTCCAATTGCCAGATAAAATGATAGTGATCCTTGGCATTTCAATGTACATCTATACATGTAATATTGGCTCCTGCTCTCCCCACATTGAAAACGAACTGAGCAAAACACTGTGCAGCATAGGTGTGCGCAGTGCCTATTGCATTAGGGCGTGCACCCCAAAGCTCCAACACATATGCGTTTGACATATTTACCGGGGTGGGGTGACATATATTAGTACCAATCCCCTATATTTTCCTCCTTTGGCAGCTGAAGGTTGACAAAAGGGAGAGGAGAAGCCTACTTTCAGCTGCTGGAGGAAAATACAGATCAGTTCCACTAAATTCCACCCACGCCACCCTTTCTGTCCCAGTTCAAGGAAGGGTTGTGGTTTACCTGTCACCTGCCCACCATTGACAGGTTGCCAACCCCAGGATTAGGGTGTGCCCAGGCACATCTGGCACACCCCTTGCGCACGCCTATGCTGTGCAACAATCTCAGAGTATTACTAGATATGAAACAATGTTCCTGAATATTTAAGTAAGAATGGAAGCGTCCTCACAGATACATTGAATGTGACCACAAACAGGGTTCCTGCAGCCTGCAGGTGATCTCTTATGCCCTGTACACACGACCGGTTTTCCCGTCGGAATAAACTCTGAAGGTTTTTCCGACAGAATTCCGCTCAAGTGGTCCTTCCTACACACGGTCACCCCAAATTCCGACCGTTCAGAACGCGGTGACGTACAACAACGTATGATGGGCCTAGAAAAAAGGAAGTTCAATAGCCAATACCTTCCGTCTCGTACTTGCTTCAGAGCATGCGCCGTTTTTGGTCCGTCGGAACAGCATACAGACGAGCGGGCTTCCCCATAGTAATGGGTTCTGTCGGAAATATTTAGAACATGTTCTATTTTTAGGTCCGTCAGAATTATCGACGTAAAAAGTCCGATGGGGCATACACACGATCGGAATAGACGATGAGAACTCCCATCTGACTTTTTCTGTCGGACATTCCGCTCGTGTGTACGGGGCGTAAGTATGGGTTACTCGCGGATTCGGTGATTCTATAGAGTAACGACACCCCGAGTATGAAAGGGGTTAAAGTCGTTTAGGACATTCCATACCCAAACACAAAGGCAGCTACCGAACACTTCCATCAGCTGAACAAGGAACCCATACAAATAATCCACCCCAAATATGAGACAAGGCTCTGTCTTGAGGGTCAACCAGGAATAAACTCATTTATTATCGCACACGGACACAACAGATAAAATAACTCAGAGACTCCCCCCCCACCCTTTGAAAAGAGAGCGGGTTAGACTGTCCAATCACAATAGACACACAGGTCAGGTGTGTTCAAACTTCTCATCAGTAATCAGTCTTATCAGCAGGGGGTTGCTGGAGGAATCCCCCCCTCCCTCCATAGAGAGACACATCCCATAATATCCAGAGCAGACAGACACAATAGAACATTGGAATACAGCCACACCCCAAACGATCACAGCAAAGAGTCCACAACAAAATGAGACAATATACAATATATACATATATACAAGATTGAGTGCGATTAGTACAGATCATACTGGACTTCTCATTCACCTCACAAAGAGTATTGTTCCATTGAAAATCCAGGGCCCATAATCAAAAGGCAAGAGCCTTGCTTTCAGTCCTCTCCAAAAGCCTCTGTCCCGGCTAGGTCTGTCACATACAGAGATCATTCAAACCTTGAGTCGGGATCGACCTGTATATGAATATCCAATTGATTAGATGTTCAGAAAAGCTGTTCCTTTTTCCGTTGGTTGTTTCCTTGTTTTCCCTTCTGTTAGCACGGTGTGTTGAAAATAGAGGGATGGCATTTGTAGTTCTCCTGCGGGAGTTTTTATATAGCCAATGTTCACAATGTTCTATCGCCAATCCTCTCTTCCCAAATCCTTTGGGGAATGATAGGGAGTCAGACGGGAGGTAGTTGTAAAATAATCACCCGGGCAGAAGTTTTTCTTCAGGCTCGTGCATCGTAACTGAGGTCATCAGGTCCTTATTGTCAGTAGGGTTGGGCTACGGGTAGGTAGAGAGACGGGGGGGCGCAGAGTTTTTACGATGCACAAGCCTGAAGAAAAACTTCTGCCTGGGTGATTATTTTACAACTACCTCCCGTCTGACTCCCTATCATTCCCCAAAGGATTTGGGAAAAGAGGATTGGCGATAGGACATTGTGAACATTGGCTGTATAAAAACTCCCGCAGGAGAACTACAAATGCCATCCCTCTATTTTCAACAGACCGTGCTAACAGAAAGGAAAACAAGTAGAAGAGAACAAGAAGACCTGGACAGCCACACACCGGAATGGATACATTCGTCTTATTTTATTCAAAATACAAGATCATGGGGTACACAAGACACGACTGTGGGGTGGTAAAAAAAAAAAAAATAGTTAACGCGTTTCGCACTTACACCAAGTGCTTACTATGAGCTACCCCATTTACCCGAAAATAAGACCTAGCGTGATTGTCGGTGATGGATGCAATATAAGCCCTACCCAACAAATAAGCCCTAGTTAAAGTCTTTGTAGGGCTTATTTTCAGGGTAGGACTTATTTGGGGGGTGGGGCTTATATTGCAGCCATCACCGACGATCACGCTAGGTCTTATTTTCTGGGAAACAGGGTATGTACCCCATGATCCTGTATTTTGAATAAAATAAGACGGATTTATCCATTCCGGTGTGCGGCTGTCCAGGTCTTCTTGTTCTCTTCTACTTGCACCGG
Organism: Aquarana catesbeiana; assembly: GCF_042186555.1. NCBI lineage: Eukaryota > Metazoa > Chordata > Amphibia > Anura > Ranidae > Aquarana > Aquarana catesbeiana. Next base: position 980,168,155 of record NC_133324.1, on the reverse strand, counting down.
CATTCAGCCAGCACCTGGGGCTCTTCTCTTCTCTTCTCAAGCACTCTGGTTTAAGCCCTTTTTTTGAGCGGAGGATCCCACATCATCTCGTTTATTTTCAGAAGGGAAAACAAGGAAACAACCAACGGAAAAGGAACAGCTTTTCTGAACATCCAATCATTTGGATATACACATACAGACCGATGGCGACTCAAGGTTTGAACGATCTCTGTAGAATCACCGGATCTGTGAGTAACCCATACTAAGAGATCACCTGCAGGAACCCGGTTTGTGGTCACATTAAATGTATCTGTGAGGACGGCTCCATTCTTACTTACCGGGCCATAGTAAAATGACGTCCCTGACTTTTAGAGGGGATATCTGAATGATGCCTGCAGCTAGAGGCATCATTCAGATAGGATTCTTTTGCAGCCGGCGATTCTGTGCACGATAAGAACGATCATAGTGGCAGTGCCGCCGCCTAATCGTTCTTATAGGCCAGGGATATGCAATTAGCGGACCTCCAGCTGTTGCAGAACTACAAGTCCCATGAGGCATAGCAAGATGCTGACAGCCAAAGCATGACACCAAGAGGCCAAGGCATGATGGGACTTGTAGTTTTGCAACAGCTGGAGGTCCACTAATTGCAAATCCCTGTTATAGGCGGCAGGAGGGGACGTCTCTCCCCCCCCTCCCGCCGCCATCTGGTGCTTCTCTGGGCTCTCCCGTGCCATCGGGGGGCCCAGAATAAGAATCGTCCGGCGCCGGATGAGGACGATAGAGATTTCTGGTGACCAGATGGTCACAGGGTCATCTCTATGACCGTCGGAGGACGTCATAACGTCGCGCCCGGGTACCCGGAAATAAACAAAGCCGCGATCGCGGCTGTCAGCATGAGATCGGTGAATTTTTTTTTTCCCCGATCTCATGCTTTCCAGCCTGGAGGAGAGATGTGGAGGTCTTATTGACCCCACATTTCTCTATAAAGAGGACCTGTCACATAGAATCCTATTATAAGGGATGTTTACATTCCTAGGAATAAAAGTGATCAAAAAAAAAAGTAAAAAAACAAAGTGTAAAAATAAAAAAAAATTAAGTAAAAAAAAAATAAAATAAAAGATTTAAAACGCCCGTGTCCCCGGTAGCTCGCGCTCAGAAGTGAACGCACGCGTAAGTCCCGCCCAAACCACACATGTGAGGTATCGCCACGTGCGTTAAAGCGCGTGCAACAATTCTAGCACTAGACCTCCTCTGTAATGGGGTGTACACACGGTCGGACTTTGACTGGAAAGGTCCGACGGACCAAATCCGGCGGACAATCCAATCGTGTGTGGGCTTCATCGGACCTTCAGTGGACTTTTCCAGTCGCAAATCTGATGGACTTTAGATTTGGAACATGCTTCAAATCTTTACGTTGTAACTCCATCGGACCCAGAAATCCGCTCGTCTGTGTGCTAGTCCGACGGACAAAAACCCACCCTAGGGCAGCGATTGGCTACTGGCTATCAACTTCATTATTTTAGTCCGGTGTACGTCATCACGTACGAATCCGTCGGACTTTGGTGTGATCGTGTGTAGGCAAGTCCGGTCGTTAGAAAGTCCGTCGGAAGTCCGCTGGAAAGTATGTCGGACCAGTTCGGTCGAAAAGTCCACCCGTGTGTGCGCGGCATAACTCTAAACTGGTAACCTGTAAAAAATTTTAAAGCGTCGCCTATGGAGATTTTTAAGTAATGAAGTTTGGCGCCATTCCATGATTGTGCGCAATTTTAAAGCATGACATGTTAGGTATCTATTCACTCGGCGTAACATCATCTTTCACATTATAAAAAAAAAATTGGGCTAACTTTACTGTTTTGTTATTTTTTAATTCATGAAACCGTTTTTTTTTTTTTCCAAAAAAAAAAAAAGGCGTTTGAAAAACTATTGCGCAAATACCGTGCGAGATAAAAAATTACTATGACCGCCATTTTATTCCCTAGGGTGTCCGCTTAAAAAAAAAAAAAAAAAACATATAAAATGTTTGGACGGTTCTGAGTAATTTTCTAGCAAAAAAAAGATTTTTACATGAAGGACAGAAGTGTCAGAATAGGCCCGGTATTGAAGTGGTTAAATACTTACGAACAAGGGCGGACTGATAACTCATGGGGCCCCTGGGCAATCAGAGATTATGGGGCCACACAGTATACACAGACAGATGTAAAAAAAAAAAAAACACAGATTTATACTGTCCCTGGTTTTACTGAGGCTGGCAACCCTGATGGGGCCCCCTAGTGGCCCAGGGCCCTCGGGCAGTGCCCGAGTGCCTCAATGGTCAGTCCGCCCCTGCTTACGAACATAGTTTCATATGTAGTAATACTCTGAGATTTCTACACAGTGTTTTGCTCAGTTCGTTTTCAATGTGGGGAAAAGCAGGATAGGCAATTAGTACTACTGCTGAGAATTGAATAGCTTGTCATTGCACACAGCCCTTGGAGTATTTGAGTCCTCTCCTTCTACTACACACTACCCAGCAGGATAAGACTATTATCAGGACGTATCATACATGCATTCAACTACTTGACTGAGTGACGACGGGGAGTCTCTCGGGTGGACGTCATCCAGTGTATCTCAGGCCGTGCCCCATTCCAGGGGGGGGACAGTGACATACAACCCGCTTTCCTGGGAACACACTGCCCCACATTAGGAATTATTAGCATGACCTTGGTCCTATGGGTGATCTACGTGCTTTTTTAGGTATACAGTGGAACCTCGGTTTGCCAGTAACATGGTTAACGAGCGTTTCACAATACGAGTGCTGTATTTCTAAAAATCCTTACTCGGTTTGCAAGTGTTGTCTCGCAAAACGAGCAGGATTCAGGCCAAAAGCGGTGTGCAGTACCACTTTTGGCCTGAGGTGAGGGGGGGCACCGGAGCCAAACAGTGCCGGAAATGCACGGAAAGGCCCGAGGACAGTTTGGCTGACCTCGGCAAACCTCGGAAAGGCTCGTGAACGGAGTTTTTCCGAGGTCAGCCGAAGTGTCGCTCTGGCCTTTTTGGCCGTTTCCGAGGCTCTCCGGCGCCCCCCCCACCTCTGGCCGCCATGCGGTATTGCATCCCATTGAAGTCAACGCGGAACTAATTATTTTCGTTTCCATTGACTTCAATGGGAAAACTGGCTTTGATATGTGAGCTCATTGGATTACGGGCATACTCCTGGAACGGATTGTGCTCGTAATCCGAGGTTCCACTGTATATAAAGGGGGTGTTTTTATATTAGGGGAGGGATTAGGTCTGCAGATTGTGTGATTCATGTGCCCCCCTCCCTCTATTTTGTGAGGGGGTCTTTTTCCATTCACATCACTTCTGCAGTTTGTGTGTCTTAGAGTTGTTGGGCAGGGGTAGACCATAGGGGAGAACCCCCCTTTTCTCTCTTTTTTTTTTGGGGGGGGGGGGGTTTACCTCTGGCCAAATTATAGGGGGGCATAGGGGGGGTTGGTGTTTTTTTTTTTCTACGTATTATGCTTTTTTTAGGCAAATAAACAATTGAAGTTAAACTCATGCAGGTGTGTGGAGATCTTTTTGTTTTTTTTATTTTATCAGTGTCGATCAGTCTAATTTTTGATCACACCTCCCGAAATTTCATTCGGTGAGTGCTACTATCTTGAATAAGCGGGATTCCCATCTGTGTTCTCTCTTTGTACACATGTTTGCTGTGTCCTCCACATGGCTTCTCACAAACTACAAACAGGACTTCTTATGACTTTCTTTTCACCAATGTCTTTCTTCTTGTCACTCTTCCATAAAGGTCAGATTTGTGGAGAACACGACTAATAGTTGTCCTGTGGACAGATTCTCCCACCTGAGCTGTGGATCTCTGCAGCTCCTCCAGAGTTACCATGGACCTCTTGGCTCTTCTCTGATGAATGCTCTCCTTGCCCGGCCGGCAGGGGCGGGCTGGGCCGGGGGGGGGCAGAGTGGCAATTCCCCCCCCCCCCCCCGGGCCGTTCTGATTCCCTGTGAAAGGGCCGCAGTGCAGCCAGCTCATTACTGCGCATGTGCAGTTTCCGGACCCAGCCGAGTGCTATTGCTCGGGCAGCTCCAGTGGCGGGGGGGGGGGGGCGGGGTTAACAAGGCTGGATGCTGAATTTAGCAGCCGAATTGTAGTGAAAGAACACAGTGATCCCTCCATCCCGTGCTACAGCTGCGATGTGTCCTGTGGCAGGGATGTTGGCTGGGATGTTGGCTACACAGTACAGCCCTCCTCCAGTCTACACCAATGGGAGAACGATCAGCTCTGCCTCCTCCCGCCCCTCTCTCCCTGTGCCCGCCCACACTCCATGCAGCCCGTGTGCAGTGTGAAGGGAATACGCGGGCGGGAAACTTTAACCACTTGCTTACAGGGCACTTAAACCCCCCTTCTATCCAGACCAATTTTCAGCTTTCAGAGCTGATGCACTTTGAATGACAATTACGCGGTCGTACAACACTGTATCCAAATGAAATTTTTATCATTTTTTCACCACAAATAGAGCTTTCCTTTGGTGGTATTTGATCACCTCTGCGGTTTTTACTTTTTGTCAAAAAAATGTAAAAAAATTAATTTTTTTTAAAAATTAAAAAAATTTTTTTAATATTTTGTTATAAAAAATTTAAAACGGGTCATTTTTCTCCTTCATTGATGTACGTTGATGAGGCAGCAGTGATGGGCACTGATGGGTGGCAGTGATGGGCAGCACTGCCAGGTGGCACTGATTGGCACTACAGGTGGGCATTGATAGGTGGCACTTGTGGGCATTGATAGGTGGCACTTGTGGGCATTGATAGGTGGCACTTGTGGGCATTGATAGGTGGCACTTGTGGGCATTGATAGGTGGCACTTGTTGGCATTGATAGGTGGCACTTGTGGGCATTGATAGGTGGCACTTGTTGGCATTGATAGGTGGCACTTGTTGGCATTGATAGGTGGCACTTGTGGGCATTGATAGGTGGCACTTGTGGGCATTGATAGGTGGCACTTGTGGGCATTGATAGGTGGCACTTGTTGGCATTGATAGGTGGCACTTGTGGGCATTGATAGGTGGCACTTGTTGGCATTGATAGGTGGCACTTGTGGGCATTGATAGGTGGCACTTGTGGGCATTGATAGGTGGCACTTGTTGGCATTGATAGGTGGCACTTGTGGGCATTGATAGGTGGCACTTGTTGGCATTGATAGGTGGCACTTGTGGGCATTGATAGGTGGCACTTGTTGGCATTGATAGGTGGCACTTGTTGGCATTGATAGGTGGCACTTGTGGGCATTGATAGGTGGCACTTGTTGGCATTGATAGGTGGCACTTGTGGGCATTGATAGGTGGCACTGTGGGCTCTTTTAATTGGCACTAGTAGGTGACACTGATGAGGCAGATGTGCCTCTTCCATCCCAGCCGGTGATCGATTACGATTACCGATCTTTTGTTTACATCATGTGATCAGCTGTAAGGGAGCGGCCCCTTGCTCGGATCGGTGATCAGCCGAGTCTCAGTGACTTGGTGATCACAGCGCGCCCGGCGCGCGCCCTGCATGGTGGGCGCAGGGAGCGTGCACAGGGGAGGCCATCATATGAAGGCCTCCCGGGAATTCAGGTCCGCGTTGTGGCCGTCATTCGGCCATAGCGCGGATGCGTAGTGGTTAAAGTCGGCAGCCACAACGTCCCATCCTAAACATGAAGACACTGAGTGAGCCAGCAAGCCTCCTGCTGGGACTGTGCATTGTACAAGTGAGTGGTCTGTGACCAGACTCTCCCCTCCTCCCTCTCTTCCTCCCTATTCTTTCTTATCATTTAACCTCTTGCCTCCCAGGCACCTTCACCCCCCTTCCTGTCCAGGACAATTTACAGCTTTCAGTGCTCTCATATTAAACCCAGGTTCACCCAAGAACTAAATAAGCTCCTGACAAGGTGGTATTACCCCCCCGGTGAAGCTTCGTAGGTTTTTCCCTGAAGCCTCAGATCAATGTTGGAGATACAGCTGGGGACGGGGGGACTCTACTCCATAGATTTGGGACGTGTCCTCAGATTAGGCAATTTTGGTTGGAAGTACAAAGGATTGGCCAAAAGTTTACACCCTTCCCACTTCCGGAGGATCCAGCCTTCTTTCATCTCTCACAAATCCCATTACAGACATATAAAAAGTCGGTCTTATGTCATCTGGGTAACGAGGCCAAGGCGTGTATCGCCCGATGCTGGGAAGACCCCAAACCACCATCAATTACAGGATGGGCTGAATAAAGGAAGAAATGTGGGGGCCATAGAAGATCTGCTGTTCTCGGGACAGGATAGAAAAGAGCAATACATTGAAATGTGGACAACATGGAACTTCTTTGTATATTCAGAGGAAGGAACGAGATTGTTGGGAGATACTACAGGGCAATGAGTCCGCCTGTCTTGGAAGTTTACAATATTATGGAGGTTCCCTTCCCTCCAAGAGGAGAGCGGAGTAGGGAAGGATGGGTATAGGAGGGGGAAGGGGGAGGGGTTTTTTTTCTTTGGGGTGGGGATATTCTATGAAAATTCAACAATGAAAGGGAGGAATGAGTTACACCCTGGTGACCAGGAGAGGAGGACAAAGAGAAGAAAAGGAGAAGAGGGTTTATAGGGGAGATAATAGGGGTGCTTAAAGTTTAATATGTAGATTTCCAGAGTCATATGCAGAGAAATATCTCCATTGTATATATATTGAAAGTTGACGAGAAAGGAACTATGTGTTTACAGCATGTAATATATTATTTGCTCCTCTCTTGGGTATAAATAAAGAATATTTAAACCCAGGTTCACATTGGAGCGATTTGGCATGCGATTTCACATGTTAAATCGGTGGCGATTGCCGGCGATGGCACCCTCCGAATCGGTGCAACGACACATCGATTCCACTTGCGGTGTCACACCGATTCCCAAAAGTAGTTTCTGTGCTGCTTTTGGCAACTTCGGGGTGCGATTTCAATAGACATTTGTACAGGAACCGCACAGACGTCTCTGAAATCGCACCCCGAAGTCGGGACTGACATGGGAGTATGAAATCGTTCAATAGTTCAGCTGAACTCGCTGGATTTCATCCCCGATGTCAGGGTGAACCTCGGCTCTGAATGACAATTGCGCGGTCATGCAACACTACATATTACATTGTTGTCCTTTTTTTCACACAAATGGAGTTTTTGTTTTGGTGGTATTTAATCATCTCTGGGTTTTTTTTTTTTTGCTAAAATATGAAAGACCAATTTCTTTTTGTAAAATACAGCGCCTTGAAAAAGTATTCATACCCCTTGAAATTTTCCACATTTTATCACGTTACAACCAAAAACGTAAATGTATTTTATTGGGATTTGATGTGATAGACCAACACAAAGTGTCACATAATTGTGAAGTGGAAGGAAAATGATAAATGATACAAATAAATATGTGAAAAGTGTGTGTGGGGGGGGGGGGGGGGCATTTGTATTCAGCCCTCTTTCCTCTGATATCCCTAACTAAAATCTAGTGGAACCAATTCCCTTCAGAAGTCACCTAATTAGTAAATAGAGTCCACCTGTGTGTCATTTAATTTCAGTATAAATACAGCTGTTCTGTGAAGCCCTCAGAGGTTTGTTAGAGAACCTAAGTGAACAAACAGCATCATGAAGTCCAAGGAACACATCAGACAGGTCAGGGATAAAGTTGTGGAGAAGTATAAAGCAGGGTTAGGTTATAAAAAAAATCTCCCAAGCTTTGAACATCTCACGGAGCTCTGTTCAATCCATCATCGGAAAATGGAAAGAGTATGGCCTTGTACACACGATCGGATATTCCGACAACAATTGTCCGACGGACGTGTTTTGTCGGACAATCCGACCGTCTGTATGCTCCATCGGACAATTGTTGTTGGAATTTCCGACAACAAATGTTGGCCGTGCATGCTCTCAAATTGTCCGACAACAAATGTGTTCCGTCGGATTATATGATCGTGTGTACACAAATCCGTCAGACTAAAATCCAAAGTACAAACACGCACGCTCCGAACCAATGCTAAACACCAGACAACAATAGCAGAAATTGCCCAAAGGGTGGCGCTAAAGAGCTGAAAGACAACGTGGTTTCGTGAATTTTGGCTGAAAATGTTCTGCCGTGTGTATGCCAAACAAGTTCATGGACAACGCCCTTCGGGCAAAAATCCACAGGTTTGTCCGATGTAAGTCCGATTGTCTGCAAAAGACAAGACTGGGGCGGAGGTTCACCTTCCAGCAGGACAACGACCCGAAACATCCAGCCAGAGCTACAATGGAATGGTTTAGATCAAAGCATATTCATGTGTTAGAATGGCCCAGTCACAGTCCAGACCTAAATCCCATTGAGAATCTGTGGTAAGACTTGAAAATCGCTGTTCACAGACGCTCTCCATCCAATCTGACAGAGCTTGAGATATTCTACAAAGAAGAATGGGCAGAAATGTCCTCTCTAGATGTGCAAAGCTGGTAGAGACATCCCCAAAAAGACTTGTAGAGAAAGGGGGTTCTACAAAGTATTGACTCCGGGGGGCGCCATACAAATGTCCCTCCCCCCACACTTTTCACAGATTTATTTGTATCATTTATCATTTTCCTTTCACTTTACAATTATGTGACACTTTGTGTTGGTCTATCACATAAAATCTTAATAAAACACATTTATGTTTTTGGTTGTAACATGACAAAATGTGGGGAATGTCAAGGGGTATGAATACTTTTTCAAGGCACTGTAGAAGAGCAGACCCAGACAGGGACAAAAATTAGGTTCCAGCATTTTAGACTGAGCAGCCCATTTTTTTGTCCCAGTCCGGGTCTGCTCTCCTATGTTCTCAGTAGGACCTCTTCACATTATACATTGCGATGTGTTTTGGCACGCTGCGTTTTGGGGGGTCTCTGACCGGCACAGCTGAATGGAACTATCTACATGGCACACTCATGGCAGATCAGGCCATAGACACGGAGACGGTCCCCCAATCACACCATAGACAGATCTGTCCTATCATAGACATTCACATACCCAGGCGATGGCCATGATCCCCACAGCGAACAGACTGGGCCCCAACAGGTTCCACAAGCCGTGACGATCCAACTGAAGAGCCATGGAAAGCAACATCGCCCCCAGCAGGTACAAAACCTAAGAGACAAGAGAAGAGACTGTCAGAGACAAATGGTGAATGTCACCCCTGTCTGGATTGTATGTGCCTGCACCCCCAGTACCCCTGACAGGTACAGAACACTAATAGAAAGGAGGGGTACAGTGAGCCCCCTGCAGGTACATAGACATAATACAGGGAGGAGGGGTACAGTGAGCCCCCTGCAGGTACATAGACATAATACAGGGAGGAGGGGTACAGTGAGCCCCCTGCAGGTACATAGACATAATACAGGGAGGAGGGGTACAGTGAGCCCCCTGCAGGTACATAGACATAATACAGGGAGGAGGGGTGCAGTGAGCCCCCTGCAGGTACATAGACATAATACAGGGAGGAGGGGAGCAGTGAGTCCCCTGCAAGTACATAGACATAATACAGGGAGGAGGGGTGCAGTGAGCCCCCTGCAGGTTCATAGACATATTACAGGGAGGAGGGGTACAGTGAACCCCCTGCAGGTACATAGACATAATACAGGGAGGAGGGGTACAGTGAGCCCCCTGCAGGTACATAGACATAATACAGGGAGGAGGGGTACAGTGAACCCCCTGCAGGTACATAGACATAATACAGGGAGGAGGGGTGCAGTGAGCCCCCTGCAGGTACATAGACATATCACAGGGAGGAGAGGTGCAGTGAGCCCCCTGCAGGTACATAGACATAATACAGGGAGGAGGGGTGCAGTGAGCCCCCTGCAGGTACATAGACATATCACAGGGAGGAGAGGTGCAGTGAGCCCCCTGCAGGTACATAGACATAATACAGGGAGGAGGGGTACAGTGAGCCCCCTGCAGGTACATAGACATATCACAAGGAGGATGGATGCAGTGAGCCCCCTGTAGGTACACAGATGTATTACAATAAGGAAAGGAGCAGTGAGCCCCCTGCAGGTACATAGACATATTACAGGGAGGAGGGGTACAGCAAGCCCCCTGCAGGTACAGAAACACATTACAGGGAGGAGGGGTGCAGTGTGCCCCCTACAGATACACAGACATATTACAGGCAGGAGGGGTGCAGTGAGCCCCCTGCAGGTACACAGATGTATTACAGGGAGGAGGGGTGCAGTGAGCCCCCTGCAGGTACACATATGTATTACAGGGAGGAGGTTGCAGTGAGTCCCCTGCAGGTACACAGACCTATTACAGGGAGGGGCACAGTGAGCCCCCTGCAGGTACACTGGCACATTACAGGGAGGAGGGGTGCAGTGAGCCCCCTGCAGGTACATAGACATATTACAGGGAGGAGATGCAGTGAGCCCCCTGCAGGTACATAGACATATTACAGTGAGGAGGGGTGCAGTGAGACCCCTGCAGGTACACAGACATATTACAGGGAGGAGGGGTGCAGTGAGCCCCCTGCAGGTACACAGATGTATTACAGGGAGGAGGGGTGCAGTGAGCCCCCTGCAGGTACACATATGTATTACAGGGAGGAGGTTGCAGTGAGTCCCCTGCAGGTACACAGACCTATTACAGGGAGGGGCACAGTGAGCCCCCTGCAGGTACACTGGCACATTACAGGGAGGAGGGGTGCAGTGAGCCCCCTGCAGGTACATAGACATATTACAGGGAGGAGATGCAGTGAGCCCCCTGCAGGTACATAGACATATTACAGTGAGGAGGGGTGCAGTGAGACCCCTGCAGGTACACAGACATATTACAGGGAGGAGGGGTGCAGTGAGCCCCCTGCAGGTACACAGATTTATTACAGGGAGGAGGGTGCAGTGAGCCCCCTGCAGGTACACAGACCTATTACAGGGAGGGGTACAGTGAGCCCCCTGCAGGTACACTGGCACATTACAGGGAGGAGGGGTGCAGTGAGCCCCCTGCAGGTACATAGACATATTACAGGGAGGAGATGCAGTGAGCCCCCTGCAGGTACATAGACATATTACAGCGAGGAGAGGTGCAGTGAGACCCCTGCAGGTACACAGACATATTACAGGGAGGAGGGGTGCAGTGAGACCCCTGCAGGTACACAGATGTATTACAGGGAGGAGGGTGCAGTGAGCCCCCTGCAGGTACACAGACATTATACAGGGAGGGGTGCAGTGAGACCCCTGCAGGTACACAGACATATTACAGGGAGGAGGGGTGCAGTAAGCCCCTGCAGGTACACAGATGTATTACAGGGAGGAGGGTGCAGTGAGCCCCCTGCAGGTACACAGACATTATACAGTCCCCTTCAGGTACATAGGCATATTATAGGGAGGAGAGGTGCAGTGAACCCCCTGCAGGTACACAGAGATATCAAAGAGAGGAGTGAAAGAATGAGCCCCCTGCAGAAGCATTTACCCATTAGAGGGAAGAGGGGTGCAGTGAACCCACTGCAGACACAGAAACAGATTACAGGGAGGGGTGCAGTGAGCTCCCTGCAGGTACACAGACATATTACAGGTAGGAGGGGTTTAGTGAACCCCCTGCAGGTACACAGACATATTACAGGGAGGAGGGGTGCAGTGAGCCCCCTGCAGGTACATAGACATATTACAGGGAGGAGGGGTGCAGTGAGCCCCCTGCAGGTACATGGACATATTACAGGGAGGAGGGGTACAGTGAGCTCCCTGCAGGTACACAGACATATTACAGGGAGGAGGGGTGCAGTGAGCCCCCTGCAGGTACACAGACATATTACAGGGAGGAGGGGTGCAGTGAGCCCCGGGTGCAGAAATATATTACAGGAATAGGTGATAGGGAAGAAAAGTGCAGTGCTCCCCTTGCAGGTACAAAGAAATATCACAGGGATAAGGGGTGCAACGCTCCCTGCAGGCACAGCAATATATTACAGGAAGGAGGATACTAGTGCTCTCCCTGCAGGTACAGGAAGGAGATGTGCAGTGCTCCCCCTTTAGGAATCTTCTTACCTGTTTGATGATTGGTTGCAGTCTGGCCATGCTGATTACTGTCACCCACACAGACATGAGAGAGCCGAGGAAATCGCAGAACTGCAGCACGTCATACTCCATGATACAGAAGACCACGATTCCAGGCTGGTCACAGGCGTGATAGAACTGGAGGGAAGAGATCACATGGTGTGACACATACATCTACACCGAACACACCATGCAGGAGAATAAACAGGACCAGTCAGATCTGCTGATTATTGGGACTCTTCTCTGATAGGACAAATCTTTATCTATATATTAACAAGAACCTAAAACATATGCAGTCTAAAGATTGGATGATTGGCCAGGGACATCGAACACTCACCGTGGAGAAGAACATTGTGAAGATGTAGACGGAGGCTTCCAGGAGGTAGTGACCCCGGAGGGCAATGAGGACAGGCGGAAGGAACATCAGGTTGCTGAGACACAGGAGGAGGGTGGACAGGAGCTGGAAGCCGTATGTGAAGGCCTGACTGTTATCCGTACATCCCCATCCACTCCACCCTGAGAGAGACCAAAGAGAGATCAGATATGGAAATATCTGGGACGTCATCCAATCGTATACAGAGCTTTGACATCACACTCAAGGACTGCCATCTCAATCCACTCATAGTATACTGAACTGTGACATCACACCCAGGGACCGTCATCCTAATCAACCCATAATTTACTGTACTATGACCCCTTAGTGACCTCCACAGATCTTCATCTGGGACCTCCACAGTATGACACTGGTGACAATACCCCACCTCTAAAACTCTCTGTCGTCCTTGGTGTGCTTAGTCTACTGCCTGAATACTTCCAAACCAGGCTCACCCCCGCTGAGTGACATGGGTGAAATTGCCCCCCTGACCCCTTAGTGCCGCCATCCTCATTGGTGACCTCCACAGTCTACCGCCTGAATTATTCCACACAAGCCCTTCCCCTGCTAACTGACATGAGTGACACTGCCTCACCCCTAGACCCCCTTAGTGCTGCTATCCTCCACAAAGACCTCCACTGTCTACTGCCCGAATACTTCTATATCAGCTCCGCCCCTGCTCACTGACACTGGTGACAATGTCCCACTATCTTCCCCAGTATCCTCAATCTACTGCCTGAACACTTCCAGACCAGCCCACTGATTAACATGGGTAACTCTGCCCCACCCCTAGACCCCTTAGTGCCACCATCCTCCCTGATGACCTCCACTGTCTACCGCCTTAATATTTTCACACAAGCTCTGCCCCCCCCCGACTGACACACTACTCCGTCTTTTACCTGCTCGGCACTCGCAGGCAGCATAAAGGTAGTTGTTGGTCCTCAGAAGTTTGCACTGTCCATACGTTCCGCATTCATTAATGCATGGTGAGAGGAAGGTGCGCAGATTCAGCTCGGCGCTGACATTGTGACATGGCCGCCACCTGCAGGGAACAGACACGACCAGGGATCAGTCCCTTCCACATACAGCAGAAATCCACTATACAGATACCCATCTCTGGCATCAGCTTAGAGTTTGACCAATGGGTGACCACCTCCTAGCGGTCTCTGCTTTGTCTTCATGCTCTGTCTTTATGGAGAACATTTATGTATCTTTATGTTTAGCCTACACTTTCTTAATGGAATACAAGCTTGTCTTCTGCTAGCAAGCTCTCTGTGGGGAAGCAGTGGTCTCTCTGCAGAGGTCTGATATGCCCATGCTAAATTAGAGCTAGAGCGCTCGCTCAGCAGGGGCCATGTTGGACCTCTGCAGATGTCACAACTACTATCTACCTTGATGACAGAAAACATCTAGAACTTGTTTCATAGATGTAGAACTTCACCGATCACATGTATAGCACCGCAGTACATGGGTTATTAATACATCTCATTACTTATACTGGAACTCAGTAGGATTTAATAGACTCCGCCAGTAGATACCCTTAACCCACTTATACCCGTCTCCCGCTCAAGAGAACCCACCACCCTGCCCTGACAGATGCCCTTCAAAGCTCAACGGTTTTAGATTTGGATGGAGTTGGGAGGTATGAGAACCTTCCTTTGTATCCATGCTTGTGTCCTATTGTGGAGATTCTGCTCCTTTCCTGTCCTAGGGAGGCATCTAAAGTCATGGAAAATCTTCCAATAGGAAAAGAGAATGAAAAATGTGAAAAATGAAAAAATGTTTTGTGTACCAACCATACCATGTAAAATAGATTTTACAAAATTGCTGTGGGTTGTAGAACTCACCCGTGCTGAGAGGCACACATAGAGCGTAGACTTAGGTACCAGGTGCCAGTCTGGGGGTATGGGATCCGCAGGCGGCTGAGCGAGTTGCTGCTGTTTACTGACAGAGAGAATCCAGAGAGAGAGTCTGTGGAGAGGAATGTGAGGAGAGGTCAGAGCAATGCAGAGAGGGGCAGGAGGTCAGCTATGGACTGAGGTGTCTACAGACCTCAGATGGCGACTGGATGCATCCAACCCACTTTCCCATGCATAGTGAGGAGGAGCGAGGGGTCATGTGGTGACTTGTGTCAGGTAAAACAACAACTTGGCTAAGAAAATGTGATTTCATTATTCTACCCCCAAGCAGGTCTGAAAAGATATTATCACCATGGGCCTTCGAAAACCTACAGACATGTGAGCACCTGCCCATCCAACCATAACCAGTCTGGAAGGATAATATCACTGTGGGCCATTGAGGTCCTACAGGCGTGTAAGCACCTGCTTATCCTACCTTAGCCAGTCTGGAAGGATAATATCACCTACGGACATGGGAGCGCCTGCCCATCCAACCATAACCAGTCTGGAAGGCTAATATTACCATGGGCCATTAAGGTCCTACAGACATAAGAGCGCCTGCCCATCCAATGATAACCAGTATGGAAGGATAATATCACCATGGGCCATTGAGGTCCTACAGACATGTAAGCACCTGGCCACACAACCATAACTAGTCTGGAAGGATATCACCATGGGCCATTGAGGTCCTACAGACATGAGAGCGCCTGCCCATCCAACCATAACCAGTCAAATTAGGTAAAAGCCTTCAGCTCTGAGAACTTGTTATACTTTACAATATCCTCCTCTATCATTGCTGAAAAACATTGGCTGTGTACAAATGTGAACACCAGTTTCTTAACTACAAGACATAATTATGGCAGAAGGCTCAATGCGCCAAAGGATGATGAGAGTGATGGGAATACTAACCTGTCTGGCAGGTGATGGAGGAGTTGTCACCGAGGATCAGTGGGACGCCATGATTCAGACACCCGAAGACTGTCACGTTCTCTCCTTGGACAGATGACTGTCATGAGGGGATAGAGAGCATTACATGGATGGAAGAGAAACCAAGACAATATTAATACTGTGATGACCATTGGTTACCCACCAAACCAAGCTCCACCAGCTTAACATGACTTCTGCTCATTAGACCTCCTTTGCATAATTCACACCTGCTCACTGTAACATAACCCAACTTTACATATATGATATATCGTTACCTTGGTCACCGAACTTTCATGTATTATAGACGGTCTGTCTACCTTAATGTGGTCAAGTTATACTGTGTTACCGTGTTCATGCAGTGCAAGTAAATGGGTTCACTTTAATGGCACCCCACCAGCTGCTTCCCTTGCCTTCCTCACCACTCCACTCACCCATGAAGCAAAGTGACATATGGAGTAACAGGACTTTTCCTCTCCTTCTACATGACAGCTCTGGCGCTTTCTAATTGTCCATGAGGTGCCCAGGACTGGAGCTTCCACAGGACTTAAATACTGTCCTTCTGCTGGTGATTGGAGTGGAAGGGTAGCAAAGGGAAGGTGAGAATTAGCACCTGTGGGGACCAGTAATAAAGTTAACCTGTTGCCTTTCCATCTCTGGACAAAAACTGATCCAGGTTAAGCTTACCAACCTCACACATATTTCCTCTCTCCTTGAGTCCCCTGAATAACTCTTGCACCCTAGCTTAGCCATACATCCATAATCATATTCACATGACCCATACCGGTTGGTGCCATCAGCCTCTATTGTTACTCACAACATTGAGACGGACTTCCAGGTTGAAGACCCCTCCACTGTCCAGTACAGGTAGAAGATTAACACTGAACACAGCAGGCCGGTCTGGTGGTACTGACACATTGGGTCCGAAGAATATGTAGAAATGGACTGAAAACGTGTCTAGCTCGTTCCTTAGGGTGGGTCGTATGGGCCAGCAAGATGGCTGGAGGATGGTGGCATTACCCCAAGACATGTTTCCAGCTGACAGAGAGACTCCAGGGGCCGGAAGGCCTTCTAAGGAAGCCAATCCACCTGCTGCTCCAAAAGATTGAGGCATGTTCAAGGAGGAACTGGGAGCGTTGGGCCCACGGGAGAGGCCAGGCTTAGAACAGTCTGCCAGGAGAACAAAGCCAACATTATGATGGTAAACACCCTACAAACCTCCCACCAGGCTCAACAACCCAGCACTCACCTTGCAGTTGAGTAGTCAGCTGGAAATAGATAGCGGTGCCCGCCATTCCTGTCCTCTCCACCAACACATAATACCAGTGCTGCCAGAGTGGCAGTGCCAGGAGGAGCTGGCATACAGACGAGGAGGAGGTGCAGTCTTGGCTGGAAGAATTGTGCAGAGGCGGGCCTTTGGCACGCAGTCTCAGCAGGAGGGGGCAACTGTCAGCAGTGCGCACACCAGTACGGCAACCCAGGAGACTGACCCGCAATCCCGAGGTGAACTGAGGAATGAAGACCCTGAAAGAGTAAGAAGAGGGGGTAAGTATGTATCAAGTGAAGTGGGTAGGTATGTATCATGTGGGCATTTCTTATCCTGTGGTGTGCAGAGAGTGGGTGCTCCAACATGATGTAAGTTTAGTAAATCTTATTTCACAGGGCAGAAGGTCCCATGAGATAGCCAACATGTTTTTGGGTTCAGAACTCCTTCATCAACGCTGGGAAGCAAGATAACAATAATAAAATGATCTAACTATACAGACACATTTTAGAATGTGTTAATACCAAGATATGGTATTATATAAGACATACGCATGGCATACCTTGGTATCAAGACATCTGAAAATGTGAAAATACTGCCTTTGCCTGATGTTCCTGTACCTCACTCAGGGCCGTCTTTAATATCAATTGGACCCTTGGCAAACATTTTCTTGGCTCCCCCATGTGATTTCTCTTCCCACCTGCTCATACACTGACAACCAATATAATGGGGGATTTTACATTAACAACTAATAAAGGGGGATTTCTACACTGGCCACCAATGTAATGATTTACACTCACCACCAATCTAAAGGGGGCTTCTACATGAACCACCAGTGTAAGTTATGATTTTTTTTACTGATTACCAATATAAAGAGGAGTTTCTACTCTGGCCACCAATGTAATGGGTATTTACACTGACCACTAATGTAATAGGGATTTACACTGACCACTAATGTAATAGGATCATTCCCAGTAACCACCAATGTAAGGAGAAATTTTACATTGACCACCAATGTAAGGGGGGCCTTCACACCGGCCATTAGTGTGAATGAAAGGATTGTACACCAAGCCCCAATGTAATGAGAAGATTTACACTGACCACCAATGTAAATGAGACATTTAGCCTGCGTTCACATTTGTGTGTGTCGGGAGCGCATGCAAAATCGCTTTCCTGACACCACAGAAATGTGCTGCCCTTTAGCAGACACAGCAGTGCCATTAATTGTTAATGACCTCCTCACACATCTGCTGAGATGTGCCTATTCACATCCACCACCATGATATTTTGAAAAAGGGTTCCACCTCCAATTTTCTTACCTTTACAGAACAGGCTTAATGACCACAGTTGTAGGCGGGACTTTCAAGCACACCCGTTTACCTCCCCAGTGGGCAGCATTCAGCAGAAGTGATGGTGGATACGACTTTAGGGGGGCATGATATACATATGAATGCCGCCTCTATTTACACATCAATGCAGCCGGTCCGCAGCTATTTACATATCAATACAGGTCATTTACATGTAAACACAGGGCCTTCAGGTTAGTCATGTGTACAAGGCAATAGAGCAGAGCTGGGCAGCATTAGTAACAGAACTTCACACTGAAATATCAGGACACAGCACGGGACTAAAACTTCAAGGGACAAGGGAATTTAAACTAGGAATAGTTGGCAAGTATCAGGTAGCTGCTTTGGGCCCCACAACAATGATGGGGCCCAGGGCAGCTGCCCCTTCTGCTCTGCCTTAAAGGCGGCCCTGACCTCACTGTCCGGCTAAGATCTGACCTTGGCCTGTATTCCGAAACTGCCTTTGCCTGATGTTCCTGTACCTCGCCGTCCAGCCAAGATCTGTTCTTGGCCTGTATCCCAACACTGGCTTTGCCTGATGTTCTTTTACTTCGCTGTCCAGCTGTTGATGGCCTTCAGCTTCTGTACTGGCTTTGCTCCTGTCCACTAATCCGGTGTCACCATGTTCCTGCCTCTAGTCCTTATCTGATGGTCCACAGTCATCTGTGTCTCATATCTAACAGTTGGTGTTGCCCAATACATCTGCCCTCGTGCCACTCTGTGTCTCCTGTCGCCTCCTCCAGAAGTGTTTCACAAGAGAAGCCCCCACTCTAGCCCTCTAGATGAGTTTAGCAACATTTGGTGTTTGGGAGATTTATTTATTTCACGTGCCAGAATTTGAATTTATTCTGGTTATTTATTGAAATGAATAAATGCTGAAGTGTTAAAACGTGTCTAGCGTTTAGGCACATTTGGCGTTTTTTTTTATGCCCAAAAGCTCCTCTCCTGAACGCAATTCTTCTGGAGCTTTGACTGCCTCTAAACTCTGCTGCTCCTAAACTTTGGTAAAAGCCTACATGCGCATGGACACATAGGCTTTTATTGAGTTGAGTTCTGGAGCCCTTTGGAAAAAAAAAAAACACGCCAAAAGCTCCTAAACATGAGTTTAGGAGCCGCGGTGTGCCACGATGCCATACTCTTCCTGTTTTGGATTCAGTGCTCTACCAAAACACCCATCTTCACCAACAGCCAAACTTACTGATTTGAAATTTCAGCCGGCATGCAGGAGATAATAAGGATGGTATGGTAAGAATTGGAGGTGGTTGCAGGTAATGTTATTTAACACTTAAAGTTCCATACATTTTCGACCAGTTAAACTCCTCTGTACAAAATGAAAGTATGAACATTTTATATCTCGTTTTCTGTGATGAAGTGTTTGTATGGACAGGAATTAATATGGCGGGTTTAGTTTTGGTCGGGTATTTTTTTCCCCTCAGAGAATAGGTGTAGGAACTCCCCCTTTCTGAGTCATCCCCTTTCTCCACCCCCTACCCACCTCGGAGCACCTTTTTTTTTTTTTTTTTTTTTATATAAAGGGTAACATTTTATTGATGTTTCACAAAACAGTAATGACAACATCCACAATGCACAAAGTACATAACAGGATACAGGTAAAACATACATATATACGCAATATCAAAATATACAGCAGTTTTTACATCAGTAATATCTTATAAATGAATAAAAGGTAAGCCTGAAAAATCCTATGGTGTGCCCATCTGGTTAATCTAAGAGCATACAAAACTAATAATAAGAAAAAGGAAAAAGAAAAAAAAAAAAAAAAAAAAAAAAAAAACAACAAAACTAGTAGATATAGTATAAACTGCATGGATGTAACATTTGCACCCACACCGAGATCAAATAGGTACACCACCCATCTCTATTTAACCACCTCCCATCCACGCTATAGCCGATAGATGGCTACGGCGCGGGCCTTAATTGCCGGGAGGACGTCAGCGCGTCCCTGCGGGGTACATGCGGTGCGCTCTGTGATCACTGAGTCTACGAGACTCGATTGATCACCGATTGGAGTAAGGTGCCGATCCCGGCCCCTTACCACGTGATCAGCTGTCAGCCATTGACAGGTGATCACGTGATGCAGACAGAAGATCGGCAATGTTTTTTTTTTTCCCCTCACGCTTAGAATGCGAGAGGGAAAAAAAATCTGATCAATGGCTTCTGTCAGAGGAATAATGATCCCTTACACAGAGGGCCGCTGCTGCCTTGCCTGTGCCCACCGGTGCCTCCTGCCCGTGCCCACCAGTGCCACCTATCAGTACCCACCAGTGCTGCCAATCAATGCCAATCAATGCCCACCAGTGCCTCATCATCAGTGCCACCGATCAGTGCTGCCTATCTGTATCACCTACCAGTGCCGCCTCTCAGTGCCACCTCATTAGTGCCCTTCAGTGCCGCCCATCAGTGCCACCCATCAGTGCCACCTCATCAGTGCTGCCCATCAGTTCCACCCAGTGCCACCTCTCACTGCCCCCTATCGGTGTCCATCAGTGAAGGAGAAAAATTACCCGTTTTCGAAATTGTACAACAAACTATGAAACAGTTTTTTTTTTTTTCCCCAAATTTTTGGTCTTTTTTCGCAAAGAATAAAAACCCCAGAGGTGATTAAATACCACCAAAAGAAAGCTCTATTTGCGTGAAAAAAAAAAAAGATAAAAATGTCATTTGTGTACAGTGTTGTATGACCGCACAATTGTCATTCAAAGTGCGACAGCGCTGAAAGCTAAAAATTGGTCTGGGCAGGAAGGGGAGGAGGGGGAGTGCCCTGTATTGAAGGGGTTAAGATTATATATAGTAAGCCACCCTGCCCAAATTTTCTTGAATTTTTTGTGGCATCCCCTAGACCAGGGATATGCAATTAGCGGACCTTCAGCTGTTGCAGAACTACAAGTCCCATCATGCCTCTGCCTCTGGGTGTCATGCTTGGGCCTGTCAGAGTCTTACTATGCCTCATGGGACTTGTAGTTCTGCAACAGCTGGAGGTCCGCCAATTGCATATCCCTGCCATAGAGGCATGCATTAGTTTAACCAATTAAGGACCGGAAGGATTTGCCCCCTTAATGACCAGGCCATTTTTTTTACGATTCGGCACTGCGTCGCTTTAACTGACAATTGCGCAGTCGTGCGACGCTGTACCCAAACAAAATAGACATCGTTTTTTCCCCACAAATAGAGCTTTCTTTTGGTGGTATTTAATCACCTCTGCGGTTTTTGTTTTTTTTTTGCGCTATAAACAAAGAGCGACAATTGTGAAAAAAAAAAAAAAAAAAAAATTAACTTTTGCTAGAATACATATCCAAAAAAATATATATAAAAAAAACGAATTTATTCATCAGTTTAGGCCAATATATATTCTACATATTTTTGGTACAAAAAAAAAAAATCCCAATAGGTATATATTGATTGGTTTGCACAAAAGTTATCGCGTCTACAAACTATTTTAGATTTAGGGACTTTTATTTTATTGTATTTACTGGTAATGGCGGCAATCTGCGATTTATTTTTTTAGCAGGACTGCAACATTGCGGTGGACAAATCTGACCCCAAATGACACCTTTTGGGGACCAGTGACATTATTACATTGATCTGTGCTATACAAATGCATAGATTACTCTCCTAAATCATAGAGAACTGCAGCGCAGCTCCGAACTTTGTTGCAGTATAAATAAGACACATAGAAGACATGTCCTAACATGTGTCCTAACGGTGACTGGCGTTCTTCCAGGAAAATGCCAGTCGCCGCAGTATATGTTCACCTTAATGTACACTTGTTAATATTTTTTGTTTTTGTTTTCAGGGCCAGGATAAGGGGTGGGCGGCAGGGACAGCTGCCCATGGTGCAGTGGTTTCAGGTGGAACTGGTATAGACTATGCTGACTAGTACCCATCCTAATCAGCCTGGCAGAGAAGAGGTTAAATGCTCCCCAATGCCCCCCAATGCACAGCTCTCGTCTATTTCTGTTACTTATTAGCAGGGCTGTCATTAGAAATCTGGCCCTGTACAGTGCACCTGACAGGGCCCGGCCCCCTGTGAACATTAGGAGAACAATAATGAGGCAGCATGCCAAGCATGTCGTATTGTGGGTATGGCAAAATTGTGCTAGCGGTGGGAAAGGGCCTAAAATTGAGCCTACATACAGAGTGCAGGTGTCAGGAGTATGCATCACACATGGGGTGACCACGTGTCCCGGATTGCCTGGGACAGTCCTGCATTTTGCAGGTCTGTCCCGGGGCACAAACCCAGGGACTGACACAAGACACCCCCCCGGGCCAATCAGATGCCCCCAAAAAAGGCACCACTTTACTGACAATACTTGTCCTGGCCGGCCAAGACCCATTTTCCCTTGCTCCACTGCTGGCTCTACACTGCCCAAACTGGTAGGACCGCCTGGCGTCTAGCAACCAGTGACGTTGCGTCACCACAGAGCGAGGCTGAGGCCCCAGCATTCAGAGCGGAGGAGGATTTACCTTCTTCCTCCTCCACGCCTAGTGCTTTAGCTCCATCCACCTCCTCCTCAATCTTCTCCGGTGGCATACTCAGAGGGAAGGGAACTGCCAGGATATGAGAGCAACTCTCAATACTCAGAGGTGAGGCCAGGTGCCGGGGATGGATGGAACACCATGTGTGTCATGAGGTACTGACTGCAGAGAGGACGGCAGATGAGCTGGCAGCAGAGGACAGATGACACCCTCAGAGGAATGTGAGGGGGACACATCTTAGATCCCAGGGGTTCATGGGATTTGTAGTCCTTCACTTTTGGGGATGTGACCCCCCCCAAAAAAGTGAAGGACTACATGCCCCAGCTTGAACCCCTCATAGCTGAAGATGTGCCCCCCCATCCCCAACTAGTGAAGAACTACAGGTCCCAGCATGAACCCATATCAGGGGGTCAAACTGGGACTTGTAGTCCTTCACTTTTGAACCTGTAAAATCTATGGGTTCGCAAGAAAAAGGTATAAAAAAAAAATCATATTTTTTTTGGGAAGGGGGTGGCAGTTTGGAAATGCGGTCACCCTAATCACTCAGAGTGCATGTTCAGGAGTATGTAACATACCTAGTGCATACTGTATAAATATATATATATATATATATATATATATATATATATATATATATATATATATATATATATATATAGTCACTTCATATTACTTTATCTGCTCCTGAAAGCAAAAAATAAATAAATAATAAAAAACCCTTTCTGGCTCCAGGCCCTCCTTCTGAGCTAATGGGGTGCAGAGAGCTTTATTATTAATACTGGGAACTACAATCTGCGGTAATACTCTGCCTGCTCCCCATGGAAAATAGAAATTCCCTCTCTGCCAATGCCTCCCCCCCACTGGACTAATGAGATTAGGGCCCGGTACAAAAGTTAAGTTCCCCCCCCCACCCCATCATCAGCCTCATCTTATGAGTAACAGCGGATCCCCTCTACCTAGGGTTGCCACCTGTTCGGGATTCACCCGGACAGTGCAGGTCTTGAATCATGTGTCCGGGTCTCAGGTGGATTGAAACCCGGACACATTATTCAGACCGGGCTGTGGCTCCCCAAGTAACCAAGATATTCATACACAAATCTGTTGCGGTCTGGGAGCTGTGAGCAGCTGTCTGGAGGCAGGTTGGGCATTACTGGGGGGACAAGGTGATGATGTCAGCAAGGGCAATTTGACCACACCCACTATTCAATGCGGCACGCTATGTCCACCGCATTACTACTCTCCTTGGGGCACCCAAAGGTGTCCCAGGCCGCTAAAGTGTTTGGGTTTTGCTTAAAGAAAAGATGGCAACCCTACCTCCACCTGTAAGTCTGTCCAGACTGCAGCGCTTGGAAGGCAAGACAGAACCGGAACCCGGAGTCCGGGACATTACTGATACTATCTAGCTGGTTGGCTACTTTAGTAATGCTGGAGCTCTACCACCCCCAAGACTGCTGCTAGATACAAGAAGATAAAGTAGAAGGGAGTCTGGCAAAGTATTGGGGTGCAGTGTGAGAGGTGAGAAGCACCACCGGGCAGGTGAGCCCAGGTCGGAGAGCAGGGCCGTGCATTGTAATTACTGGCTCGGTCTCCTAAGAAAAAAATAAATAAACCGATCTACACCCCTGCCAAGCACATTAGCCTACATCAGGCAGCGACGGGGGGGGGGGGGGGGGATCCCAGATCTCCCAACCTTTGAAGTTGAGAATGAGGGACACTTCAGGGGGACGGCAACCTGCAGCGCGCTACAACCAAACAGATCTCTGATGTTTCACTTTGCAGCCTCAGCTGCACTGGACAGTGAACGAGCAGGACGTGCTCTGTACAGAGGCTCCTGTTCATTCATAAACTGAAACATAATAAACACAGTTTACTGTGCTTTAGTTACAAATGAACAAAGGAGTGATCGGTACGGATTGCTCACTATGTTTATTCAGGAAAGGAAGGGTTAAATAACAGTTAATAACAGTTAACAGTTAAATAACATATTTACCGCCCCCCTTCCCCCCATGCCCCACAGCAGCTGCACTCGGCGGGAGGAAGAGATCTGGGAATGCTGGGCTCTAGATATCTATTTGCATGTAACATCAGCTGGCTGAATCCCCAAAGGGCATTTTAGGGGGTCAATGGAAGGACTTCCGAGTGGTTTTCTGGAACACTGAGCAGAGAAGACTTGTTCATTGTATGGAAATTTCTAGCAGCCTCAGAAGGAACATTAACACCCCCAGTTCTCAGACTCCATATGATTGTCACCTCTCAGAAGCAGAGGACACTTAACAGAGCAAAAGGAAAGATGGACACAAAAGCTGAAAGTATTTTCTTATCTGTGAACCTCCCAAGAAGAGCCCCCCGCCCCACCCAGAGCACACAATGTAAAACATGCCCCTTCCCTATCTGTGCTGGGGAGACACTCAATGGCCTATCCACAGAACATCAGATCCAAGAATAGAGGGGTATACTCACTTGTAGAGTGCAGAGCGATTGTGTGGAGGAAGCATCTGCTCCGTGATGTACCCGGGATACAGGACTGGCACGCCAACTGCCCTCTGCACAATGAGCTGTGGCTGGAAGAGGTACTGGCATTCATCATGTAAACCCTGCGTACACAGCAAGACGATGAGATGGAGCAACACCAAAAACAGGGAAATAGAATGACATCAGTGCAATCCTCACTAAAAATATTATTATCATCCAAATATTCTATAATGGCGCGTGGAAGACCAGCTACCATCAACCTTGGCCAAGGAGTGCAGCACAGCCTGTCAGTCTCATCAATCAGCAAGGAGGTGATGACAGTGGATGGAGGTGATGACAGTTGGGTACACTAGATAGGGAAGGAGATGGCAGTGGAT
The DNA here is from genome assembly GCF_042186555.1 of Aquarana catesbeiana. NCBI lineage: Eukaryota > Metazoa > Chordata > Amphibia > Anura > Ranidae > Aquarana > Aquarana catesbeiana. The sequence continues at coordinate 980,143,004 of NC_133324.1, read as the reverse complement.
GTAGGTGATGACAGTTGGGTACATTAGATACAATAGGGAAGGAGATGACAGTGGATGGAGATGATGACAGTTGGGTACACTAGATACAATAGGGAAGGAGATGACGGTGGAGAGGATGACAGTTGGGTACACTATATACAATAGGGGAGGAGATGGCAGTGGATGGAGGTGATGACAGTTGGGTACACTAGATACAATAGGGAAGGAGATGGCAGTGGATGGAGGTGATGACAGTTGGGTACACTAGATACAATAGAGAAGAAGATGGCAGTGGCTGGAGGCGATGACAGTTGGGTACACTAGATACAATAGAGAAGAAGATGACAGTGGATGGAGATGATGACAGTTGGGTACACTATATACAATAGGGAAGGAGATGGCAGTGGATGGAAGTGATGACAGTTGGGTACACTAGATACAATAGGGAAGGAGATGGTAGTGGATGGAGGTGATAATAGAGTCTTAAAAGGAGAAGAGGGATTCTTGTGGAAAACTCTTTAGTCGTGAGATGAGGCTATGAGGACATTACATTTCCTGGGGTAGAGTATACAATGGAGGTTTGAGCAATATATATATATAAGACTGGTGACTAAGGTCACATTAGTCTCACATAAGGATTGTAAATTATATCGTACCTTAATTGTGATCTTCCCGTCATCTTTGGGTAGGTGAGCAGCCAGGAACCAGTCTCCCGGAAGAGGACTTGTGACATTAAACACTCCAGTGGTTCTGTTTGGAAGGGTCCAGGTGAGGGTGAGTGTGAATGAGCCCGGTACCGCTGTGTCTCGGGGGAAGTGAGTGTTTAATGGGTTAATAACTGGAGGAGCGCCAGGCCTGAAGTATCTGCAGAGAGAACAGGACATGACAGAGTTACAGTTTGTAGATTCTAAATCTACTACAGGAGAGCTCTACAAGAAAGGCTGGATATCTTCCACCAGAATTTAATGGCACTTGAGGAATGCAACTCCCCACCATGGCTTTTGACTCTGTTCCTTCCATGTTGCATTCTTTTTTTGTTCCCCTCCACCTTAGTGTGTTCCAATGGCTCATGTTTAGATCTTAAAAAACCCTGCATGTCTCAGACACTTAGTGCAGAGATGGTGGGAACGCCTCATAATGAACACAGCGGGTGTACAGACCCGGGAACTCAGCACAGGGATGGTGAGAACCCCTCATAATGGGCACAGTGGGTGTACAGACCTGGGAACTCAGCACAGGGATGGTGGGAACCCCTCATAATGGACACAGTAGGTGTACAGACCCGGGAACTCAGCACAGGGATGGTGGGAACCCCCCATAATGGACACAGCAGGTGTACAGACCCAGAAACTCAGCACAGGGATGGTGGGAACCCCTCAAAATGGGCACAGCAGATGTACAGACCCAGGAACTTAGAAGAGGGATAGAGGGAACCCCTCATAATGAGCACAGCAGGTGTACAGACATAACTATCTGTATCTTCCTTAAATCCAGTTCTTAGCAGCAAGCTGTCCAGTTTTGCAAATTTCTACCCATTAGCCCCTCCCATATCCCAGCCAGAGGACATACACTGTGACACTGCGGTCAGGACAGTTGTCCCCGAAGGTTCCGCCCTGCTCCTTGAAGGTGATGAGGTTCCACACAGCGATAACCGTGTCCTCCGGAATGTGGAAATGAAAAAGTTCAATGCTGCCCACTGAGCGGAATGGATTTAGCTTCCGGGGGGTCCGTGTGAAGTAGTCAGTAACGAAGAGACCATCTGTAATGAAGAGGAGCGGAGACAATCAGAGGTCATATACTGGATCCCTGGCTGATGTAAGGCTATCTACATTCTGATATGGAGAGATTGAGACATGCCGCACACTTGAACCACCTCAAGTACCACCATCACACCTGTATAACCACTAATATAACCCCCACACCTGAGACTAGCCACACACCTATACCACCACCACACCTGAGACACACCGCACACCTGTACCACCTTCAATATCGACACCACACCTGAGACATGCCACGCACCTGAACTCCCTACAATATCACCATCTCACCTGAGATATGCCACACACCTGTACCACCTCCAATATCACTATCACACCTGAGCCACACCACACACTTGTACCACCTTCAATATCACTACCACATCTGAGACACGCCGCACACCTGTACCACCCCCAGTATCACCACCACACCTGAGACACGCCACAAACCTGTACCACCCCCAATATCACCATTTAACCTGAGACATGCCGCACACCTGTACCACCCCCAGTATCACCACCACACCTGAGACACGCCGCACACCTGTACCACCTCCAATATCACCATCTCACCTGAGACACACTGCACACCTGTACCACCCCCAGTATCACCACCACACCTGAGACACGCCACACACCTGTACCACCTCCAATATCACCATCTCACCTGAGACACACCGCACACCTGTACCACCCCCAATATCACCACCACACCTGAGACACGCCACACACCTATACTACCTCCAATATCACCATCTCACCTGAGACACACCGCACACCTGTACCACCCCCAGTATCACCACCACACCTGAGACACGCCACACACCTGAGACACGCCACACACCTGTACCACCTCCAATATCACCATCTCACCTGAGACACACCACACACCTGTACCACCCCCAATATCACCATCACACCTGAGACACGCTGCACACCTGTACCACCTCCAATATCACCATCTCACCTGAGACACACCGCACACCTGTACCACCCCCAGTATCACCACCACACCTGAGACACGCCACACACCTGTACCACCTCCAATATCACCATCTCACCTGAGACACGCCGCACACCTGTACCACCCCCAGTATCACCACCACGCCTGAGACACGCCACACACCTGTACCACCTCCAATATCACCATCTCACCTGAGACACACCGCACACCTGTACCACCCCCAATATCACCACCACACCTGAGACACGCCACACACCTGTACCACCTCCAATATCACCATCTCACCTGAGACACACCGCACACCTGTACCACCCCCAATATCACCATCACACCTGAGACACGCTACACACCTGTACCACCCCCAATATCACCATCTCACCTGAGACACGCTGCACACCTGTACCACCCCCAGTATCACCACCACACCTGAGACACGCTGCACACCTGTACCACCTCCAATATCACCATCTCACCTGAGACACACCGCACACCTGTACCACCCCCAATATCACCATCACACCTGAGACACGCTGCACACCTGTACCACCCCCAATATCACCATCTCACCTGAGACACGCTGCACACCTGTACCACCACCACACTTGAGACACGCTGCACACCTGTACCACCTCCATTATCACCACACACCTGTACCACCTCCAATATCACCGCCACACACCTGTACCACCTCCAATATCACTTGAGACACGCTGCACACCTGTAACACCTCCAATATCACCATGACACCTGAGACACACCGTACACCTGTACCACCTCCAGTATCACCATCACACCTGAGACACACCACACACCTGTACCCCCTCCAATATCACCATCACACCTGAGACACACCTGTACCCCCTCCAATATCACCACCATACCTGAGACACACCGCACACCTGTACCACCTCCAATATCACCATCACACCTGAGACATGCCACGCACCTGAACTACCTCCAATATCACCACCACACCTGAGACACGCCACACACCTGTACCACCTCCAATATCACCATCTCACCTGAGACACGCACACCTGTACCACCTCCAATATCACCATCACACCTGAGACACACCACACACCTGTACCCCCTCCAATATCACCACCATACTCGAGACACACCTGTACCCCCTCCAATATCACCACCATACCCTAGACACACCGCACACCTGTACCACCTCCAATATCACCATCACACCTGAGACACACTGCACACCTGTACCACCTCCAATATCACCATCACACCTGAGCCACCCCACACACCTGTACCACCTCCAATATCACCATCACACCTGAGACATGCTGCACACCTGTACCCCCTCCAATATCACCATCACACCTGAGACACACCGCACACCTGTACCACCTCCAATATCACCATCACACCTGAGACACACCACACACCTGTACCACCTCCAATATCACCATCACACCTGAGACACACCGCACACCTGTACCCCCTCCAATATCACCACCATACCCGGGACACACCACACACCTGTACCCCCTCCAATATCACCACCATACCCGAGACACACCTGTACCACCTCCAATAATCACCATCACACCTGAGACATGCTGCACACCTGTACCCCCTCCAATATCACCATCACACCTGAGACACACCGCACACCTGTACCACCTCCAATATCACCACCATACCCGAGACACACCGCACACCTGTACCACCTCCAATATCACCATCACACCTGAGACACACCACACACCTGTACCCCCTCCAATATCACCACCATACCCGAGACACACCGCACACCTGTACCACCTCCAATATCACCATCACACCTGAGACACACCACACACCTGTACCACCTCCAATATCACCATCCCACCTGAGACACACCGCACACCTGTACCCCCTCCAATATCACCACCATACCCGAGACACACCACACACCTGTACCCCCTCCAATATCACCACCATACCCGAGACACACCACACACCTGTACCCCCTCCAATATCACCACCATACCCGAGACACACCACACACCTGTACCACCTCCAATATCACCATCACACCTGAGACATGCTGCACACCTGTACCCCCTCCAATATCACCATCACACCTGAGACACACCGCACACCTGTACCACCTCCAATATCACCACCATACCCGAGACACACCGCACACCTGTACCCCCTCCAATATCACCACCATACCCGAGACACACCACACACCTGTACCCCCTCCAATATCACCACCATACCCGAGACACACCACACACCTGTACCACCTCCAATATCACCATCACATCTGAGACACGCTTGCACACCTGTACCCCCTCCAATATCACCATCACACCTGAGACACGCTGCACACCTGTACCCCCTCCAATATCACCATCACACCTGAGACACACCACACACCTGTACCACCGCCAATATCACCATCACACCTGAGACACACCGCACACCTGTACGACCTCCTACGTCTTCCTCCAGGGACTTCTACTGTGCTAATTAAAACAGAACATGAAATACCTCTCCTTTGTAGTTACAATAATAATGGATGGTGGGGGTAGGAGGTTTCAGCTAATGGTAATAATGGATGATGGGGGTAGGATGTTACAGCTGATGGTAATAATAATAGTGGATGATGGGGGTAGGAGGTTACAGCTGATGATGATAATAATAATGGATGATGGGGATGATTGTGGGTGATGATGAGTATAATGCTGTATTCTGTCACCCCGTAGTCTGGTGTACAGAACACTCAGTAGAAGGACAATGATGAGTATAGGGGTGATGATGATGGGGGTGATGGTAGATGATTGGGGATGGAGGTAGTAAATGATGATGATGGATAATGGATGATAGGTATAATGATGGGGATAGTAGTTGATGATGAATGGTAAAATGATTGGGATAGGATGTATTATGAGAGGTATAATGATGGGGGTAGTAGTTGATGATGAAAGGTATAATTAAGGGGATAGGATGTATTATGAGAGGTATAATGATGGGGGTAGTAGTTAATGATAAGAGATATAATGATACGGGTAGTAGTTGATGATGAGAGATATAATGATGGGGGTAGTGGTTGATGATGATGAGAGGTGTAATGATGGGGATAGGATGTATTATGAGAGGTATAATGATGGTGTAGTGGTTGATGATAGGTATAATGATGGGGTAGTAGTTGATGATAATAGGTATAATGATGGGGGTAGTAGTTGATGATAATAGGTATAATGATGGGGTAGTAGTTGATGATAATAGGTATAATGATGGGGGTAGTAGTTGATGATAATAGGTATAATGATGGAGGTAGTAGGTGGATGATGGGTATAATGATGGGGGTAGTAGGTAATAGGTACCAATGGATGGTGGGTATAATGATGGGGGTAGTAGGTGGATGATGGGTATAATGATGGGGGTAATAGATAGTAGATAACAATGGATGATGGGTATAATGATGGGGGTAGTAGGTGGATGATGGGTATAATGATGGGGGTAGTAGGTAATAGAAAACAATGGATTATGGGTATAATGATGGGGGTAGTAGGTGGATGATGGGTATAATGATGGGGGTAGTAGGTGGATGATGGGTATAATGATGGGGGTAGTAGGTGGATGATGGGTATGATGATAGGGGTAATAGGTAATAGATAACAATGGATGATTGGTATAATGGGGGTAGTAGGTAATAGATAACAATGGATGATGGGTATAATGATGGGGGTAGTGGGTGGATGATGGGTATAATGATGGGGGTAGTAGGTGGATGATGGGTATGATAATGGGGGTAGTAAGTAATAGATAACAATGGATGATGGATATAATAATGGGGGTAGTAGGTGGATGATGGGTATAATAATGGGGTAGTAGGTAATAGATAATAATGTATGATGGGTATAATGATGGGGGTAGCAGGTGGATGATGGGTATGATGATAGGGGTAGTAGGTAATAGATACCAATGGATGATGGGTATATAAATGGGGGTAGGTGGATGATGGGTATAATGATGGGGGTAGTAGCTGGATGATGGGTATAATAATGGGGAAGTAGGTAATAGATAATAATGTATGATCGGTATGATGATGGGGTAGTAGGTGGATGATGGGTATGATAGGGGTAGTAGGTAATAGATAACAATGGATGATGGGTATATAAATGGGGGTAGTAGGTGGATGATGGGTATAATAATGAGGGTAGTAGGTGGATGATGGGTATAATAATGGGGGTATTAGGTGGATGATGGGTATAATGATGGGGGTAGTAGGTAATAGATAACAATGGATGATGGGTATAATGATGGTGGTAGAAGGTAATAGATAATAATGGATGATGGGTATAATGATGGGGGTAGTAGGTGGATGATGGGTATGGTGATGGGGGTAGTAGGTAATAGATAACAATGGATGATGGGTATAATGATGGTGGTAGAAGGTAATAGATAATAATGGATGATGGGTATAATGATGGGGGTAGTAGGTGGATGATGGGTATGGTGATGGGGGTAGTAGGTGGATGATGGGTATAATAATGGGGTAGTAGGTGAATGATGGGTGTAATAATGGGGGTAGTAGGTGGATGATGGGTATAATGATAGGGGTGGTAGGTAATAGATAACAATGGATGATGGGTATAATGATGGTGGTAGTAGGTAATAGATAATAATGGATGATGGGTATAATGATGGGGGTAGTAGGTGGATGATGGGTATAATAATGAGGGTAGTAGGTGGATGATGGGTATGGTGATGGGGGTAGTAGGTGGATGATGGGTATAATAATGGGGTAGTAGGTGGATGATGGGTGTAATAATGGGGGTAGTAGGTGGATGATGGGTATAATGATAGGGGTGGTAGGTAATAGATAACAATGGATGATGGGTATAATGATGGTGGTAGTAGGTAATAGATAAGAATGGATGATGGGTATAATGATGGGGGTAGTAGGTGGATGATGGGTATAATAATGGGGTAGTAGGTAACAGATAATAATGTATGATGGGTATAATGATGGGGGTAGCAGGTGGACGATGGGTATGATGATAGGGGTAGTAGGTAATAGATACCAATGGATGATGGGTATATAAATGGGGGTAGGTGGATGATGGGTATAATGATGGGGGTAGTAGCTGGATGATGGGTATAATAATGGGGTAGTAGGTAATAGATAATAATGTATGATCGGTATGATGATGGGGGTAGTAGGTGGATGATGGGTGTGATAGGGGTAGTAGGTAATAGATAACAATGGATGATGGGTATATAAATGGGGGTAGTAGGTGGATGATGGGTATAATAATGAGGGTAGTAGGTAGATGATGGGTATAATAATGGGGGTAGTAGGTGGATGATGGGTACAATAATGTGGGTAGTAGGTGGATGATGGGTATAATAATGGGGGTAGTAGGTGGATGATGGGTATGATAGGGGTAGCAGGTAATAGATAATAATGGATGATGGGTATAATGATGGTGGTAGTAGGTGGATGATGGGTATAATAATGAGGGTAGTAGGTGGATGATGGGTATAATAATGAGGGTAGTAGGTGGATGATGGGTATAATAATGGGGGTAGTAGGTGGATGATGGGTATAATGATGGGGGTAGTAGGTAATAGATAACAATGGATGATGGGTATAATGATGGTGGTAGTAGGTGGATTATGGGTATAATAATGAGGGTAGTAGGTGGATGATGGGTATAATAATGGGGGTAGTAGGTGGATGATGGGTATAATAATGGGGGTAGTAGGTGGATGATGGGTATAATGATGGGGGTAGTAGGTGGATGATGGGTATAATGATGGGGGTAGTAGGTAATAGATAATAATGGATGATGGGTATAATGATGGGGGTAGTAGGTGGATGATGGGTATAATGATGGGGGTAGTAGGTGGATGATGGGTATAATGATGGGGGTAGTAGGTGGATGATGGGTATAATAATGGGGGTAATAGGTGGATGATGGGTATAATAATGGGGGTAGTAGGTGGATGATGGGTATAATGATGGGGGTAGTAGGTAATAGATAACAATGGATGATGGGTATAATGATGGGGGTAGTAGGTGGATGATGGGTATAATAATGAGGGTAGTAGGTGGATGATGGGTATAATGATGGGGGTAGTAGGTAATAGATAACAATGGATGATGGGTATAATGATGGTGGTAGTAGGTGGATGATGGGTATAATAATGAGGGTAGTAGGTGGATGATGGGTATAATGATGGGGGTAGTAGGTAATAGATAATAATGGATGATGGGTATAATGATGGGGGTAGTAGGTGGATGATAGTTATGGTGATGGGGGTAGTAGGTGGATGATGGGTATAATGATGGGGGTAGTGGGTGGATGATGGGTATAATGATGGGGGTAGTAGGTAATAGATAATAATGGATGATGGGTATAATGATGGGGGTAGTAGGTGGATGATAGTTATGGTGATGGGGGTAGTAGGTGGATGATGGGTATAATGATGGGGGTAGTAGGTGGATGATAGTTATGGTGATGGGGGTAGTAGGTGGATGATGGGTATAATGATGGGGGTAGTGGGTGGATGATGGGTATAATGATGGGGGTAGTGGGTGGATGATGGGTATAATGATGGGGGTAGTAGGTGGATGATAGTTATGGTGATGGGGGTAGTAGGTGGATGATGGGTATGGTGATGGGGGTAGTGGGTGGATGATGGGTATAATGATGGGGGTAGTAGGTGGATGATAGTTATGGTGATGGGGGTAGTAGGTGGATGATGGGTATGGTGATGGGGGTAGTGGGTGGATGATGGGTATAATGATGGGGGTAGTAGGTGGATGATGGGTATGGTGATGGAGGTAGTAGGTGGATGATGGGTATAATGATGGGGGTAGTGGGTGGATGATGGGTATAATGATGGGGGTAGTAGGTGGATGATAGTTATGGTGATGGTGGTAGTAGGTGGATGATGGGTATAATGATGGGGGTAGTGGGTGGATGATGGGTATAATGATGGGGGTAGTGGGTGGATGATGGGTATAATGATGGGGGTAGTGGGTGGATGATGGGTATAATGATGGGGGTAGTAGGTGGATGATAGTTATGGTGATGGTGGTAGTAGGTGGATGATGGGTATGGTGATGGGGGTAGTAGGTGGATGATGGGTATAATGATGGGGGTAGTGGGTGGATGATGGGTATAATGATGGGGGTAGTGGGTGGATGATGGGTATAATGATGGGGGTAGTGGGTGGATGATGGGTATAATGATGGGGGTAGTAGGTGGATGATAGTTATGGTGATGGGGGTAGTAGGTGGATGATGGGTATGGTGATGGGGGTAGTGGGTGGATGATGGGTATAATGATGGGGGTAGTAGGTGGATGATAGTTATGGTGATGGGGGTAGTAGGTGGATGATGGGTATGGTGATGGGGGTAGTGGGTGGATGATGGGTATAATGATGGGGGTAGTAGGTGGATGATGGGTATGGTGATGGAGGTAGTAGGTGGATGATGGGTATAATGATGGGGGTAGTGGGTGGATGATGGGTATAATGATGGGGGTAGTAGGTGGATGATAGTTATGGTGATGGTGGTAGTAGGTGGATGATGGGTATAATGATGGGGGTAGTGGGTGGATGATGGGTATAATGATGGGGGTAGTGGGTGGATGATGGGTATAATGATGGGGGTAGTGGGTGGATGATGGGTATAATGATGGGGGTAGTAGGTGGATGATAGTTATGGTGATGGTGGTAGTAGGTGGATGATGGGTATGGTGATGGGGGTAGTAGGTGGATGATGGGTATGGTGATGGGGGTAGTAGGTGGATGATAGTTATGGTGATGGGGGTAGTAGGTGGATGATGGGTATGGTGATGGAGGTAGTAGGTGGATGATGGGTATAATGATGGGGGTAGTGGGTGGATGATGGGTATAATGATGGGGGTAGTAGGTGGATGATAGTTATGGTGATGGTGGTAGTAGGTGGATGATGGGTATAATGATGGGGGTAGTGGGTGGATGATGGGTATAATGATGGGGGTAGTGGGTGGATGATGGGTATAATGATGGGGGTAGTGGGTGGATGATGGGTATAATGATGGGGGTAGTAGGTGGATGATAGTTATGGTGATGGTGGTAGTAGGTGGATGATGGGTATGGTGATGGGGGTAGTAGGTGGATGATGGGTATAATAATGAGGGTAGTAGGTGGATGATGGGTATAATGATGGGGGTAGTGGGTGGATGATGGGTATAATGATGGGGGTAGTGGGTGGATGATGGGTATAATGATGGGGGTAGTGGGTGGATGATGGGTATAATGATGGGGGTAGTAGGTGGATGATAGTTATGGTGATGGTGGTAGTAGGTGGATGATGGGTATGGTGATGGGGGTAGTAGGTGGATGATGGGTATAATAATGAGGGTAGTAGGTGGATGATGGGTATAATGATGGGGGTAGTGGGTGGATGATGGGTATAATGGTGTATTCTCTCACCCCCCGGTCCGGTGTACAGAGCACTGAGTAGTAGTAGTATGATGAGGATGATGGGGGTGATCTCTCCCCCCGGATCTCCCGGTATTATCCTCATCCCGCCGCCTCCCTCTCCGCATCTCCTCCGGCCTGGACCACCGCGTGACGTCACCTACCTACACCGGGGGCGGGGCTACACGGCCGGGCTGGAGCTGGGATTGGTCGGCAGAGATGTCACTCAGCACCATGGATGAGTAACCGAACACAATAACATCATCTCCACCGATACATTGTATACAAATCATCATCCACCCTCCATACATTGTATACAGATCACCCCCCCCATACATTGTATACAGATCATCACATCACCCCCCCCCCCCAATACATTGTATACATAATACATCCCCCATACATTGTATACACCTCACCCCATACATTGTATACAGATCACCCCCCATACATTGTATACAGATCACCCCCCATACATTGTATATATCCTACACAGAGTACACAGATCATCTGATACATTGTATACACCGCAAATATAACACCAGAAATAATATAATCCGGATCACCAATCAATCTCCCATTCATTGTATACACATCACCACTAAGATCCCTCCATATACTGTATACTGTATATACCCATCATCCTATCCATTGTATACACCTCACACCATATATACTATACATTCTACACCCCAATATATCATCACATATACAGAACACTGTATATATATCACCAGATACGCTACACAGGACTGTATATATACACCGATATTATATACACCTCATCCTGTACACCCCCCTCCCCCATACCGATCCATATCACCGAATACATTGTACTCACATCTCTCCGCACTGATCACTGTATACAGACCCCTTCATACACTTCACATCATTATATACTTTATATACATCATCCAATATATTGTTATTATTTTGTTTTTTTGTTTTGCAATAAGAAATTATTATTGTTTGATAACAATAGAAATCACAAATCATAATACAAAGGAGAGAAAAAAGAAACAACATTATAGAGACACTGAAGAGGGATCATAGAGGGAGAAAATCATGACATTTCAAAATTGGTAATATTACAAATAATAAAATCAAACCCATAAATAGTATACAAATCACCCCACACAGTATATATACTTCACCCAATAAATATTATACACATCACTCCTAACATTGTACTCTATATACTACTGATCCTTATACACTGCCCTACATATTACTGACCTCTCTACACTGCCCTACATACTACTGACCTCTGTACACTGCTCTACATACTACTGACCTCTGTACACTGCTCTACATACTACTGACCTCTGTACACTGTCCTACATCCTACTGACCTCTGTACACTGCTCTACATACTACTGACCTCTGTACACTGCCCTACATATTACTGACCTCTGTACACTGCTCTACATACTACTGACCTCTGTACACTGCTCTACATACTACTGACCTCTGTACACTGTCCTACATCCTACTGACCTCTGTACACTGCTCTACATACTACTGACCTCTGTACACTGCCCTACATATTACTGACCTCTGTACACTGCTCTACATACTACTGACCTCTGTACACTGTCCTACATACTACTGACCTCTGTACACTGCTCTACATACTACTGACCTCTGTACACTGTCCTACATACTACTGACCTCTGTACACTGCTCTACATACTACTGACCTCTGTACACTGCTCTACATACTACTGACCTCTGTACACTGCTCTACATACTACTGACCTCTGTACACTGCCCTACATACTACTGACCTCTGTACACTGCTCTACATACTACTGACCTCTGTACACTGTCCTACATACTACTGACCTCTGTACACTGCCCTACATACTACTGACCTCTGTACACTGCCCTACATACTACTGACCTCTGTACACTGCTCTACATACTACTGACCTCTGTACACTGCCCTACATACTACTGACCTCTGTACACTGCCCTACATACTACTGACCTCTGTACACTGCTCTACATACTACTGACCTCTGTACACTGTCCTACATACTACTGACCTCTGTACACTGCTCTACATACTACTGACCTCTGTACACTGTCCTACATACTACTGACCTCTGTACACTGCTCTACATACTACTGACCTCTGTACACTGTCCTACATACTACTGACCTCTGTACACTGCTCTACATACTACTGACCTCTGTACATTGCCCTACATACTACTGACCTCTGTACACTGCTCTACATACTACTGACCTCTGTACACTGCTCTACATACTACTGACCTCTGTACACTGCTCTACATACTACTGACCTCTGTACACTGTCCTACATATTACTGACCTCTGTACACTGCTCTACATACTACTGACCTCTGTACACTGCTCTACATACTACTGACCTCTGTACACTGCTCTACATACTACTGATCTCTGTACACTGCTCTACACCCTACTGATCTCTGTACACTGCCCTACATATTACTGACCTCTGTACACTGCTCTACATACTACTGACCTCTGTACACTGCCCTACATACTACTGACCTCTGTACACTGCTCTACATATTACTGACCTCTGTACACTGCTCTACATACTACTGACCTCTGTACACTGCCCTACATACTACTGACCTCTGTACACTGCCCTACATACTACTGACCTCTGTACACTGCTCTACATACTACTGACCTCTGTACACTGCTCTACATACTACTGACCTCTGTACACTGCTCTACATACTACTGACCTCTGTACACTGCTCTACATACTACTGACCTCTGTACACTGCTCTACATACTACTGACCTCTGTACACTGCTCTACATACTACTGACCTCTGTACACTGCCCTACATACTACTGACCTCTGTACACTGCTCTACATATTACTGACCTCTGTACACTGCTCTACATACTACTGACCTCTGTACACTGCCTACATACTACTGACCTCTGTACACTGCTCTACATATTACTGACCTCTGTACACTGCTCTACATACTACTGACCTCTGTACACTGCTCTACATACTACTGACCTCTGTACACTGTCCTACATATTACTGACCTCTGTACACTGCTCTACATACTACTGACCTCTGTACACTGCCCTACATACTACTGACCTCTGTACACTGCCCTACATATTACTGACCTCTGTACACTGCTCTACATACTACTGACCTCTGTACACTGCCCTACATACTACTGACCTCTGTACACTGCTCTACATACTACTGACCTCTGTACACTGCTCTACATATTACTGACCTCTGTACACTGTCCTACATATTACTGACCTCTCTACACTGCCCTACATACTACTGACCTCTGTACACTGCCCTACATACTACTGATCTCTGTACACTGCCCTACATACTACTGACCTCTGTACACTGCCCTACATATTACTGACCTCTGTACACTGCTCTACATACTACTGACCTCTGTACACTGTCCTACATACTACTGACCTCTGTACACTGTCCTACATACTACTGACCTCTGTACACTGCCCTACATACTACTGACCTCTGTACACTGCTCTACATATTACTGACCTCTGTACACTGTCCTACATACTACTGATCTCTGTACACTGCTCTACATACTACTGACCTCTGTACACTGCCCTACATACTACTGACCTCTGTACACTGCCCTACATATTACTGACCTCTCTACACTGCCCTACATACTACTGACCTCTGTACACTGCCCTACATACTACTGACCTCTGTACACTGTCCTACATACTACTCACCTCTGTACACTGCTCTACATACTACTGACCTCTGTACACTGCTCTACATACTACTGACCTCTGTACACTGCCCTACATACTACTGACCTCTGTACACTGCTCTACATACTACTGACCTCTGTACACTGCTCTACATACTACTGACCTCTGTACACTGCCCTACATATTACTGACCTCTGTACACTGTCCTACATACTACTGATCTCTGTACACTGCTCTACATACTACTGACCTCTGTACACTGCTCTACATACTACTGACCTCTGTACACTGCCCTACATACTACTGACCTCTGTACACTGCCCTACATACTACTGACCTCTGTACACTGTCCTACATATTACTGACCTCTGTACACTGTCCTACATACTACTGATCTCTGTACACTGCCCTACATACTACTGACCTCTGTACACTGCCCTACATACTACTGACCTCTGTACACTGCCCTACATATTACTGACCTCTGTACACTGCCCTACATATTACTGACCTCTGTACACTGCCCTACATACTACTGACCTCTGTACACTGCCCTACATACTACTGACCTCTGTACACTGCTCTACATACTACTGACCTCTGTACACTGCCCTACATACTACTGACCTCTGTACACTGCCCTACATATTACTGACCTCTGTACACTGCCCTACATACTACTGACCTCTGTACACTGCCCTACATACTACTGACCTCTGTACACTGCTCTACATACTACTGACCTCTGTACACTGCTCTACATACTACTGACCTCTGTACACTGCTCTACATATTACTGACCTCTGTACACTGTCCTACATACTACTGATCTCTGTACACTGTCCTACATACTACTGATCTCTGTACACTGCCCTACATACTACTGATCTCTGTACACTGCCCTACATACTACTGACCTCTGTACACTGCCCTACATACTACTGACCTCTGTACACTGCTCTACATATTACTGACCTCTGTACACTGTCCTACATATTACTGACCTCTGTACACTGTCCTACATACTACTGATCTCTGTACACTGCCCTACATACTACTGACCTCTGTACACTGCCCTACATACTACTGACCTCTGTACACTGTCCTACATACTACTGACCTCTGTACACTGCTCTACATACTACTGACCTCTGTACACTGCTCTACATACTACTGATCTCTGTACACTGCTCTACATATTACTGACCTCTGTACACTGCCCTACATACTACTGACCTCTCTACACTGCTCTACATCCTACTGACCTCTGTACACTGCTCTACATACTACTGACCTCTGTACACTGCTCTACATACTACTGACCTCTGTACACTGCTCTACATATTACTGACCTCTGTACACTGCCCTACATACTACTGACCTCTCTACACTGCTCTACATCCTACTGACCTCTGTACACTGCTCTACATACTACTGACCTCTGTACACTGCCCTACATACTACTGACCTCTCTACACTGCTCTACATCCTACTGACCTCTGTACACTGCCCTACATACTACTGACCTCTCTACACTGCTCTACATCCTACTGACCTCTGTACACTGCTCTACATACTACTGACCTCTCTACACTGCTCTACATACTACTGACCTCTGTACACTGCTCTACATACTACTGACCTCTGTACACTGCTCTACATACTACTGACCTCTGTACACTGCTCTACATATTACTGACCTCTGTACACTGTCCTACATACTACTGATCTCTGTACACTGTCCTACATACTACTGATCTCTGTACACTGCCCTACATACTACTGATCTCTGTACACTGCCCTACATACTACTGACCTCTGTACACTGCCCTACATACTACTGACCTCTGTACACTGCCCTACATACTACTGATCTCTGTACACCGCCCTACATACTACTGACCTCTGTACACTGCTCTACATACTACTGATCTCTGTACACCGCCCTACATACTACTGACCTCTGTACACTGCCCTACATACTACTGACCTCTGTACACTGCCCTACATACTACTGATCTCTGTATACTGCCCTACATACTACTGACCTCTGTACACTGCTCTACATACTACTGACCTCTGTACACTACCCTACATACTACTGACCTCTGTACACTGCCCTACATACTACTGACCTCTGTACACTGCCCTACATACTACTGATCTCTGTACACCGCCCTACATACTACTGACCTCTGTACACTGCCCTACATACTACTGACCTCTGTACACTGCCCTACATACTACTGACCTCTGTACACTGCCCTACATACTACTGATCTCTGTACACCGCCCTACATACTACTGACCTCTGTACACTGCTCTACATACTACTGACCTCTGTACACTGCCCTACATACTACTGACCTCTGTACACTGCTCTACATACTACTGATCTCTGTACATTGCTCTACATACTACTGACCTCTGTACACTGCTCTACATACTACTGACCTCTGTACACTGCCCTACATACTACTGACCTCTGTACACTGCCCTACATACTACTGACCTCTGTACACTGCCCTACATCCTACTGACCTCTGTACACTGCTCTACATACTACTGACCTCTGTACACTGCCCTACATACTATTGACCTCTGTACACTGCTCTACATACTACTGACCTCTGTACACTGCCCTACATACTACTGACCTCTGTACACTGCCCTACATACTACTGACCTCTGTACACTGCCCTACATACTACTGACCTCTGTACACTGCTCTACATACTACTGACCTCTGTACACTGCTCTACATACTACTGACCTCTGTACACTGCTCTACATATTACTGACCTCTGTACACTGCTCTACATACTACTGATCTCTGTACACTGCTCTACATACTACTGACCTCTGTAAACTGCTCTACATACTACTGATCTCTGTACACTGCTCTACATACTACTGACCTCTGTACACTGCTCTACATACTACTGATCTCTGTACACCGCCCTACATACTACTGACCTCTGTACACTGCCCTACATACTACTGATCTCTGTACACTGCCCTACATACTACTGATCTCTGCACACTGCCCTACATACTACTGACCTCTGTACACTGCTCTACATACTACTGACCTCTGTACACTGCCCTACATACTACTGATCTCTGTACACTGCCCTACATACTATTGACCTCTGTACACTGCCCTACTTACTACTGACCTCTGTACACTGCTCTACATACTACTGACCTCTGTACACTGTCCTACATACTACTGACCTCTGTACACTGCCCTACATACTACTGACCTCTGTACACTGCCCTACATACTACTGACCTCTGTACACTGCTCTACATACTACTGATCTCTGTACACTGCTCTACATCCTACTGACCTCTGTACACTGTCCTACATACTACTGACCTCTGTACACTGCCCTACATACTACTGACCTCTGTACACTGCCCTATCTACTACTGACCTCTGTACACTGCCCTACATACTACTGATCTCTGTACACTGCCCTACATACTACTGACCTCTGTACACTGTCCTATCTACTACTGACCTCTGTACACTGCTCTACATATTACTGACCTCTGTACACTGCCCTACATATTACTGACCTCTGTACACTGCCCTACATACTACTGACCTCTGTACACTGCCCTACATACTACTGACCTCTGCACACTGCCCTACATATTACTGACCTCTGTACACTGTTCTACATACTACTGACCTCTGTACACTGCCCTACATACTACTGACCTCTGTACACTGCTCTACATACTACTGATCTCTGTACACTGCCCTACATACTATTGACCTCTGTACACTGCCCTACATACTACTGACCTCTGTACACTGCTCTACATACTACTGACCTCTGTACACTGCCCTACATACTACTGACCTCTGTACACTGCTCTACATCCTACTGATCTCTGTACACTGCCCTACATATTACTGACCTCTGTACACTGCCCTACATACTACTGACCTCTGTACACTGCTCTATATACTACTGACCTCTGTACACTGCCCTACATACTACTGACCTCTGTACACTGCTCTACATACTACTGACCTCTGTACACTGCTCTACATACTACTGACCTCTATATACTGCTCTACATACTACTGACCTCTGTACACTGCCCTACATATTACTGACCTCTGTACACTGCCCTACATACTACTGACCTCTGTACACTGCTCTACATACTACTGACCTCTGTACACTGCTCTACATACTACTGACCTCTATATACTGCTCTACATACTACTGACCTCTGTACACTGCTCTACATACTACTGACCTCTATATACTGCTCTACATACTACTGACCTCTGTACTCTGCCCTACATGCATTTTCTATCCTGAGTATGTATTTAGAAGCCCCTAGTAAAAAATGGTAGTCACACTTTGAAGTATGTTTTAATATTTCTTGAGCAGAGGTATCGCATACAGGCAATGCTTTTTTGGTGCAACAGACTTACCCTTTTTCAGGGCTTTAGGCATGATTTGTGACTGAATCAGGAAGGACTGCACTATATATCCTGAACTGAGGCTGGATTAGGACTGAGTAGGGTGCAGATCCAGTTGGCTGTTTTTATATGGTCAGGTTATGTTGACACACATGGGCAAAATACAACTTACAATGATGGCCAGTAGGAAGCGTGCAACCTTTACCGCGATAGTCAGATTGCCAGAATGCCACCATTGAAGAGATGTGTACCAAGCTGCTAGCATTGCCAAATAGTGTTGGCTATGGAACTATTAAGGCACCATCAATTGGAGGTAAATCAGCCACAGCTTAAGGATCCCCTAGGAGTCTTCATCTTGAGGACCGTTCTATAGAACCTTGGTTGAGAATGGCTGATCTAGAGATAGAAGTCTTCTGAGATGCAATGGTACTAGGTGGTGGAGTCCCTGGTTTACGGTAATTGAAGATCAGACACATATCACAGCACTATTCAGAAGATGGAATCTGAGGAAGATGATGAAATTTGTCATACGTTGTATTGATTCCCCTGTGTGATATGATGTATGTTGCACTTTAGATATCCCATGGTCCCTTACTTTGCTTTACTTTTAATATTAGTATTGAGTAAATTGTAGCTCTGTATTCTTTGGAAATTTTTGACCTATTGATGAAAAAAGGAACCCAAACCATTATAGTTTCTGTTCCAACACACCTTTTATGTGTTTTACATGCGGTTCTGATCACAATAAAGTACTTTTTCTGTAAACACGAGCCTCATTTTAGTGTTCAGGTGGACTGGGGTAGGGATGAGCCAATGGCTCTGGCTGACCATAGGTTCAGACTATACATTGGTTGTTCAGACGTTCCTATGAACACCCAAACTCTGGCCCATTCACCCCCCTGTTTGGCGGGAGGAAAAAAATTATATATTAAAGTGCAGAGGCGTAACAAGAACCTTAAGGGTCCCAGGGGAAGAAACCAAGAGAACATGAAGGGCCCCCCGTGACCCCCAGCTGGAGCCCTTCCCTCCGAGCCCGGTGGCGTAATACCAAGGCCCGTTCACAAGTGCGACCTTTGCGAGCCTGGTAATTCCACCATTGGTGTCAGTAGTTTTTATTGTTGTTAATTTTTTTTTTTTTTTCCATCTTATTTTATCTTTACAATTTTTTAAAAACAAATTTTTTTTTTACAGTTTTTTAAAAATATATATTTTTTTACAATTTAAAAAAATATATATATTTCTTACAATTGTTTTAAAAATTAATTTTTACAATTTTTTTAAATTACTTTTTTAAATTCTTTGAAAAAAAAAATATAGGACCTCCTTTGGGATCTTTGGTGAGATATTGAGGGGTCTAAACAGACCTCACGTTTGAGACAGAGAAAGGAGACTGAGGACGCAGCCCTTAATCTCTATCTCTGCAGCCTCAGTTGCACAGAATGTATGGACAGGAAGATCCCTATACAGAGGCTTCCCGTTCATTCACAAACACAGTTTACTATGCCTAAGCAATGAATGGACACAGGAGCAATCAGTACGGATCACTGACTCTGTCCATTCAGAAAATGAAGAGGGTGGTAAATGACATATTTACCCGCCCCTTCCCCATTCTTTCCTGACACATCCCCCACAGCAGCCGGTGGGAGAGTGGAGGGGAGAAGCTGGGATCACGGTGGGGGGGGGGGGGGGGCAGGTGAGCACACAGGGCCAGCAGGGCCTGGATAGCAGGGATGGTGGGAGGCGGTATATAGAGGAGCAGATCCCCTCCATTTTCCTCCTGTGACTGCTGAATGCTTGCGGGAGGGAGAGGAGGAGAAGCTGGCTTTCAGTAGCTGCATCAAGAAGATAAAGGGGATGTTCCTCTATATCTCCCCCCCCACCTCCCCTCCTATCCAAGTATACCAGGCAGCCTCATGGGCCCCCTGAAGAATGAGGTTTATTTCATAATTGGGACCCCTTGACCCCTGTAGGTACACCTCTGCTCCACCACTGTCCACATTTTGTCAATGACACTTACCAAATATGGTCAATCATGTCATCGCCATCCTTGCCCCTTCTGTTATAAAGCTAATGGCAGCTTGGGGAGCTGTCACTCGGCTAGTGTCATCGTCACCGCATGTACCTCTACTCATTCACGTGTGGGAGGCCCACTATCCAGTGCCCCCTTATTATGAGAGATTGCTTTCAGATTCCGATAAGCCCTCCACCTGCAGACCCCCACAACCAGTGGCGTCATTAGGGTTGGTGTCACCTGGTGCAAAAAAAATTGGTGTCACCCCCCTCCAGCAACTATAGTCCCCCCTCAGTACAGACCCCCCACCTCAGTAGACCCCCCTCCACTAACTACATACCCCCCTCCCAAAGTATAGACCACCCCTAACTAAGTACAGACCCCCCTCCATCAGTATAGACCTCCCCACTTAATACAGACCCCCTCCCTCAGTACAGACCCCCCTTAGTGCAGACCCCATCAGTATAGACACCCACCTAGTGCAGACCCCCCTCAGTTCAGACCCCCATCAGTATAGACACCCCCCTCAGTATAGATACCCCCCTCAGTACAGACCCCCCATCAGTGCAGACCCCCCATCAGTATAGACACCCCCCAGTGCAGACCCCCCATCAGTATAGACACCCCCTCATTGCAGACCCCCCATCAGTATAGACACCCCCCTCCGTGTAGACCCCCATCAGTATAAACACCCCCCTCTGTGTAGACCCCCCCATCAGTATAGACACCCCCCCTCAGTGCAGACCCCCCATCAGTATAGACACCCCCCTCAGTGCAGACCCCCCATCAGTATAGACTCCCACCATCAGTGAAGACCCCCCTGTGCAGACTCCCCATCAGTATAGACACCCCCCTAAGTGCAGACCCCCATCAGTACAGACACCCCCCCAAGTGCAGACCCCCCATCAGTATAGACACCCCCCTCAGTGCAGACTCCCCATAAGTATAGACACCCCTCTCCCCTCCCATAGTGCCCCCTGCACATGTCCATCCACACATAGCAAAATGTAAAGACCTCAGAACAGCACAGATAGATATACACAGCGGTGTGTCTCCCTTGGGCTGCTCCTCCTTCCCCTGTGTGGATGTAAACAGAAAGGAGGGGGAGGCGGCTTCTTTCTGCTCCGCTGAGGGACACAGCCGCGAGACCTGAGAGGCTCAGATTAGGGCAGCAGGCGGTGTTAGCGGTGCTGCTACCCACGGGTGTCACCCCTCTGGCGGATGTCACCCGCACCCCCCCCAGCGACGCCACTGCCCACAACCACTGGGCCAGGGTTGTGAAGAAGAGGCCCTTGTCCTCATTGACATGGGAGCCCCCCCATGTTAAAGGCATGTGTAATGGTATTATTCATGGGGGGTGCTTGCTCATCCCCTCCCTTTTCTGGCCAGCCAGGCTGCATGGGCTGATTAAGGATCTGGTATAGATTTTTAGGGAGACCTCATAATTTTTTTTTTTTTTTTGTGTGACGTAACCCCCCCCAAAATCCATACCATTCTCTTAGGGTCTGGTAGGTATTTTAGGGGGGACTCTACACAATTTATCCCCCATTATCCCTCTGATGTATAAACATGTATTCCTGTTCCTCACACCGTCTGCTCCAGACAAATACAATGTATACATGTACCCAGGGAGAGGTAATATGAGGCTGGTGGTAATTTTTTTAGGGGGGTGGCAAACTTCCCACCACCCTGGTGGTCAGGTCTGGTGCACTTACCCCATGGTGGGCAGCGCTTCTCCTGGGCTTCACCGGTGGCTTCCCTTGCTTGGTGGCGGCAGCTTTCCCTTCCTCTGCTCTCCACGGGCTTCCGTTTCCTCCCTCCTCCCTGGTGGCCAATAGGGACACTTCTCTTTTTGGCCAAAATGGGTCTCAGACCTGCCTCTGGCCGGATTGAGGATGAGTGCTTCAATAGCGAATATTCATTGTTGTAACACCTGGGTGGGCTCGTAGCGCAATGCTCTGCCCCACGAGCCCACCCTATTTTGAAGCCTATTAGAGCATATGGCTCTAATCAGGTGCTTAAAAAAACCACCCCCGCCGCTGTAATTAATGCGCCTGAAAGGGGCCGGACGCATGAATAGGGGGTGACAGCCGTGGATAGAGGGGATGGCACTCGGGCGCCCCTAATGAATGGGCCTCCACTGGGTTATATATATTATTATAATCACATTACACATTTAATAGACAACCTGGAGAGGCTGGAGAAGGAGGCTCCAACAATCGTTTATGGATGGCTATAAAATATTCAAATGAAAGCTGTGCATACAGTCAGCAAAAAAAAATGGCTCTGCAAAAAACATATAATTGTCACCCTTCAGAAAAGATCCGATCCCTCCTGTATATATCAATCTGATTGTCATAGGTGCCCACCCTGATATCTATATATTTACAGAGAAAGGTATGTGGAGGTGGAGGAGGGGCGGATGGTGTGATGATGACACGGTGTGCAGGTAAATGTGTATGTACACATATCTCCCATCCCTTCTCATCTCCTGTCATTGTCACCTCTGACTGTCCGGTAGCACTATGCTGAGCTCTGCCTGCCTCCTCACCCTGCTGTGCCTCCAGCTGGCACCTCCTATACAAGGTACCCTCCTCCACCTCCTCCTCTGAACCATTACTTTGAAGGTTTCTGGGGTTTCTTTTATGTATGGATTTGAGGATCATTAATACAGGTGTATGATAGGGGTCGTTTTATGGGTACTCTAGGTAATGGGTTTATGCATTGGGTGATGAGGTCATCTGATGGGTACTGTGGGTGATGAGGTAATTTGATGGGTACTGTGGGTGATGAGGTCATCTGATGGGTACTGTGGGTGATGAGGTAATTTGATGGGTACTGTGGGTGATGAGGTCATCTGACGGGTACTGTGGGTGATGCATTCATCTGATGGGTACTGTGGGTGATGAGGTCATCTGATGGGTACTGTGGGTGATGAGGTCATCTGACGGGTACTGTGGGTGATGAGGTCATTTGATGGGTACTGTGGGTGATGAGGTCATCTGACGGGTACTGTGGGTGATGCATTCATCTGATGGGTACTGTGGGTGATGAGGTCATCTGATGGGTACTGTGGGTGATGAGGTCATTTGATGGGTACTGTGGGTGATGAGGTCATCTGACGGGTACTGTGGGTGATGCATTCATCTGATGGGTACTGTGGGTGATGAGGTCATCTGATGGGTACTGTGGGTGATGAGGTCATCTGATGGGTACTTTGGGTGATGAGGTCATCTGATGGATACTGTGGGTGATGAGGTCATCTAATGGGTACTCTGGGTGAGGAGGTCATCTGATGGGTATTGTGGGTGATGAGGTCATATGATGGGTATTTTGTGGGTGAGAGGGTAATTTGATGGGTACTGTGGGCAATGGGGTCATCTGATGGGCACTGTGGGTGATGGGGTCATTTGATGAGCAATGGGGTCATATGAGGGGTACTGAGGGTGATGGGGTCATCTGATGAGTACTGTGGGTGATGAAGTCATCTGATGAGTACTGTGGGTGATGAGTTCATCTGATGGGTACTGAGGGTGATAAGGTCACCTGATGGGTATTGTGGGTGAGAGGATCATCAGGTGGGTACCATGGGCAATGGGGTCATCTGATGGGCACTGTGGGTAATGGGGTAATTTGATGGGCACTGTGGGCAGTGGGGTCATATGAGGGGTACTGTGGGTGATGGGTCATGTTATGGGTACTGTGGGTGATGGGTCATGTTATGGGTACTGTGGGTGATGGGTCATGTTATGGGTACTGTGGGCAATGGGGTCACCTGAGGGGTACTGAGAGTGATGGGGTCGTCTGATGGGTACTGTGGGTAATGGTGTCATCTGACGGTTACTCTGGGTGATGAGGTCATCTGATGGGTACTGTGGGTGATGAGGTCATCTGATGGGTATTATGGGTGATGGGGTCATCTGATGGGTACTGTGGGCAATGGGGTCATCTGATGGGTACTGAGGGTTATGGGGTCATCTGATGGGTACTGTGGGTCATGGACCATGTTATGGGTACTGTGGGTGATGGGTCATGTTATGGGTGTTGCGTATAATGATGGTGATGTTATGGGTACTGTGGGTAATAAAGTGATATAGGTGGTGGTATGGGTGCTCATAGAGTCAGATCTACAGGACGTTTCTCCTGTATAGATAACCACAGATCTATAGGACTCCTCACCTATAGACACAGATCTATAGCACATCTTCTGATCTATAAGACTTCTCACCTATAGACACAGATCTATAGCACACCTCCTGATCTACAGGTTATATATAAAGCAATGTATCTCTCTTTATATTACTCTATACCTATTGAGGAGTACATTGCCCCCCCCCCCCCCCATCTATCTAAAGCACAGTGTACACAGGATAATGATGTGGTGATGATCGGAGTCTCTTTGTGTTCTGTCCTCTCTGCTTTCCATAACGATGTGTACACATTATATATACACACTATATATATATATACACATTATACACACAGCCAGCTTTGCATCCTGTCACTGGAGATAATGAGAAGGTTTATTACAGAGCCCATCTATTCCCACCATCCACCAATCATCGCTCATCATTCATGACCAAGAAGAAACAAGACATACCGAGATACAAAGACATAGAAATGGAAATCATGTATCTACCTGCCCTTCACTGCCAATATCTCAGCACGCTATATAGATGACATACACATCCTGATCAATTAATCAATCAAAACCAGAAATCTACTTGCCTCCATCTTTAACCCTTTCCCTGCCAACGCCGTTTTTACGTTTTGTTTTTGTTTTTTTTGCACGAGCGTTTAAAAAGACATTTCAAGCCTGAAGATTATGTAGAACCCCCCTCCCCCCCCAACAGTTTATATTTTCTGAAACAAGATCTTCCTAGAAAATAAAATGTTGGTAGTTCTAATTTTTTATATAACACAATATTATCGCAATGGTTTACAAAATGCATTATTTCAATTAAAAAAAAAAAAAAACACAAAAGTTGATTTAAGGACTCATAATCACAATATATTATACAATTTTTTTGGTAGAATATAATAGATGAGGTTGCGCCGAGTAAATAGATACCCAACATGTCAAGCCTTAAAGTTGCGTGCACCCATGAAATGGCGACAAACTTCAGCTCCTTATATTTTCCATGGGTGACGCTTTAAAAGCCCCTTATAGGTCATCAGCTTGGAGGTACCTGTGAATAACGAGCCTGGAATTATTGATCCCACTCCAGTGTGCGCTGCGATATGTAACATGTATAGTGAAACTGATGTTTTTGTGCAGAGGCTCCCCAACGTGTGCATCTACATTCATATGTGCATTTGTATTCATTTGAACACATTTGTATGTGTGTATATCTGGGGGCTCAAAATATTTTGAAGGGGATTTTAAGTGCTTGGGTTTAACTTTCATTTTTTACACTTGTTTACTTTTTCTAAATCACATTTGGGACTAAAAATCCCCATGTGATGTATTTTTGGAGACGGGTTGTCTTTAATGAGACATGGGGGGGTCCTGATTTCTAACCTGTCCTCCAAAGAATTGAATGGAGTGTAGATCGGTTCTTCCAAGGCCATACTGGGGACAGTGACTCCGGGACCCGGAAAAGGTGCTTCCAGGTCAGTAAAAGGAAGGGGCCTTCGCACTGCCACCCAGTGGACCCTCGTGGTAAACTTTGGTTGTTTGGGCATTTGGACATATGCCCGAACCTTTGCCCATTTGGCGGGAGCCGTGTATCTTATACAGAAGCAGTATTTCTATAGCTTCTATACATGACAGCTCCAGGCTGTTCCTGGTTCCTAAGGAAGCCAGGGGTGCTGACACCCACTATGTCCCTAAGAATCCCTCACATCACCAGGAATCTCCACCACTTAAGGGGCAGGGATAGCAGTGACATCAATGGCAGAGCCATGACACCACCATCACTTCCTTTATATATTGATGGCAGGTCAGGGAGCTATCATTCGGCTATGAGTGTGGTCAGAATTGGTCGTGTGCACCAGGTAGTCAGGTTTTTTTTGGGGGGTAAGTCGGCAGGCAGCAGGCTTTGTGATTGACAATGGACTTAAAACGAGGGACATTTTTGTGGATTTCATTTTTTTTTCTTAGTAAGAAACTTTTCAAAATGTTGTTTTTTATTTATTTATAGGTTATAATTTTTCTTGTGAATGAGTAGGGGTGCTATGCACCCCTACTCATTCACATAGTTGGAGCCTGTACCTGGGGGTCCTCTTATTATTAAAGAGAGCTTCCAGATTCTGATACGTCCCCCATTTACAGGCCCCATAACCACCAGCCAGGGTTGTGGAGATGAGGCTCTTATCCTCATCAATATGGGGACAAGGTGCTTTGCCATGCACCCCCCCCCCCATATTAAGGGCATGTGGCCTGGTATGGTTCAGGAGGGAGTTGCACTATTGTTTCCTACATTATACTTTCCAGCCAGGCTGCTTGCTCAGATTAAGGGTCTAGTATGGATTTTTAGGGGTCCTTATGCATTTTTTTGTGTGAAGTACCCTCTTAAAATGAATACCAGACCCCTTCAAATCACCCCCAAAATACAAAGTAGACCCTTGGAGGGGATCTGAAGTTTGGAGAACCCTGCTTGAACCACAACCAGGGCAGTTCAGCTCATTACTACTTACAAGATATCAGGACCTCTTACAGTATATCCAGGAAAGTCAGACAGTGAATAAAGTGTTCAGAGCTTCCAGATGTCACCTTGTTCCAGAAATCATCCTCATCCAATCACCATAGAACCAAGCACAAGACTCAGATACCCTCAGCTGTTCCAACAATGAAAAGGGACTCCATCTTTTAGTCCTTTCCCGTATGAAGGAAATGGGGAAGATAGAAGGACTCCAATAGTCCCGATCACACATCTATCCTAAATAAAAAGCAATGTAAAAAATGCAAAAACATACAGAAGTCCAGATCAGATGCAGTATGCTAATAGCATTTGGTATCTCCAATGATTGCTTCATCCTACATTTTTTGGCCAATAGGCCATCATCAGGAGCTAGCAATGCGATATCCCCAAAATTATTTAATAATAAATCATTTGCATATAGTCCGCCCCCAGGAAGATGCCCACTTCCTCATGTCATCCTGTTTTGTAGTGTCTTTGAGGTTACTTTGCGGCAAAGCAAGGACTCCTTACAATTACAATTACTACTTACAATTGTAGGAAAACAATACAAGACATACAGAGTACTACCAATATGCATACAACACACATGCACACACTACCTAACCTTGAGAGCCAATGAGCAATGGCAATGGTCTGTATGCTTAAAGGGATATGCCTTTAATCCCTCTCTCGTAGGGATTATGTTGTGCGCAATTTGGTTTGCACCATTTATTATGTTCTTGTTTTTTTTTATTTTGTATAGTGATATGCAATTATTTTGTAAATATGATTTATTTATTTATTATGGTTTTATTGTATACTGTATAAGTTGTTGTTTGTAAGATTTTTCAATAAACAAAACTAACCCTTCATAATGGGCACAGGGATGGTGGGAACCCCACAGCACAGGGATGGTGGGAACCTCGCATAATGGGCACAGCAGGTGTACAAACACAGGAACTCAGCACAGGAATGGTGGGAACCACACATAATGCGCACAGCGGGTGTACAGACCCAGGAACTCAGCACAGGGATGGTGGGAACCCCTCATAATGGGCACAGCGGGTGTACAGCGGGTGTACAGACCCAGGAACTCAGCACAGGGATGGTGGGAACCCCTCATAATGGGCACAGCGGGTGTACAGACCCGGGAACTCAGCACAGGGATGGTGGGAACCCCTCATAATGGGCACAGCAGGTGTACAGACCCAGGAACTCAGCACAGGGATGGTGGGAACCCCTCATAATGGGCACAGCGGGTGTACAGACCCGGGAACTCAGCACAGGGATGGTGGGAACCCCTCATAATGGGCACAGCAGGTGTACAGACCCAGGAACTCAGCACAGGGATGGTGGGAACCCCTCATAATGGGCACAGCAGGTGTACAGACCCAGGAACTCAGCACAGGGATGGTGGGAACCCCTCATAATGGGCACAGCAGGTGTACAGACCCAGGAACTCAGCACAGGGATGGTGAGAACCCCTCATAATGGACACAGCGGGTGTACAGACCCGGGAACTCAGCACAGGGATGGTGGGAACCCCTCATAATGGGCACAGCAGGTGTACAGATCTGGGAACTCAGTGCAGCAATGGTGGGAACCCCTCAGAATGAGCACAGCAGGTGTACAGACCCAGGAACTCAGCACAGGGATGGTGGGAACCCCTCAGAATGAACACAACAGGTTTACAGATCTAGGAACTCAGTGCAGAGATAGTGGAAGCCCTCATATTCAGCACAGCAGGTGTACAGACCTGGGAACTCATCACAGGGACGGTTGGATCCCTCATAATGGGCACAGTGAGTGCACAGACCAGGGAGCTATATACTGCAATATGAGAGATAGAAGAAACTGTCAGGTGGTCTAACTTTCCACTAAAGATTCCAGAAGAAAACTGAAATATTAGTTCTGAGTGGACTTATCATTTAATTTGGCCTTGCCACCTTCCATTCCTGTTCCATCTCTAGCTTATGTTGTGAGTGCAGTCACTAGTGTATAGTCATGATTTTTCTCTCCTCTGTAGGGTTATCCTCTCTCTACAGTGGCAAGAACTTTGTTACCGCTTTCATGGAAGCATCTCCATTTGGAATAAGCCAGTTTGAGCTCATCCTGAATGGGATTGACTGTTGTTCTATGGTCAATGTGACAATACAAGGTTGCAACTTCTTCCAGAGCGTTACCCTCCAACAGGGAGAAATGGTCAACCTCGCAATTCCAACCAGTGTCATGCTCAATGGAAGTTCTATCTCCTCTGCAGGAGTCATTGTGATTTTATCCAATAGCAGTATATCTGTCATCTCCAAGGTCCGGAGGACTGGTGGCTATGATTTGTCATACGTCTACCCAGTGGAACTTCTAGACAAACAATACTATGCCATCACACCCATCTCAGCTATACCAAGCAATGCACAATTTGCTATATTAAGCCTGGACCAGGCAAATTCTATCACAGTGACATTAAATGGTGGCACTGTCACATTCCAAGGCCAGTCCTTTACATCTGGAAGCTCAACAAGTTTCCAGCTCTCACCCTACCAAAGCGCCCAGTTCCAGCTGCCTGGCGGTGACCTCTCGGGATCCTTCATACAAGCCAATAAACCCATCGCTGTTCTGAGTGGCCATCAAGATTACCAAAAATATCCCTTGTATTCCTATGGCTACATCTTTGAGCAGCTGCTCCCTGAAAGTAACTGGGGAAGATCATTTGTTTTGCCTCCGCTGTCTGTCCAGCCACGGAATGATGATGCAATTCTGGTGATGGCTTCTCAAGGCACAAATCTGAATGTGTATAATGGGTCTGTGGTGGTGGCCTCTAAAAGTCTTTCAAGAGGAAACATTTTTGTGCAGAAAATTAATACAGATGCTCTCTGGATAACTGCCGATCATGATGTGATGGTCATGTTTGTCTGTTCCGGAAGTCCCATTAAGGGAAACACAACCCTAGCTCCCTTCATGTCCAATGTGGTGGCCACCACAGACCTAGAGACTTCCCAGGTAGCTCATGCTGCCACTGGCTTAACGACCAATCTGCTTGTAGTTACCGTTAGTGGCAAAATGTCAGGTACAGTGGTAGATGGAATCTCACTTCCACCAAACACCACCTGGAATGACGATGATTTCAAGACACTGAAATACTCCTGGGTGGAGGTGACCGTCTCCCTGGGATCTCACTATGTTCAACAACTTTTGAATGAAGATGTCTGGGTCATATCCTACAGCTTTACAGGTAATAATTGTATTTACAGTATTTTATTATTCCTACAATTTTATTATTATAGTCATTCAGCAATGATGCAAGCTGCACTGTCTGCACTGCATAGATAATTTGAGGATTATTTCAGACAAAAATGTATGTTGTCGGTATGTAGTAAAAAATGGATAGTTAATAAAAGTATAGATTTTATCAATAGCCTACTTACCAAAGTTTCAGAATTAACTTCTGAGATGTTAAACCCCTCCCACTGGTCTTTCCCCGGCTCCACCCTATATAACCAGAACATGCTCCCATTCCAACCTGCAAAGGCCTAAAGTATTAATACTGTCCCTCTAAACTTAGGAATGTAGGAATGCAATGAAGGTCATCAGTAGATGCATAGTAAGGAGTAAATCCTATACCCCCTTCCAAATCCATTATACCATCACATATCCCCTCCCCAATATCCACCCTCCCCACACAAATCCCCCCCAATCCTTACATATCCAACCCCACGAAAATCTCCTTCCCCAAAATCTTTTCTTTCAGCACAACTCCTCTCCTAGATCACCTTCCCCCCAAAAAACCCCCATCCCAGCACCAATCTTCTCCCCTACCCAAATCCCCTGGCACAAATATTCTCCCCCCAGCTCAAATATCCAACCTATGAAAATCTCCTTCCCCAAAATCTTTCCTTACAGCACAACTCCTCTACCTCTACCATATCTTCTTCCCCAAAAAATCCCCCATCCCAGCACAAATTTTCACCCCCTATCTAAATCCCCTGGCACAAATATTCTCACTCCAGCACAAATATCCAACCCATGAAAATCTCCTTCCCCAAAATCTTTCCTTTAAACACAAATCATCTCCTAGATCGGGAAGAAGTAGATTGGGTGCCTGGATCAACCAAAAAATACTGATTTATAAATTCAATCATTTTATTAATCATTCAGCTCTGGGAGTCCCCCCAGAGGTGCAGTCCTAATGACCCATCATCGCATATACCAAAAAGAGAGAAGAAAGTTCTCCCAAGAGGGCCACGTAGGACACTACGATTGATTTAATGATTTATTAATAGAAAAAAAAAACACACAACAGCAATTTAATGAAACAAAGGATACCTAATGTGTACCTCACAGATATATTTCATCTCCTGGATCACCTTCCCCCAAAAATCCCCCATCCCAGCACCAATCTTCTCCCCTACCCAAACCCCCTGGCATAAATACCCTCCCCCCCAGCACAAATATCCAACCCCTACAAAAATATCCTTCCCCAAAATCTTTGCTTTCAGTACAAATCCTCTCACAAATCACCCCCCCCCCCAAAAAAAAGTCTCCTATCCCAGCACCAACTCCCCCCCCAAAAAAGACCCACCCAGGGGCGTAACTACCACCATAGCGATCCATGCGGGCGCTATGGGGCCCGCAGCCGAGTGGGGCCCGGTGAGGATAAGAGCACCGCCGGCACAGTCTCCCAGCCAGGGGAAGAGAGAGGAAAGGAAGAGGCGAGCTGTCCGGATCAGCAGAGAGCTGAATTGCCCGATGTAATAGCTTTCATTAGAACTTCCAGTGTTCCCGGGGCTCACATCACATAGCTCCACCTTTTGGCCCAGTGCCTTTGATGGACAGAACGCCAATCCAATGCGGGACATGTGACGTCATCAAAGGCGTCAGGCCAAGAGGTGGGGCTATGTGACGATGAGCCCCGGGAAGACAGGAAATTCAAATGAAAGCTATTACAGCGGGCAATCCCGCTCTCTGCTGATCCGGGTGGCTTGCCTCTTCCTCTGCATAGGTGGGGCTGTATGGGGCACAGGCAGACCAGGCTGTATTGGGCACAGGTCACGCTGTATGGGGCACAGGTCATGCTGTATGGGGCACAGGTCACGCTGTATTGGGCACAGGTCACGCTTGATGGGGCACAGGTCACGCTGTATTGGGCACAGGTCACGCTGCATTGGGCACAGGTCATGCTGTATGGGGAACAGGTCATGCTGCATTGGGCACAGGTCACGCTGCATTGGGCACAGGTCACACTGCATTGGGCACAGGTCACGCTGTATTGGGCACAGGTCACGCTGTATGGGGCACAGGTCACGCTGTATGGGGCACAGGTCACGCTGCATTGGGCACAGGTCATGCTGTATGAGGCACAGGTCACGCTGCATTGGGCACAGGTCACGCTGCATTGGGCACAGGTCACACTGCATTGGGCACAGGTCACGCTGTATTGGGCACAGGTCACGCTGCATTGGGCACAGGTCATGCTGTATGGGGCACAGGTCACGCTGTATTGGGCACAGGTCACGCTGCATTGGGCACAGGTCACACTGCATTGGACACAGGTCATGCTGTATGTGGCACAAGTCACGCTGCATTGACACTAGGGGGGGGGGGCTGTTTGCAGGGGGCCCCATACAACATTTTGCTATGGGGCCCTGCTATTTCTAGTTACGCCCCTGGACCCACCCAACACAATATTCCCCAAAACCCCCCTCCCAGCTCTTTCCTTCCCTCATATTATCCCCTCAGAGCACAAATCCTGCATCATATCCCCCACTGAGCACAAGCCCCCTTTCTCCAGGACAAAATCCCAACACCCATTCAAGCACAAATTATCTCCCCTCCAAAAATTCCCCCTCCCAGCATAATATCCCCCCAAATCCTCCCTCCCAGCACTTTCCTTCCCTCAAAATCCCCACTTAGAACACAAATCGTCCATCAAGTCCCCACTGATCACAAATCCTCTTTCCCCAGGACAAAATTTCAACCCCCCATCCCAACACAAATCTTTGCTTCCCCCCCAATTTTATACCCAGTGCAATCCCCCCTCCCTGTCTGAACTTACAGACTTTAGATAGAGCATATTAGATGGCCCGGGGGATGTCCTTCCTCCCAAGCACCCCCAGTATTGTGACATGAGGCATGTCAGAGCCGAGGGGGAGCTTCCCCCAGCTCAAAGTATATTGTGGTGGCAGTTTGTGGGGAGAGATGCCATCTGCTGCCATTGCTGGTGATTGTGATGTTGTGGACCTAGGGAAGCCTGCAGGGGATGAGAGGTATGTGCTCTGGGTGTCCAGTGCTAATGACGACACCTTGTTACAGTAGTGGTCAGTGTGCCTCATTACGTTGGTGGTCAGTGTACCCTATTAAATTGGCAGTTAATGTGCTCCCTTACATTGGTGGTCAGACTTCTTACATTGTGCCTCATTGGTGATCAGTGTGCCCCATTACAGTAGTGGTCAGTGTGCCTCATTACGTTGGTGGTCAGTGTACCCTATTAAATTGGCAGTTAATGTGCTCCCTTACATTGGTGGTCAGTGTCTCCTTACATTGTGCCTCATTGGTGATCAGTGTGCCCCATTACAGCAGTGGTCAGTGTCCGTGATTAAATTGATGGTCAGTGTGCTCCATTACAGTAATGGCCAGTGTACCCCATTACATTGGAGGCCAGTGTCCCCTTACATTGTGCCTCATTGGTGATTTGTGTGCCCCATTACAGTAGTGGTCGGTTTGCTCCATTAAATTGGTGGTTAGTGTGCCCCATTACAGTTGTGGTCAGTGTGCCCCATTACAGTTGTGGTCAGTGTGCCCCATTAAAATGGTGGTCACTAGTGCCACCCTTACATCGTGCCTCTGTTTGGTCAGTGAGAGCAGTGTACTCAGCAGGAAAGCACAGGGAAAGGGTGCAGGAAGAGGATCGGCGGCAATGGAGGAAGGGGCGGGCTCTCAAATGTAAACACAAGAAGTGACCAACCACAGTGATCCCATGGCACAGAGCCACTCTGATTGGCTCTGTGCCTTTGCTTATGATCTTGGCTGTCTAATGACTGCACAAATCCTATGAAATGTGCAGCATTGTGCGGGCAGTTTGGACACCCAGGCACCCCATAGGAGATTCGGGGTATGTGATCAGTGTGCCTCATGCTAGTTACCCCCAATTTAATCTGTATTGTATCCTTTAGATTGCAAAGTGCTGCACAAACTGTTGGCATTATCTAAATCCTGTATAATAAAAATAGAGTAGATGTTACATTGATTTGTGACTTTTTGTTCTGCACAGGTAATGCCACCTCGCTTCCCTGCGCTGGAAATACCTCCGCCTCCTTCAACCTTTTTGGCAGCGGCTCGAACTGTAGCTGCCAGAGGCCGCAACTTGTAAACACCAGTCTACTTGGCATGACCACTCCCAACACCAGTCTACTTGGCATGACCACTCCCAACACCAGTCTACTTGGGATGACCACTCCCAACACCAGTCTACAAGGGATGACCACGCCCAACACCAGTCTACAAGGGATGACCACTCCCACCACCAGTCTACAAGGGATGACCACTCCCAACACCACTGTATTCAAAAGCCTGACCACCAGGATCTGCAAAGGTAGAAAGGGTTATTAATAATTGTAGCGTTCACCCCCGTAGGGCTCACTGTAGAGTTAAACAGGTACTTTCCCAAGTGAGTTTGAATAAGTCCTCCCATCTGGGAGAGATACTGGAGCTTGTTTCTTGGTAGCACCAACTTGGGGTGACCTCACCTGCCTTGATTGTCCCTGGGGAGGTGTTCACTTTCCTCACCAAAGTGCGTTCTCCCTTCTCCTCTGGAGGTATTGCTTCCTGCACCTCAACATGGCTTGATTCTATCATTCTCCTGTAGAAAGACAGCAGTAAATCCACTAACTGTTCAGCCATCTGACTGTGTCACTTCAGCTATGACCCTTCCTCGTGGTCCCTCCTATTCTATATCTTACAATTCAAGCACGTCTCTTGAAGTGGACTCTCCCACTCTTTGCTTCCTGAGTCGTGAGGTCCCCCAATGCTACTGCCTGGCTGTTCCCCACTTCCAGGTGGTTGACTATCTTGACCAGGGAATCCTAATCCTCTGTCGGGAGATGGAGTATTAAGCTACTTGCTTCCCTCTCTAGGGCTTTGATATCCGGTTCTACCTGTTGAGTGGGTGGAATATCATATGATTAGATCAGAGCCCTTTCCAAGTTCTGGAAATACCTCCACCTACATTACCTTTTATGGCAGCAGCTTGGACTGTAGCTGCCAGAGCACGCAACTTGTAAGCACCAGTCTACATGTGATGACCACTCCCAACACCAATCTACATGGGTTGACCACTCACAACATCAGTCCATATGAAGTGACCACTCCCAACACCACTGTCTTCAAAAGCCCGACCACCAAGACCTGCAAAGGTAGGAAGGGTTATTAATAAATGTAGCATTCACCCCCTGTAGAGTTAAACAGGTTCTTTCCCAAGTTAGTGCAAAGCAGCCAGGCACACAGCAGCAGTCCATCCAGAAGTTCCCCAGGGCAAGCAGCCCATGGAGCTCTATTCCGAGTCAGGGGAAAAACAATCTTTTTGGGCTCCAGCCTATTTACCAGGAACCCATCAACCATCTAGGCACACCTCCTCAGAGATTGTATAGGCCTTACTAAATATTTGGGCTGGGTATTTGAAACCTTTCGCCCAGAAGCTTCTCCTAGAGTCAGGGGAAGGTAATCAAACTCCCAGCCTGTGGAGCTTTGAGCAGACTAAACTAAACGATTCCGGTAGCTAAAGCCCAAACTAATTTTACTCAACAGCCTGTGTAGGAGAGCGTTATATCAAGTAGTGACTTGGTGTCAGGATCTTGTAGTCTCAAAGAGCTCAGACTGGGAGAGGAAGAGGCAAAACAAGGAGCCCATCAGTCGTGCTGCGGCGCTCATGTGCTAACAAGAAAAATGCTAATAGCAGAAATAAGCAGAGTGGCAGAGAGAAGAAATCATCAGTCTTCTGCCTATCCTTTCACCGACCAATCTGGAGGAAGCCCCACTCACTGGCAACGGATGTGGTTTCTTAGGAACATGCTACAGTAACACTATAAACACAGATGTAACATGTTCTTAAAGGTGAACTTAGCCTTTAACAATCTGAATAAGCAAGTTATCATTACAGTGTCAGGTAGAGGCCGCACATTCGACTTGTGTGCTTTCATAGTGAGGGTTCTACAGAGGAGTTTGTGTTCTCCTTGGGCATAACAGCCGATCTGCTTGCATCCCAAATTATCACAGACAGTTAGCATCTGAGACAGACATGCGTATCTCAACCCTCAAAAAGTCTAAAAAAGTTAACTATCCTAACTTGGAGACTTGGGGTGCACAGGGCACACTTGGAGACACAGGGGACACAAGACACACTTGCAGACTTGATAAACACAAGGAACACTTGGAGACACAGGAAACACAAGGCACACTTGCAGACTTGATAAACACAAGGCACACTTGGAGACACAGGGAATACAATGCACACTTGAAGACTTGAGAAACACAAGGCACAATTGGAGACTTGGGGAGTACAGGGCACACTTAGAGACTTGGGGTGGACAGGGCACACTTGGAGACTTGGGGTACACAGGACGCACTTGGAGATTTGGGGTACACAGGGCGCACTTGGGGACTTGGGGTGCATGGGGTGCACTTGGAGGCACAGAGAGAACAGGGAACACTTGGAGACTTGGGGTGCCTCTGTGGAGCCATCCAGCCTGACCTGCATTAACCCTGACCCAATTTCTGACTCACAAAGCTTACCATGAGTCATAAGCATACATTTGCCTTCACTGGCATTAGTAGCACACTTGAGAGTGCTACAGAGAGTATGTTAGAGATTCAAGTCAGTTTCTTTTATCCGACCGGAAGAGTCTGACAGGTGGTAACTAGTGATGAACCAAACTGCCCGGGTTCAGTTAGAGCAGGGTTTGCCTGTTTGGATGCTGCACCCAAACCCCATGGAAATCATGGGGATTGAAAAATAAAGTGCTCAACTTGTGGAAGAGGATAGGCATCCCTTGCAGTGAGAGCATTCAGGTACCTATAGTTCATGTAAAAGGAACTGGTGCCATCCTTCCTCTGTACCAAGATGATAGCGGGCAACCATAGGCTCTTGCTGTTTTCAGTCACCCCCTGGAGGTATTCATTCCTGCACCCCAACATGGATGGTGCTGTCTGAAGCTAGGCTATCCCTTCCATCAATTTCCAGATGGACGCTTCACATGGAGCTGTCTGTTCAATTTCTGGTATGTCCAGTTGTCTATCGCCTGCTGTAGCCCACCGAAGAGACCCCAGGCAGACTCCACAAGATATGGCTGGATGAGCCTTTTGGTTTGGAGGTTCATTTGGCTAAAGGTCCTCTGGAAGGGCAATACTCTGAAATCTGCTGGCAGAGTGTCCAAAAACAGCGACTAGGGTTTAACAGAGATGTTTGCTCTTTCACCCTCTCCTAGAGACCCGCATGCCAGACACAGTGATGGAAGAATCAGCACCTAGTAACAGCTCATGTACCTGGTCACTGCTGTATAATCAGCCAGGGTCTCTCTGTGTATCAGATTGCGGGAGGAGATGGAATTTTTAATCTCTGGATCTGTCCAGGAATTGTTGGGAATGAAGTTAAAGGAGCCCACAGCTGCTGCTGAGGGAGGTGATTTAAAGGAAGCCCCGCTCAACAGGTGATAAGATTGTCATAGAGGAGGGGGGGGCAGATCCCTTGAGTCAGCTTAAATGGAAATTTTATGTTGGAGTTTAGCATATCAATATTGTGAATACAGACTAACATGTCTCTCTTCCTCCTGCAGATGGGTTGGCCGACCTCTACATGATGAGCATGCCACTTAGTTGGTGGGACGCCCTACGCTACTGTCGCCAATACTACACCGACTTGTTCAGTGTGCCTGACCAAAGCACCCAGAACCTTGTGGCCACCACAATGAGGATGGCTGGTATGCCAAAGAATGGACTATGGATCGGCCTCCGCAGGCACAAAGTGTGGGGGTACCTATACTGGACAGATGGGGAACCCACCAACTACATGAACTGGGGGAATGGTGAGCCCAGTGACCCCGTCACCAACATGTGTACCCTCATCTCACCAGACAATAACTTCACCTGGAAGGACCAGTGCTGTTCCATGAAGCTTAGCTTTATCTGCTACTGACACCCCTTCTGGGATGCATCTCACACTCATCAATCACCACTGGGACCCCTCCTCCCAGGATATATCACATCCACCATTAACCACTAAGACCCCTCCCCCCTTTGGGATATATAACACCTGCCAATCACTACTGACCCCCCCAGGATATATTACACCCACCAGTCACCATTGAGACTTCTCCTCTGAGATATATAACACCCACCAATCACTACTGACCCCCCTCCTCCCAGGATATATTACACCCACCAAGGACCATTGAGGCTCCTCCCCCTGGGATATATAACACACACTTATAACTACTGACACCCCTCCGGGGATATATCACACCCACCAATCACCACTGAGACCCCTCCCCCTTTTGGGATATAAAAAACCCACCTATCACTACTGACACCCTTCCCATGGTAAATCACATCCACCAATCACTACTGAGGCCCCTCCCCCCGGGATATATAACACCTGCCAATCACTACTGACCTCCCTCCCCCCCAGGATATATAACACCCACCAATCACTACTGAGATCCCTCCCCCCAAGATATATAACACCCACCAATCACTACTGAGACCCCTCCCCCCAGGATATATTACACCTGCCAATCACTACTGACACCCCTCCTCCCCTGGATATATAACACCCACCAATCACTACTGAGACCACTCCCCCCAGGATATATTACACCCAACAATCACCATTGAGGCTCCTCCCCCTAGGATATATAACACACACTGATAACTACTGACACCCCTCCCAGGATATATCACCCCCACCAATCACCACTGAGACCCCCCCTTTGGGATATATAACACCCACCAAACACTACTGACACTCCTCGCCCAGGATATGTTACACCTTCCATCACTAATGAGAACCTTGCAGAGATTTTTTACATTGGCGGGTCACCGGGAGGAGGGGGGGTGGAAGGAGGAAGGGGTTATAGGGGATGGTCCACATTATCTATTCCACACCAGAAGAAGAACAAGTCATATTCTGTAGTCATCTCCTTTTATTTTAATATTGTTTGCAAATTTGTCTGGATTGTAACTTCTGTCTTTTCTACCCTTTTATGCCCTACCCCCACCCCCTAGTGATAATAAATCTGAGAATTGAGAAGCTGGTGTTCATTGCTCAAAAGGATGCAGGAAGAAGAACAGGTTGTTGTGTGCTTGTTGTGTGTTTGTGGTTGTATTGTGTCACCACCAGCCCCCATATGCTTGTTGGTAAGTCACTGAGATTGCATTGTGTGGCTGTATATTTATGTTCTAATGTATATTGCGGAAATTGGCTGACAGACAATGAGATGGCCATTCCGATTGCATGTAGGTTTATATCT
The DNA here is from genome assembly GCF_042186555.1 of Aquarana catesbeiana. Taxonomy (NCBI): domain Eukaryota; kingdom Metazoa; phylum Chordata; class Amphibia; order Anura; family Ranidae; genus Aquarana; species Aquarana catesbeiana. The sequence continues at coordinate 980,102,529 of NC_133324.1, read as the reverse complement.
GTGTATGGAAGTTATAGGTGGGCACAGATCTCATTGCCAGGCAGGGATTGTATGGCTGGTGCGTGTATGGGGAGTGGGAAAGATGAATGCATAGGATTCTGGCTCATGGTATATTTTGGGGAATCTCTGAAGCCTAGGGAAATCATTGTAGCCCCCCTTGTATTATACAGGGGCTATCAGACACATTTAGCGCTGCTGGGTGGTAGACAACTTTGTTAATTTATAGTCTACATCAAGGGTGTCAAACTTAATTTCATTGTGGGCTGCATCAGCATTATGGTTGCCCTCAAAGGGCCGGTTGTATCTGTAAGACTATGTATCTACTTAGATACTTAGGAGTACGCAGTATACAGAGTGTAGAAGTATCCCCCATATCCATATCCACCATATTCATACCATATCTATATCCACCATATCCATATCCACCATATACATATCCAAAGTATCCACCATATCTATATCCACCATATCCAAATCCACCATATCCACCATATCCATATCTACCATATCTATATCCACCTTATCCATATCCACCATATACTTATCCAAAGTATCCACCATATCCATATCCACCATATCTATATCCACCATATCCAAATCCACCATATCCACCATATCCATATCCACCATATCTATATCCACCATATCCATACCATATCTATTATCTATATCCACCATATCCATACCCAAAGTATCCATCATATCCATATCCACCATATCTATATCCACCATATCCATATCCACCATATCCATACCATATCCATATCCACCATATCTATAACCACAGTATCCACCATATCTATATCCACCATATCCATATCCAAAGTATCCACCATATCCACCATATCCATATCCACCATATCATAGCCAAAGTATTCACCATATCTATATCCACCATATCTATATCAACCATTTCCAAATCCACCATATCTATATCCACCATATCCAAATCCACCATATCCATATCCAAAGTATCCACCATATCCATATCTACCATATCTATATCCACCATATCTATATCAACCATATCCAAATCCACCATATCCATATCCACCATATCCAAATCCACCATATCCAAATCCACCATATCCAAATCCACCATATTCATATCCACCATATCCATATCCAAAGTATCCACCATATCCATATCCACCATATCTATATCCACCATATCCATATCTACAATATCCATATCCAAAGTATCCACCATATCTATATCCACCATATCCATATCCACCATATCCAAATTATCTATCCACCATATCCATATCCACCACATCCATATCCACCATATCTATATCCAAAGTATCCACCATATCCACCATATCCATATCCAAAGTATCCACCATACAGTATCTATATCCACCATATCCATATCCACCATATATATATCCACCATATTCATAACATATCTATATCCACCATATCCATATCCACTATTTCCATATCCACCATATCTATATCCAACATATCCATACCATATCTTTGTCCATCATATCCATACCATATCTATATCCACCATATCCATATCCACCATATCCATACCACATCTATATTCACCATATCTATATCCACCATATCCATATTCACCATATCCATACCATACCTATATCCACCACATCCATACCATATCTATATCCACCATATCTATATCCACCATATTATTATTATTATTATTATTATTATTATCATTATTATTTTTTATTATAATACAGGATTTATATAGCGCCAACAGTTTACGTAGCACTTTACAACTTGAGGGTAGACAGTACAAATACAATACACCTTAATACAGTAGGAATCAGAAGGCCCTGCTCCTTGGAGCTTACAATCTAAGAGGGAAGGTCAAGAAATACAAATAACAACTGTGGGTGATGTGCTGATTGAGAAGATAAATGTACAGTTGTTAGGTGGGGGCCAGATAGGCTTCTCTGAAGAGATGAGTTTTCAGGGATCGTCTGAAAGTGGATAATGTAGGATAAAATCGGACAGATTGAGGTAGAGCATTCCAGAGGATGGGAGAGGCTCTGGAGAAGTCCTGAAGGCGAGCATGGGATGAGGTGACAAGGGAGTTACAGAGCAGGAGGTCTTGGGAGGAGCGAAGAGAACGATTAGGTTGGTATTTTGAGACTAGGTTAGAGATGTAGCTGGGGGCCAGGTTGTGGATGGCTTTGTAAGTTATAGTTAGTATCTTGAATTTATTTCGGTGACTGAGTGGCAGCCACTGGAGGGATTGGCAGAGGGGTATAGCAGACGCTGAGCGGTTTGTGAGGTGGATGAGCCTGGCAGCAGCATTCATGATGGACTGAAGTGGGGATAGCCTATTTAGAGGTAAGCCAATGAGGAGGGAGTTGCAGTAGTCGAGGCGGGAGATGACCAGGGAGTGGATTAGAAGCTTTGTGGTGACATTGGTTAGGAAGGGGCATATCTTGGAGATGTTGCGGAGATTGAGGCGGCAAATTTTGGATAGTGATAGAATGTGGGGCCGAAGGGTTAGTTCAGAGTCCAGGATTACACCTAGGACCTTGGCATGGGGGAATGGGTTGATTTGTTGAGCTGTTGATATTGACAGAGAAATCGGGGGAAGTGGCACCTGAGGGAGGAAATATCATGAGCTCGGTTTTGGATAGGTTGAGTTTGAGGAAGTGATGTGACATCCAGGCTGATATGTCTGCTAGTAAGTTGGTAATGTGTGAGGAGACAGATGGAGAGAGCTGGGGGGTGGAGAGATAGATTTGGGTGTCATCAGCGTAGAGATGATATTTAAAGCCGTGGGAGGCAATCAACTGACACAAGGAGGTGGGGTAGATTGAGAAAAGGAGAGGTCCAAGAACAGAACCTTGGGGGACCCCAACGGAGAAAAGAAGAGGAGAGGAGGAAGTAGAGGTGTAAGTGACACTGAAGGAGCGGTGTGATAGGTTGGATGAGAACCAGCAAAGAGTACAGTCACGGAGACCAAAGGAGTGGAGTTTATTGAGGAGAAAGGGGTGGTCCACTGTGTCAAAGGCAGCAGAGAGATCCAGGAGAAGTAATACAGAATAGTGTCTACTGGTTTTAGCCGTTAGAAGGTCATTTGAGAGTTTAAGGAGAGCAGTTTCCGTGGAGTGTTGAGGGCGAAATCCGGACTGAAGGGGATCAAGAAGTTTATTTATGGTCAGATGGTCGATTAGTCGGTTGTAGACCAGTCTTTCAAGAAGTTTGGAGGAGAAGGCGAGTAAGGAGATGGGACGTAGGCTGTTAAGATTGGTGGGGTCCAGTGAGGGCTTTTTAAGTATGGGAGTGACTAGCGCATGTTTTAGAGAGTTTGGGAAGATGCCACTAGAGAGGGAGAGGTTGAAAATGTGAGTTAGAGAGTGTAGAATTGAGTCAGAGGGTGAGTGTAGCATTTGCGAGGGGGCAGGATCCTGGGGGCAGGTGGTTAGATGAGTGTTAGATAAAAGTTTAGCAACCTCATTAATAGTAGCAGGGTTGAATGAGGGAAGTAATGATTGTATCTGTGGACATGGGGTGTTGCATGGGGGAGCTTTTTTGCGCATCGGAGATCTTAAAGTCACCGAGAATAATTGTGGGCATTTCAGAAAAGAGAAAGTAGGGTGGCCAGGCAGAGAAGTCATCAAGGAAGGCCGATACTGGTCCAGGGGGCCGGTAGATGACAAAAAATTCTTAGAGAAATGGGAGAGAATAGACAAATGCAATGTGCCTCAAAAGAGGAGAGTGTCAGAGAGGGAGGTGGGTGAAGTACCTGATAGGTGCTGCATGGGGCTAGAAGGATTCCCACTCCACCTCCCTTCTGTCCACTTGGTCTGGGGGAGTGAGTCCAGAGAAGGCCCCCATGGGAAAGGGAAGCAGAAGTAGTATCTGATTAATGAAGCCAGGTTTCAGTAATGGCAAGTAGGTTAAAGAAATGTGTGATAAAGAGGTCGTTGGAGGGCGGTGAGTTTGTTAGACAGAACGTGCATTCCAAAGGGCACAGGAAAAGGGGGGGCTGGTTTTGGAAAGAAGAGGAATAGAGAACAAGTTCTGTGGGTTGCAGCTCCTGCCAGAGGGTGTAGGGGGATGGGAGCGTTGGGCAAAGACAGATGATGGTGCCCCAGGGTTTGGGGATATGTCACCAGTGGTTAGGAGAAGCAGGAGGGTGAGGGAGGTAATGTGGGAATGTGATTTATGTGAAGGGGCATGCCTCAGAGTACTGGAGGTTTTATCAGTATATGGATGTGGAATGAGCAAGAGTTGGTAGGAGCAGTAATAGGGAGAGGAGAGGACAGAAGGCAGGGTGATATGTATAAGCAGGGGGGTGGAGAGGGGGGGTGAAGGTAAGAGAGTTTGAGGAGAGAGGACAGGAGTGTCAGAAGCAGTGGTAGAGAGTGCATGTTACAGAGTGGAAGGAGAGCTTAATAGAGAGACGGGTCACCTGCATCTGCTTTCCAGTGCAGATTGCTATATTTGTTTGCTTTGTGCAATCGCCGAAGTGCAGAGATTGAAGTGCATATCACTTGTAGAAAGAATCACTTAGAGATAGAAGCCTTAAGGATAGAAGCCCCTGCAATGTGCTGACCCATTAAGGATGCTCAAATTTATACTGTTATAAGGGTGGGGTGGAAGTACGTTAATCATGAGTGAATATAAGAATGCCTAACAATCAAAGTGGACCTTTTGCTTCTAAAGTCAGAATAGCAAGAGGCCAGAGGCCAAGATAAGATCAACACATAAAACTTAGGTAAGATAGTCCAGAGCAACAAAAAACAACGTCATGGTTATGCACACAGGGCAACAGATAGAGAAGGCCACATACCAAAGGCACACACACACACAGACAGCCAGCAGATCCCAATTTCATTTAAAGGTGGAAGATGTGGTTGAGCTGACACATACCTGTAAAGAGAGAGAGAAGGAATGTTCAGGTGAGGCAGAACTTGAAGCAGAGATTGAAGTGCATATTACTTGTAGAAAGAATCACTTAGAGATAGAAGCCTTAAGGATAGAAGCCCCTGCAATGTGCTCCCCCAGCAATATCCACACCATATCCATATCCACCATATCCATATCCACCATATCCATATCCACCATATCCATATCCACCATATCCATACCAGTATGTGTACAGAGTGCAGAGTTCACAAGTGCGCTACATACAGACTGCAGAGTTCAGGGGTACGCTGTGTACAGAGTGTAGACTTGAGGAGTGTGTAACATACAGAGTGCAGAGTTTATGGGTGCGCTACCTACAAAGTACAGAGTTCAGAAGTCCGTGACGTGAAGAGTTCAGGAGTGTGCGAAGTACAGAGTCCCCCCCCCAAAAAAAAAGCTTCCTCACATCTCATCTGCCCGGCTCTAATACCTCCCGGCAGTGTAGGTGGCTCTGCGTCTCTCCCTCTCACTTGCAGGAGTTCATTGGTCAGGACTAGTGTGCCTCGCTGTGAGTGCGTGCTGGGTAGGCAGAGAGCTGCAAGAGCCAGAGGTGGTGGAACAGAGTTCTACCACGTTCCAGCTGCAAAAAAAGCCCTGGGTGTGAGGGCCACATAAAGTGGCTTGGTGGGCCGTATTTGGCCCACGGGCCTTGTGTTTGACGCCTATGGTCTACATGTTCATTTGGTTTTCCCCTAAGTTAAATGTAGCTGTGGTTTCTGCCTGCTGCCAGTAGGTGTAACTGGCACCTCTGGTATTAGTATGACAAGTTACAGTAAAACTGGCTTATGAATAGTCGTATTTCTCTTAGCCAACCAGTAAGAGTTTCCTGGCTACTGGTGCATGCTGGGAGAGGAAATCCCTCCAAAGTGCGGGTAACAAGGAAAAAGCTGTCGCCACCGCAGGGGCGGCCATTTTGTTGGTTAGTATCGGAGCGGACTAATATCCCGTACACACGGTCGGATTTTCTGACGGAAAATGTGTGATAGGACCTTGTGGTCGGAAATTCCGACCGTGTGTAGGCTCCATCACACATTTTCCATCAGATTTTCCGACCCACAAAGTTTGAGAGCAGGATATAAAATTTTTCGACAACAAAATCCATTGTCGGAAATTCTGATCGTGTGTACACAAATCCGACGGACAAAGTGCCACGGATGCTCCGAATAAATAAAGGGATGAAAGCTATTGGCCACTGCCCCGTTTATAGTCCCGACGTACGTGTTTTACCTCACCACGTTCAGAACGATCGGATTTTCCGACAACTTTGTGTGACCGTGTGTATGCATGACAAGTTTGAGCCAACATCCGTCGGAAAAAATCCATGGATTTTGTTGTCGGAATGTCCAAACAAAGTCCGACCGTGTGTACGGGGCATAAGAATATCCACTCATAATATCGTGTACCCCACTGTACACGGTTGGCGGTGTGGTGTAAAAACAGCAATTGGTCAAAATCTCCAGTTACTCATGATTTACATTAACTGGAAGTGACGTAATTGGAGATCTTGATGAATTGGCTAATTTGACGGAACAAGGGAATCCTTGATTGTCACCAGAACTAGTGTCCCCATTGGAAGATTTCTCCTCTATTCCAATTCTGGTGACAACCTAAAATTTGGGATTTTTTTTCACATTTGTTCCACTCTATCCAAAACCGACGAGTGGACTGATGATGGCCCCCCGCTCATCAGTTTTAATGATGGTTTTCTCTACAAATGCTGAAACTATGGGGCCTGGCCCTCCATCTAGCAATGCAGCCTGCCCACCTTTGAACCTTTAAGCAGCATCAGGTGGGTGGGTGGGCAGTGATCACCAAGGACAGGCCAGGCTCTGCCATTGAGGTTCCAGTCCTCCTTCCAGGACCAGAAGGGAAGGAGCCCACCACCCACCCTTTTTTGCACCACTCCCTGCAGTCTGGAACCCCAACCAGGTATGAAAAATTAAGAATCATACAAGTTGGAGCAACATGATGATCACTTATTCCTCAACCTAATTAGGAAGCATGCTGTGGGTACAAGGACTGAGTCAAACATGTGCAATGTATACATAGAGAAGGTTCACACTATAACCTTGTATCTCTACACAACACCCAATATTCAATGTTTTGTAGCCACGCCCAACTTTCACCATGAAATGCAAGTGGGCCCTTCTTCTCCTTTCTTCTGTGGTCCCCGGTGTCCCAGTTCACCCTTGAAGAGAGGTCTTTTGAATGCGGTGACCGAGGGGTGATTGAAGATCAAGCACATATTTCTGAATATTGGATCTGATGAAGATGATGAACTTTGTTATACATTGTATTGATTTCCAGGTGTGATATGATTTATATTTGGCCAAAAAACGCAGTAAACAGTATGGCTCACACGCAACAGATTTCTACCCTGGCCAGCTAGTTGCGCTGTTGCTGGTTGGGATGAGTACCGACTCCTCAGGATCTCTCTAGGACTACAGGAATATGGCTCCCATCCACACATAGTCTTGGCACACTGTAAATCTGGTGTAAATAAAAATGGCTCCTGCTTTGTCCCCCCACCTGTAGAAGAAACCCCCTAATGCATTCTACCCACGTGGCTTTTGGGTAAAATGCATTAGTAGGGGTTCTTCTATAAGTCATTTTTTTTCATACAAGGTTCACAGTGTTCTGAGACTATGTGCGGATGGGCGCCATTTTCCTGTGATGTAACATGTTGCACATGTTTTTTTTGCTTTGTTCCTCTTTATAATATCAGTTATTAAGTAGGTTGTGGCTTTGTATTCATTGGATATTTATGTCTTATTGTCTTTTACTTATTTTTATAAATTGGACCCCAGATCATTATCGTTTGCCTAGAAACTTGTGTTTTTCCTATACAATGAAGAAGTCTCATCTTAGTGTTTGGATGACCTGGGGTTGTATGTAACAGAATACCTATGGAGGTCCATGTCCCGAGTGTCCCCCATTATCCCTCCAATGTATAAACAGGTATCCCTGGTCCTCACACCGTCTGCTCCAGACAAATTCAATGTATCAATGTGCCCAGGGAGAGGTTTATTGTAACCATACTACATATAACATTACAAGTTTAATAGACAACCCGGTGAGGATGGAGAAGGAGGCACCAACAATCATTTATGGATGGCTATAAAATATGGAAATGAAAGCTGTACAAAGTCTGTAAAACCCAAAATGTATGCAAAAATTATATTATTGTCACCTTTCAGGATATTTATACATACATCGTATTGTCATGGTTGCGCAGGAGGAGGGGCACTTGGTGTAATGATGATGTATAATGTAAATGTATGTACAGATATCTCCCATCCCTCCTCATCTCCTGTCATTGTCACCTCTGACTGTCCGGTAGCACTATGCTGAGCTCTGCCTGCCTCCTCACCCTGCTGTGCCTCCAGCTGGCACCTCCTATACAAGGTACCCTCCTCCTCCTCCAAGCCAATGTTTTAAAGGCTTTTTGGGTTACTGTTTTGTATGGCTTTGAGGATCAATGATACAGGAGATATTTCTTGGCTGCATGATGGGGTCATTTGATGAGTTCTGTGGGGGATGGGTCATGTGATGGGTGCTGTAGGTGACAGGGTCATCATGTTATGGGTGTTCTGTAAAATGGATTATGCTATGGGTACTGCTAGTGATAGAGGCATGCTATGGATGCTTTGGGTGATGGGGGAAATGGTATGGGTACTGTGGGTGATGGGGTCATATGATAAGTATTGCGGGTGATGGGGTCATGTTATGGGTGTTCTATATAATGGATCATGTTATGGGTACTGCTAGTGATGGAGGCATGCTATGTTTGCTGTGGTTGATAGGGGCATGTTATGGGTGTTGTCGTTAAAGGTCCACCCATGTATGAACCCAGATCTATAGGAGGCCTCTCTTGTACTGTATGTACTCAGATCTATAGGATACTGCTTCTGTAAAGATTTAGGCCTACAGAAGGTGTCTCCTGTTTAGACTTAGGTCTATAGGGTGCCTCTCCTGTATAGACTCAGATTTATATAAGGTCACCCCTGTACAAACTCAGATTTACAGAAAGCCTCTTCTGCATAGACTCAGATCCTATAGAAGGCATCTTTTATATAGACTCAGATCTATAGGAGACCCCTTTTAAATAGCCTCGGATCTATAAATACAAGTCCTCTTTTAAATAGGCTGGGATCTATAGAAGGCCTCTTTTGTATAGGCTGAGATCTGTCGGAGGCTTCTCCAGTATAGACTTAGATTTATAGGAAGTCTCTTGTATGGACTGATGGCCTACCTTGTATTGACTCAGATCTATAGGAGGCCTCTCCTGTATAGACTCAGATCTTATAGAATGCCCCTTTCATATAGACTGAGATCTATGGGAGGCTTCTCCTGTATAGGCTCAGATCTGTAGAAGCCCTACTTTGTAAAAACTCAGATCTTTAGAAGGCCTACCTTGTATCAACTCAGATCTATAGGTGGCCTCTCCTGTATAGACTCAGATCTGTAGAAGGCTTCTTTTGTATAGTCTGAGATCTGTAGGAGGCTTCTCCAGTATAGACTCAGATTTATAGGAAGCCTCTTGTATGGACTCAGATCAATAGAATTTCTACCTTGTATCCACTCAGATCTATAGGAGGCCTCTCCTGTATAGACTCTGACCTATAGGAGGCATCTCTTCATACTGTATGGACTCAGATCTATAGAAAGCCTCTTTTGTATAGACTCAGATCTTATAGAATGCCCCTTTTATATAGGCTGAGATCTATGGGAGGCTTCTCCTGTATAGACTCAGATCTATAGAAGGTCTACTTTGTAAAAACTCAGATCTTTAAAAGTCCTACCTTGTATTAACTCAGATCTATAGGAGGCCTCTCCTGTATAGACTCAGATCTGTAGAAGGCCTCTCCTGTGTGGACTGAGATCTATAGGATGCCTCTCCTGTATGAGCTGAGATCTATAAGAGGCCTCTCCTGTATGGACTCAGATCTATAGGATGCCTCTCCTGTATGGACTCAGATCTATAAGATGCCTCTCCTGTATGGACTCAGATCTATAAGATGCCTCTCCTGTATGGACTCAGATCTATAGGAGGCCTCTCCTGTGTGGACTCAGATCTATAGGAGGCCTCTCCTATGTGGACTCAGATCTACAGGATGCCTCTCCTGTTGGACTCAGATTTATAGGACGCCTCTCTTGTATAGACTCAGATCTATAGGATGCCTCTCCTGTATGGGCTGAGATCTATAGGATGCCTCTCCTGTATGGGCTGAGATCTATAGTATGCCTCTCCTGTATGGGCTGAGATCTATAGGATGCCTCTCCTGTATGGACTGAGATCAATAGGAGGCCTCTCCTATGTGGACTCAGATCTACAGGATGCCTCTCCAGTTGGACTCAGATCTATAGGATGCCTCTCCCGTTGGACTCAGATCTATAGGATGCCTCTCTTGTATGGACTTTAAATCTGTAGAAGGCCTCTTACAGTTAGACATCTATAGACTGCTCCTCTTGTATAGACAAATCTTTAGGATTCCTCACATATAGACATACATGTATAGCACACCTCCTATATAAACACAGCTCTGTGGATTATATATTCTATATATCCACCAATGTATCTCTTACTCTTATACTGTATAATATCTTCCTGCTGTATATCCGTTGAGGTGTGCCATGACCAGCTGCCATCTTTCCATAGCACAGTGTATACAGGATAATAATGGCATTATGAGTAGGGATGAGTGCACCAAGCACCTCCATGACTAAGCCCCATGGGTGGGACGAAACATGTTGATGTGTGTGGCTGGGACTGAGATAGCCTGCGGCTGCTACCACCTCCTTGATGTCTGGGATTGCCTGGTGTGTGGCTCATAGCTCATACTCACCAAGCTTGGTTCGGTTTGCTGGAGGTTCGTTAAAACCAGTCTGAAATCCTGACCTTGAAAATAGCACCAAACCCCACTGAAGTGTATGGGTCTCGAATCTTGCTATTTTCTCTGGCCTTTTTCAAGTGTGTCTTTTAATGAGGCTTAAAGGGCAGCAAATATTACAGACTTCCTTTAAATAACAGGCATGGGAGATGCCCTAAAGTGGTTGTAAACCTCAGACATGAAACATGAACAAAGCATATCCCTCTATAGTGTGTACTTGTCTCAGTCCAGAGCACTAAGTGTAATTTCTCTCTGCTGCCTCCTTCCTCTGCTATCATCATGAGTCACTTCTTATGTCGACTTTAAACCAGCACACCAATATGATTCCCTGCAGCAAGAAAACTATTGCTGCTAAGTGACATTCCCTGTTTGTGTGTTGGGATCCCCCTTAGAATCCATCAAGCAGATAAGCCTTGGATATGGATTTTGAAGAGAACCCACTTTCTTGAGGGGACAGTACATATTTTGTAAAAAGAAATGGCGTGGGTATCCCCCAAAGACTTCATACAAGAGCCTTGTCCATGATGTTTTTAATTTATTTATTTTCTGCCTGGGTCCCCACACAAAATCTATGCAACCCGAGTGGGTGGCCAGGAAAGGAGAGGGCCGTGAGCATGCACCCCCATCTTGAAACCTACTGGGACCTGAAGAATTAAAAGCACAACAACAAACAAATGGTGGGAGGTCTCTTCAAAAATCCATAACATCTTCTTCTCCCAGATCTGGCCATATACAGTGAATCTGGAAAGTATTCACAGCACTTCACTTTTCACAGACTCCTCCCATGTACATAAGTATCACAGCCCTTTCAATGACACTCCATTGTTTCTACAACTTGATTGGAGTCCACCTGTGATAAATTCAGTTGATTGGACATGATTTGGAAAGGCACACACCTGTCTATATAAGGTCCCAAGGGTAACAGTGCATGTCAGAGCACAAACCAAGCCATGAAGTCCAAGGAATTGTCTGTAGACCACCGAGACAGCATTGTATGGAGGCACAGATCTATCATCCATAAATGTAAGAAGTTTGGAACTCTTCCTAGAGCGGGCCGCCCCACCAAACTTTTGGAGGAGAAGGGCCTTAGTCGGGGAGGTGACCAAGAACCCGGTCATTCTGACAGAGCTCCATTGTTTCTTTGTGATGAGAGGAGAACCTTCCAGAAGAACAACCATCTCTGTAGCACTCCACCAATTAGGCCTGCATGGTAGAGTGGCCAGACAGAAGCCACTCCTCAGTAAAAGGCACATGACAGCTCACCTGGAGTTTACCAAAAGGCACCTAAAGGACTCTCAGACCATGAGAAACAAAATTCTCTGGTCTGATGAAACAAAGATTGAACTCTTTGGCCTGAATGGCAAGCGTCATGTCTGGAGGAAACCAGGCACCGCTCATCACCTGGCCAATACCATCCCTGCAGTGAAGCATGATGGTGGCAGCATCATTCTGTGGGGATGTTTTTCAGTGGCAGGAACTGGGAGACTAGTCAGGATGGAGGGAAATACAGCAATGTACAGAGACATCTTTGATAAAAAACCTGCTCCAGAGCACTCTGGACCTCAGACTGGGGCAAAGGTTCATCTTCTAACAGGACAACGACCCTAAGCACATAGCCAAGATAACAAAGGAGAGGCTACAGGACAACTCTGTGAATGTCCTTGAGTAGCCCAGCCAGAGCCCAGACTTGAACCCAATTGAACATCTCTGGAGAGATCTAAAAATGGCTGTGCACCGATGCTCCCCATCCAACCTGATAGAGCTTGAGAGATCCTGCAAAAAGGAATGGGAGAAACTGCCCAAAAATAGGTGTGCCAAGCTTGTACCATCATACTCAAAAAGACTTTAGGCTGTAATTGGTGCCAAAGGAGCTTCACCAAAGTATTGGGCAAAAGCTGTGATACCTATGTACCTGGAAGGAGCCTGTGATACTTATGTGCATGGGAGGAGTCTGTGATACTTATGTACATGGGAGGAGCCTGTGATACCTATGTACATGGGAGGAGCCTGTGATACTTATGTACATGGGAGGAGCCTGTGATACTTATGTACATGGGAGGAGCCTGTGATACTTATGTACATGGGAGGAGCCTGTGATACTTATGTACATGGGAGGAGCCTGTGATACTTATGTACATGGGAGGAGCCTGTGATACTTATGTACATGGGAGGAGCCTGTGATACTTATGTACATGGGAGGAGTCTGTGATACTTATGTACATGGGAGGAGCCTGTGATATTATGTACATGGGAGGAGCCTGTGATACTTATGTACATAGGAGGAGCCTGTGATACTTATGTACATGGGAGGAGCCTGTGATACTTATGTACATGGGATTTTTTGTTTTTTATTTTTAATAAATTTGCAAAGATTTCAAACAAACTTCTCTCACGTTGTCATTATGGAGAATTGTTTGTAGAATTTTGAGGAAAATAATGAATTTAATCCATTTTGGAATAAGGCTGTAACATAACAAAATGTGGAAAAAGTGAAGCGCTGTGAATACTTTCCGGATGCACTGTAGTTTCCCAGTCCAACAAGCTGCAAACCAACTGCGTTCAGCTCAAACTCATGGTCGATCGTAACCCGAAGCTCATCCTTGATGATGAGTGATGTCTCTGTGTTTTCTGCGTCCTTGCTGCTTTGCATAATGTGTACACACTATATATACACACTATATACACACTACACAGAGCGGGCTGGAGCTTTGCATGGAGTCCTGTCACTGGAGATAATGAGAAGATTTATTGTGAGTATATAAACACCAGCAGCCCAGCGATGCAAATATATGGCATGTGGGCACTAAAGCCCACCCTTTTGTCCACCTTAACCTTAAAGCGGTAGTAAACCGCAGTTAAAGAAAAAAAAATCTGCTGCAAGGCAATGTCACAATGTACTAGTATGCATTGTATATTAGCACATTATGAGAGACTTACCTTAAAAAGAAGCCCCCCAGCATCACGCTGTCACCGCAGAGAGGGCTTTAATCTTCACCCGGTCTTCTTTCCAGGTTTGTGGCCTCTGGCACCATAGGTGGCTGGGGGCACGATAACGTCGCTCCCACGCTTGCAAGCAGGAGCTGCCATTTATGGCACAGGCTCTGAAGGTCCGGCACAGGTCACCGGCTTTAATCTCAGTATAAATGCAGCTGTTCTGTGAAGCCCTCAGAGGTTTGTTAGAGAACCTTAGTGAACAAACAGCATCATGAAGGCCAAGGAACACACCAGACAGGTCAGGGATAAAGTTGTGGAGAAGTATAAAGCAGTGTTAGGTTATACAAGAATCTCCCAAGCTTTGAACATCTCACGGAGCTCTGTTCAATCCATCATCCGAAAATGTAAAGAGTATGGCACAACTGCAAACCTACCAAGACATGGCCTTCCACCTAAACTGACCGGCCGGGCAAGGAGAGCATTCATCAGAGAAGAGCCAAGAGGTCCATGGTAACTCTGGAGGAGCTGCAGAGATCCACAGCTCAGGGGGGAGAATCTGTCCACAGGACAACTATTAGTCGTGTTCTCCACAAATCTGCCCTTTATGGAAGAGTGACAAGAAAAAAGACATTGTTCAAAGAAAGCCATAAGAAGTCCCGTTTGCAGTTTCTGAGAAGCCATGTGGAGGACACAGCAAACATGTGGAAGGAGGTTCTCTGGTCAGATGAGACCAAAATTGAACTTTTTGGCCTAAAAGCAAAACGCTATGTGTGGTGGAAAACTAACACTGCACATCACCCTGAACACACCATCCCCACCATGAAACATGGTGGTGGAAGCATCATGTGGTGGGGAATGTTCTCTTCAGCAGGGACAGGGAAGCTGGTCAGAGTTGATGGGATGATGGATGGAGCCAAATACAGGGCAATCTTATGCCGCGTACACACGGTCGGACTTTCTGGAAAGCTAGGTCCGACGTACTTGCCGCCAGACTTCCAGCGGACTACCGCCGGACTTTCTGAACGGCCAGACTTGCCTACACACGGCCGGACTTTCCGGAATCCGGTCTTCCCGACGGACTTTCAGAATGAACGGACTTTCCCACACACGGACAAGTCCGTTCATTTTGAACGTGACTCGGGTACGACGGGACTAGAAAAGGAATTCAATCTCGCCGCTTTTTTTGGCGAGATTGAAACCTTGCGAGCCCCGTCGCAGGCATCTCAGGTCCTTAGGTCTGGTATGGAACTTTAAGGGGAACCCCCTACGCCGAAAAACCGGCGTGGGGGTCCCCCCAAAATCCATACCAGACCCCGATCCGAGCACGCAGCCCGGCCGGTCAGGAAAGGGGGTGGGGACGAGCGAGCGCCCCCCCCCCTCCTGAACCGTACCAGGCTGCATGCCCTCAACATGGGGGGTGCTTTGGGGGAGGGGGCACCTTGCGGTGCCCCCCCACCACAAAGCACCTTGTCCCCATGTTGATGAGGACAAGGGCCTCTTCCCGACAACCCTGGCCGTTGGTTGTCGGGGTCTGCGGGCGGGGGGCTTATCGGAATCCGGGAGCCCCCTATAATAAGAGGGCCCCCAGATCCCGGCCCCCTCACCCTATGTGAATGAGTATGGGGTACATGGTACCCCTACCCATTCACCTAGGGAAAAAGTGTAAATAATAAAACACAACACAGGTTTTTAAAATATTTTATTAAACAGCTCCGGGGGGGATCTTGCTCCGGCTTCGGGGGTCCCTCCGGTTCCTCTTCTCCCGGCGTCCGGTTGGTTCTTCGGCCGGCCCCTCCGCTGTCTTCAGGTAGCTCTTTAGCCAGCGGAGGTCCGGGCTTCTGGGCTTCTCTTCTCTTCCCCAGATGTTGACATGATGCTCTCTCCGGCCTCTTCTCCCGGTGTTCCAGGTCTTCGGCCGGCCCCTCCGCTGTCTTCAGGTAGCTCTTTAGCCAGCGGAGGTCCGGGCTTCTGGGCTTCTCTTCTCTTCCCCAGATGTTGACACGACGCTCTCTCCGGCTGGACTGGTTTCTGAGGGCTCCGTTGTGACTTATATAGGCGGAGACTCCGCCCCCATATGATGTCACAGTCCCTGGGCAGCGGAGGGGCCGGCCGAAGACCTGGAACACCGGGAGAAGAGGCCGGAGAGAGTGTCATGTCAACATCTGGGGAAGAGAAGAGAAGCCCAGAAGCCCGGACCTCCGCTGGCTAAAGAGCTACCTGAAGACAGCAGAGGGGCCGGCCGAAGAACCAACCGGACGCCGGGAGAAGAGGAACCGGAGGGACCCCCGAAGCCGGAGCAAGATCCCCCCCGGAGCTGTTTAATAAAATATTTTAAAAACCTGTGTTGTGTTTTATTATTTACACTTTTTCCCTAGGTGAATGGGTAGGGGTACCATGTACCCCATACTCATTCACATAGGGTGAGGGGGCCGGGATCTGGGGGCCCTCTTATTATAGGGGGCTCCCGGATTCCGATAAGCCCCCCGCCCGCAGACCCCGACAACCAACGGCCAGGGTTGTCGGGAAGAGGCCCTTGTCCTCATCAACATGGGGACAAGGTGCTTTGTGGTGGGGGGGCACCGCAAGGCGCCCCCTCCCCCAAAGCACCCCCCATGTTGAGGGCATGCGGCCTGGTACGGTTCAGGAGGGGGGGGGGCGCTCGCTCGTCCCCACCCCCTTTCCTGACCGGCCGGGCTGCGTGCTCGGATCGGGGTCTGGTATGGATTTTGGGGGGACCCCCACGCCGGTTTTTCGGCGTAGGGGGTTCCCCTTAAAGTTCCATACCAGACCTAAGGGCCTGGGATGCCCCCCGCGCTCGCCGCAATGGAAAAATTTGTTTTTCCTATTGCAGCGATCGCGAGATGCAGTAACCTGCTCCTCCGTCGTATCTGGTCCGTCGGACCAGCATACAGACGAACGGGCTTTCCGTCAGGAACTGAGTCCGGCGGAGTTACGACGTAAGATTTGAAGTAAGTTTCAAATCTAAAGTACGTCGGATTTCCGGCCGAAACGGTCCGTTGGAAGTCCGATGGAGACCACACACGGTCGGATTACCAGCCAGCTTTAGTCCGTTGGCGTCCGTTGGACTTTTGTAGACGAAAAGTCCGACCGTGTGTACGCCCCATTAGAAGAAAACCTGTTAGAGTCTGCAAAAGACTTGAGACTGGGGCGGAGGTTCACCTTCAAGCAGAACAACGACCCGAAACATCCAGCCAGAGCTACAATGGAATGGTTTAGATCAAAGCATATTCATGTGTTAGAATGGCCCAATCACAGTCCAGACATAAATCCAATTGAGAATCTGTGGCAAGACTTGAAAATTGCTGTTCACAGACGCTCTCCATCCAATCTGACAGAGCTTGAGATATTTTACAAAGAAGAAGAATGGGCAAAAATGTCCCTCTCTAGATGTGCAAAGCTGGTAGAGACATCCCCAAAAAGACCTGCAGCTGTAATTGCAGCGAAAGGGTATTGACTCAGGGGGGCGCCATACCGCCGTACCCCACACTTTTCATAGATTTATTTGTAAAAAAATGTTGAATTCCATTTATCATTTAACGTGGAAAATTTCAAGGGGTATGAATACTTTTTCAAGGCACTGTACATCAAAGGGTGAATCCTTTTACACACTAGGGTGAGTTCCTCTATAAAACTGGATAGCAGCCAGTCAGGTGTATGGAGATTTACAAAGATTCATTTTTAAGGAATCCACCCAATTAATGAAATGAGAATATTTCTTTATTATCTCAGTGACTTTCATCAATGTATGATTGGTGAGGTATAACGGGAGGGGTATATAAGGGACAAGGTTTATGTAATGGGAAGGGGTTGTGACCTTTCGAGGAATCTGGCACCAAATATACAGTTCATTAGTATAATTCCTATTAGTCCCAGACTGGAACAAAGTATAGATCCTGGCATTTTAGACGGAGCAACCCATGTTTATTTTTTAAATCAGTTTACAAATAATGACAACTACCGTTTTCTTGATGCCTTTTAGTTATATTTAGCCTTCTTCATAAGTAAAAAACAGAATCTAGCTATGCACATTGCGTAAGAGATACGGAGCCAGGTAGACAGAAGAGAGGAGGGGAAGACGGAGCCAGGTGGAGGGGAGGACAGAGTGGGAGCAGCCAGGTGGAGAGGAGGACAGGGTGGATGCAGCCAGGTGGAGGGGAGGACAGGGTAGATGTGGCCAGGTGGAGTGGAGGACAGGGTAGGAGCAGCCGGGTGGAGGGGAGGACAGGGTGGGAGCAGCAAGTGAAGGGGAGGACAGGGTGGGAGCAGCAAGGTGGAGGGGAGGACAGGGTGGATGCAGCCAGGTGGAGGGGAGGACAGGGTGGATGCAGCCAGGTGGAGGGGAGGACAGGGTGGGTGCAGTCAGGTGGATGGGAAGGACAGGCTGCATGCAGCCAGGTGGAGGGGAGGACAGGGTGGGTGCAGCCAGGTGGAGGGGAGGACAGGGTGGATGCAGCCAGGTGGAGGGGAGGACAGGGTGGATGCAGCCAGGTGGAGGGGAGGACAGGGTGGATGCAGCCAGGTGGAGGGGAGGACAGGGTGGATGCAGCCAGGTGGAGGGGAGGACAAGGTGGATGCAGCCAGGTGGAGGGGAGGACAGGGTGGATGCAGCCAGGTGGAGGGGAGGACAGGGTGGATGCAGCCAGGTGGAGGGGAGGACAGGGTGGATGCAGCCAGGTGGAGGGGAGGGCAGGGTGGATGCAGCCAGGTGGAGGGGAGGACAGGGTGGATACAGCCAGGTGGAGGGGAGGACAGGGTGGATGCAGCCAGGTGGAGGGGAGGACAGGGTGGATGCAGCCAGGTGGAGAGGAGGACAGGGTAGATGCGGCCAGGTGGAGTGGAGGACAGGGTGGGAGCAGCTGGGTGGAGGGGAGGACAGGGTGAGAGCAGCAAGTGAAGGGGAGGACACGGTAGGAGCAGAAAGGTGGAGGGGAGGACAGGGTGGGTGCAGTCAGGTGGATGGGAAGGACAGGGGGCATGCAGCGAGGTGGAGGGGAGGACAGGGTGGATGCAGCCAGGTGGAGGGGAGGACAGGGTGGATGCAGCCAGGTGGAGGGGAGGACAGGGTGGATGCAGCCAGGTGGAGGGGAGGACAGGGTGGATGCAGCCAAGTGCAGGGGAGGACAGGGTGGATGCAGCCAGGTGGAGGGGAGGACAAGGTGGATGCAGCCAGGTGGAGGGGAGGACAGGGTGGATGCAGCCAGGTGGAGGGGAGGACAGGGTGGATGCAGCCAGGTGCAGGAGAGGACAGGGTGGATGTAGCCAGGTGGAGGGGAGGACAGGGTGGATGCAGCCAGGTGGAGGGGAGGACAGGGTGGATGCAGCCAGGTGGAGGGGAGGACAGGGTGGATGCAGCCAGGTGGAGGGGAGGACATGGTGGACGCAGCCAGGTGGAGGGGAGGACAGGGTAGATGCAGCCAAGTGGAGGGGAGGACAGGGTGGATGCAGCCAGGTGGAGGGTAGGACAGGGTGGATGCAGCCAGGTGCAGGGGAGGACAGGGTGGATGCAGCCAGGTGGAGGGGAGGACAGGGTGGATGCAGCCAGGTGGATGGGAAGGACAGGGTGCATGCAGCCAGGTGGAGGGGAGGACAGGGTGGGTGCAGAGAGGTGGAGGGAAGGACAGGGTGGGTGTAGCCAGGTGGAGGGGGGGACAGGGTGGGTGCAGCCAGGTGGAGGGGAGGTCCAGGTGGATGCATCCAGGTGGAGGGGAGGACAAGGTGGATGCAGCCAGGTGGAGGGGAGGACAGGGTGGATGCATCCAGGTGGAGGGGAGGACAGGGTTGATGCAGCCAGGTGCAGGGGAGGACGGGGTGGATGTAGCCAGGTGGAGGGGAGGACAGGGTGGATGCAGCCAGGTGGAGGGGAGGACAGGGTGGATGCAGCCAGGTGGAGGGGAGGACAGGGTGGATGCAGCCAGGTGGAGGGGAGGACATGGTGGACGCAGCCAGGTGGAGGGGAGGACAGGGTAGATGTAGCCAAGTGGAGGGGAGGACAGGGCGGATGCAGCCAGGTGGAGGGGAGGACAGGGTGGATGCAGCCAGGTGGAGGGCAGGACAGGGTAGATGCAGCCAGGTGGAGTGGAGTACAGGGTGGATGCAGCCAGGTGGAGGGGAGGACAGGGTGGACGCAGCCAGGTGGAGGGGAGGACATGGTGGACGCAGCCAGGTGGAGGGGAGGACAGGGTGCATGCAGCCAAGTGGAGGAGAGGAGAGGGTGGATGCAGCCAGGTGGAGGGGTTACTCACCAGTGATAAGGTCCTGTCCCTCTATGGAAGCCTTCTTTCCCACCCCTCCCCACCTGGAGGTAAGTCCTTACCTTGGGGGATATACAATGACACTTTCTCTCCGGCTCCCTCCACCTGTCAGCCAGCAGCAATCTGTGTCACTCTGACACCTGTCTTAGAATCAGGACATGGGGTCTCCTCACAGATAACGCAGGGGAGACCTCTCTCAGCTCCTCCCCCTTCATGGCCTGACTCACCTGTCAGATGATCGCTAGTCTCCGCCCCCTGGGCCCTGATGGCGGGCAGAACAGCCGAGAGGCCACAGAGAGGCTAGGTGAGCTCAAGGGGCAGTTCAGCTTTGGGCCCCACATGTACAATTGGTCCGGAGGCCCCAGCTCACCAGGCAAATGCCTGGTATGCCCTATGACCAGTCTGGGCCTGCTTCCTATAGATCTGAATACATACATGTACAATGTGTTTATGTATTATGAGCTCCTATATTCACACAGTAGATCTCGGGGAATATAGCAACCTAAGAAAGGACATCACATGCCCCCGGTCATAGAAGATATATGGCGGTCACTATATATGGCTTCATTACTTCCTCATTATTATTATTATACAGAATTTATAGAGCGCCAACAGTTTGCGCAGCTCTTTACAATATAAAGTGAGACAATACAGCAACAATACAATTTAATACAAGAGGGTTAGGAGGGCCTTGCTCCTAGGAGCTTACAATCTAAGAGGGAGGGGCTGTTGAAAACAAAAGGTAGTAACTGTGAGGGATGAACTGATGGGAGAAATAGAAGATTTGGTTGTTAGCTGAAGGAAGGATAGGCCTTCCTGAAGAGAAGAGTTTTCAGGGATCGCCTAAAAGTGGACAGAGTAGGAAAATAACCGGACAGATTGGGGTAGTGAGTTCCAGAGGATGGGAGAGGCTCTGGAGAAGTCCTGGAGACAATGGGAGGAGACAAGGGAGATAGAGAGCAGAAGGTCTTGAGAAGAGCGGAGAGGACGGTTTTGGTGATATTTGGAGACAAGAATGCTAATGTAGCTTGAGGCAGAGTTGTGAATGGCTTCATATGTTATTGTTTTGAATTTTATTCGTTGGGCAATGGGAAGTCAGTGAAGGGATTGGCAGAGAGGGGTGGCGGACACTGAACGGAGGCCAGTGGAGGGATTGGCAGAGAGGGGTGGCGGACACTGAGCGGAGGCCAGTGGAGGGATTGGCAGAGAGGGGTGGCGGACACTGAGCGGAGGCCAGTGGAGGGATTGGCAGAGAGGGGTGGCGGACACTGAGCGGAGGCCAGTGGAGGGATTGGCAGAGAGGGGTGGCGGACACTGAATGGAGGCCAGTGGAGGGATTGGCAGAGAGGGGTGGCAGACAGTGAATGGAGGCCAGTGGAGGGATTGGCAGAGAGGGGTGGCAGACACTGAACGGAGGCCAGTGGAGGGATTGGCAGAGAGGGGTGGCGGACACTGAGCGGAGGCCAGTGGAGGGATTGTAAATTTAGCAGAGAGGGGTGGAGGATACTGAGCAGTTGGTAAGGTGGATGACCCTGGCAGCAGCATTCATGATAGACTGAAGAGGGGTTAGTCTGCGGAGAGTTAGGCCAATGAGGAGGGAGCTACAATAGTCAAGGTGAGAGATAACGAGGGAGTGAATAAGTTGCTTAGGGTTTCCAATGGTTAGAAAGGGGCGTATTTTGGAGATGTTAGGGAGGTGAAGTCTGCAAGATTTAGACAACTATTGAATTTGGGGCTGAAAGGAGAGGTCAGAGTCTAGGATTACACCGAGTACCCTGGCATTGGGGGAGGGACTTATAGTTGTATTATTGATCTTGATGGAGAAGTCAGGGGGAGGGGGTATGGGCCGGAGGAAAAAATCTTCCTCATTTATCATTTGGAAACAAGTATGTGGATAAGTAACACTAGGGATGGTAGTGTAGCACCCTGAAGTTTAGGCAGAGTTGCTATCAAATTTATTTGCCAAGTGATAGTTGCCTTGGCCAATTGTTAGGAGGTCAATTGCTTCCACCCTAATTCTGGAGTTGCTGCACTTCTCTCTTCTGTCACTAGATGGCCGGGTATCTGGTGGCATTAGATAAGGCAAGGGCATTGCAAGGACAGATTAGGAATGAATGGAGTGTCTCAGACAATGGGCAGGGATTTTCTTGGATCCCTTGGCCTGCTGGGAGAACCTATTTATTCGGGTGGAGTCAGGTAATTGGGGTTCTGTGCCTCCTGGACAGCTGTCTGGGTGGACGTGTGTTGTAATGCCCGGGATGCTAGGCCAGAAACCTAAGGCCTATCTGGCTGGTAGGCTATCTGAGAGCCTATCCAGAAGTAGTGCAGGGTTGGGACTGCGGGCTTCTAGTCCAACCAGAAGTAAGGGTTCCACCCGCCTGGGAACCAGCCGTGGTTGGAGGTAGAGGGGAAGCTGTCGCCACTAAGGCACCATCAACCTTGTTACCAGGGACCACCGTGAGTAAGCTTAGGCCAGTACCAGAGCAGACTTCTCGCCAGTGGGGGGCAGTGAAGAAATAGGAAAGCATCAGCAAGTGCCAAGTGAGGGACCCAGCGGGATAGCAGAGGTGACGCTTGTGGAGTGCCAAGCCAGGGACCTAACGTGTCAGCAAGGGTAAAGTTTGAGGACTATTTGTGAATACCAAGCCAGGGATTGGAAGAGCTCAAGGGATCCAGTGGCAGTAGATCAGCAAGTCTAGTGAAAGACTAAGGGCTCAGAGGAAGTGAAATTCTACAATAGGAAATTGTAGAAGTGAAAGAGTTCATTGCAACCTTTGTTTGGAACATTTACAAGACTGTTGCAATAGGAGACAGCATTCCTACTCATGCAGATGTGGTGTCTGGCTAGATACCTTTCCCAGCATGGCTGTCTGCCTATAGAAGTCTCGGAGTCTGCCAATTAACATGGCATCTACTTAAGGGTGTCCTGGCCACAACCCTCTCTCCCACAGTTCTGTTCAAGAGACAATAAATCTCTTTGCATTCAAGAAGTGTCTGGCGCCCATCAATCTACCCTGCATTACACCCACCATGCCTTGTAACCCACTCTACACAGAAGGATGTCAGCTGTCCCTAACCCTGGAGGTCACCATTAGGCCTCAGGGGCCCCTGGGACTTGGCTACAGTAGGGACCCCCCATAATAAGCACAGCAGCTGTGCAAACCCCAAATCTATGACTTCTATAGTAGAGTTATGCCGCGTACACACGATCGGAAATTCAACCAGAAAAAGAAAAATGAGAGCTTTTGGTCGGAAAATGCGACCGTGTGTATGCTCCATCGGACTTTTGCTGGCCAAATTCCAGCCAGCAAAAGATTGAGAGCATGTTCTCAATTTTTCGGTCGGAAAAAGTTCCTATCCGAAAATGCGATCGTCTGTAGCACAAAATTCCTATGCATGCTCGGAAACAATTCGACGCATGCTCTGAAGCATCGAACTTAATTTTCTCGGCTCGTCGTAGTGTTGTACATCACCAGGTTCTTGGCGGTCGAAAGTTCAGCGATCTTCTGTGTGACCGTGTGTATGCAAGGCAAGCTTGAGCGGAATCCCCTTCAGAAAAGCCATCATATCTTTTTCCGACCAAAATCCAGATCGTGTGTACGCGGCATTAGGCTTCATGTACACGGGACGTTGTTTAACCTCTCCTGAGCGATTTAACTTGACAGCTAGAAACTGGCGTTTAAAAACTTCAGTTTAGCCGCGTTTACATTTGGCATTTCAAATGCCTCTGAACATCCGTCCTGAACGCATTTTATTTGCTTTCCAAAAAATGCTTCTAAACCCAACTGCCTAGAAACGACTATAAACGACTCTGTGTACATGTACTGATAAGATAACATTGAGGAGAATTCAGGGGCAGCTGAAAAAAATGCCCAACTGCTCCTAAACGTCCGTTTAACAGCAGCAGTGTATATGAGGCTTTAGAAGGAGCTGCCAGGTTTTCTAACCTTCCAGTATCTAGAAAAAACAATGAAACCTTAATTTGGGGTGGACTTATTTAATTTGGTACATTTCAACTTTAAAGTGTTGTGAGTGCAGCCACTAAAGTTATAGTCCTGCTTTTGTCTCCTCTATAGGGTCAACTTCTCTCTTCAGTGGCTTAACGTTTGTTACCTCTTTCATGGAACCTTCTCCAGTAGCTGACACCCAGTTTGAGCTCATCTTGAACGGGATTGATTGTTGTGCCAAGGTCAATGTGACAATACAGGGTGCCAACTTCTTCCAGAGCGTTACCCTCCAGCAGGGAGAAATGGTCAACCTCACTATTCCAACCAGTGTCACGCTTAAGGGCAGTTCTATCTCCTCCACAGGAGTCATTGTGATTTCATCAAATAGCAGTATATCTGTCATCTCCAAGGTCTGGGGGACTGGTGGCTATGACTGGTCATACATCTACCCAGTGGATCTTCTAGACAAAGAATACTATATCATCACGCCCTTCTCATACTTTCTGAGCATCGCCCAATTTGCCATACTAAGCCTGGACCAGCAAACTTCTGTCACAGTGACATTATCTGGTGGCTCTGTCACATTGCAGAGCCAGTCCTTTACATCTGGAAATCCAGCAAGCTTCCCACTCTCACCCTACCAAAGTGCCCAGTTTCAGCTGCTTGGCGGTAACCTCTCAGGTTCATTCATACAAGCGGATAAACCTATCGCTGTTCTGAGTGGCCATCAAGGGTACATTTATAAATTTTTAGGAACTTCGAATAGCTACAACTCTGGCAACACCTTTGAGCAGCTGCTCCCCATAAGTAGGTGGGGGAGATTGTTTTTAGTGCCCCCGATGTCTATCCAGTTAGGGAGTGATAAAATCCTGGTGATGGCTTCTCAAACCTCAAATCTGGATGTATATAATGGGTCTGTGATCATGGCCTCTACACAAATTTCGCAAGGAGGCACTTTTGAGCAAGCGATCAATACAAATGCCCTCTGGATAAATGCCGATCAGGATGTGATGGTCATGTTTGTCTGTTATGGAGGTCTTGGTGGTGCAGGAAACGAACCCCTGAATCCTTTCATGTCCAATGTGATGGCCACCACCATGCTTGGGACTTCCCAGGTGGTCCATGCTCCCTCTGGCTTTACAACCAACCTGCTTGTAGTTCCCATCAGTAGCCAAAAGTCAAGCATAGTGGTAGATGGAATCTCACTCCCACCGAGCACTGCCTGGAATGACAATGATTTCAAGACACTGGATTACTCCTGGGTGGGGGTGACCGTCTCCCCGGGATCTCACTATGTTCAACAACTTTCAGATGAAGATGTCTGGGTCATGTCCTACAGCACTACTGGTAATTATTCTCTTTATTTTGCCATTCCTCTAATTGATTTTAGTATTGTGGTTATTCAGGAGAGATACAAGCTGCACGGCATAAATAATTGAACTAAGGGTTCATTTACACTTCCTTCAACTTTAACACATATTACAGCGCCTATCACTTTAATATGCTTTTTTGATGTGTTTTTGATGCTTCTGTGAAGCTCTTTTGAAGTTTTAGCCTGGGTTCACACTACAATGGGCTGCGGATCGCACAGGAGCGCTGTGCATCCCTGTTCCCTGTTTCAAGGACGAATCAGGGCCGATTCTATGCCTGAATTCGGCCCTGAAATGGAGCCAAAGACGCACAGCGTTTTTGTGCAGTGCGCTCCGCAGCCGCCCCGGAGATATGTGAACCGGCTCCATAGGGAGCCAGTCACATTCTCCTGCTATGTGAATTAAATGTGCGGAAACGCACATCTAATTCGCATAGGTGTGAACCCGGGCTCATGGAAGCTTGGCAAATGCCCTGTGTGTGTGTGTTGATATTCTATTTGTTTTAAAGGGTCTTAGTAGAACCCTTGCTCAGTAGTACCCTAACTTAACAGATCCCCAGCTCCTTAGCACCCCTGTTCAGCAGATCCCCAGCGTATTAGTACCATCATTCAGCAGATCCCCTGCTCAGTAGTTCCCCCAGCTCTGCTGATCCCCCACTGAGTAGCAACCCTCAGGTCTGCTGATCCCCCACTCAGTAGTAACCTTCAGCTCTGCTGATCCTCTGATTTGCTGATCCTCCCCTCAATCTGGTCCCCGCTCACCTCCTGCTATATTGCTTCCATGCTGCACAGCATGTGTGACATCTACTAGTTTCCTCCTGCCGCTCCCTCAGCTCTGCTGATTCTCTGCCACTCAGTCCTCTCTCTCTGGTCCCCACTCCTCCTGCCGCTCCCTTGGCTCTGCTGATTCTCTGCCACTCAGTCCTCTCTCTCTGGTCCCCACTCCTCCTGCCGCTCCCTCAGCTCTGCTGATTCTCTGCCACTCAGTCCCCTCTCTCTGGTCCCCACTCCTCCTGCCGCTCCCTCGGCTCTGCTGATTCTCTGCCACTCAGTCCCCTCTCTCTGGTCCACACTCCCCCTGCCGCTCCCTCAGCTCTGCTGATTCTCTGCCACTCAGTCCTCTCTCTCTGGTCCCCACTCCTCCTGCCGCTCCCTCAGCTCTGCTGATTCTCTGCCACTCAGTCCTCTCTCTCTGGTCCCCACTCCTCCTGCCGCTCCCTCAGCTCTGCTGATTCTCTGCCACTCAGTCCTCTCTCTCTGGTCCCCACTCCTCCTGCCGCTCCCTCAGCTCTGCTGACTCTCTGCCACTCAGTCCTCTCTCTCTGGTCCCCACTCCTCCTGCCGCTCCCTCAGCTCTGCTGACTCTCTGCCACTCAGTCCTCTCTCTCTGGTCCCCACTCCTCCTGCCGCTCCCTCAGCTCTGCTGACTCTCTGCCACTCAGTCCTCTCTCTCTGGTCCCCACTCCTCCTGCCGCTCCCTCAGCTCTGCTGACTCTCTGCCACTCAGCCCTCTCTCTCTGGTCCCCACTCACCTTTCACTATAGTGTTCCCATGTTACACACCACGTGTGCCGTCTGCTAGGTGCTCCGCTCCAGTCCGGACCCCGCTCACCTTCCCGCTGCTCCACGCTGCACACCAGATGTGACGTCTGCCCCAGAAACTCCCAGAATATATACACACAAACCGGAAGTGACAGCTGATGACGTCTATCCGGTTCGCTTGTTGGTTTCCCAGTGCATCCTGGGATATCTCATACCTGCAATACCTCCAAAACAAAGCGAAGCTAATGCTGAATAAAAGCCTCAGGTGCTGTAAATGAGCGTTGTCATAGACTTCTATGGAGACTCTTTGAAGCACCAAGACTGCGACATAAGAGATCATTTTTGAAGGGAAGCAAACACAACGTGTGACCAGGACTGCAAAGGAAACATTTTATTTAGTGACAGGAGCTTTGATTGGCATTTAGAGAACTTTAAAAAAGTGTGTCCAATGCCATATACTTATATATAAATAAACCTTCCACGCTATCCCTATAGCTAAAAGATAAGAACATTGTGCTACAAAACTAAATGATATTGGAGGCAGCTAAACACCTGTGCAAATGCAATTAATATATACTACCTTCAAGGGGGCAGCTCTCTCCTTCAATACGTTATACAACCCCTGGCAAAAATTATGGAATCACCAGTCCCTGAGGATGTTCCTTCAGTTGTTTATTGTTGTAGAAAAAAAGCAGATGACAGACATGGCCAAAAACTAAAGGCATTTCAAATGGCAACTTTTTGGCTTTAAGAAACACTAAAAGAAATCAAGAAAAATAATTGTGGTGGCCAGTAACAGTTATGGGGCGTACACACGGTCGGACTTTTCGTCTACAAAAGTCCGACAGCCTGTCCGACAGACTTTCGGCGGACTTGCGGCAGACTTTCTAACGAACGGACTTGCCTACACACGACCACACAAAAGTCCGACGGATTCGTACGTGATGACGTACACCGGACTAAAATAAGGAAGTTGATAGCCAGTAGCCAATAGCTGCCCTAGCGTGGGTTTTTGTCCGTCGGACTAGCACACAGACGAGCGGATTTCTGGGTCCGGCGTAGTTACGACGTAAAGATTTGAAGCATGTTTCAAATCTAAAGTCCGTCGGATTTGAGGCTGTAAAAGTCCGCTGAAAGTCCGGGGAAGCCCACACACGATCGGATTACCAGCCAGCTTTAGTCCGTCGGCGTCCGTTGGACTTTTGTAGACGAAAAGTCCGACCGTGTGTACGCCCCATTAGATTTATAGAACAAGCACAGGGAATAAATTATGGAATCACTCAATTCTGAGGAAAAAATTATGGAATCACCCTGTAAATTTTCATTACAAACACTAACACCTGCATCAGATGAAATCTGCTTGTTAATATGTAGGTAAAAAGGAGTGATCACACCTTGGAGAGCTGTTGCAACAAGTGGACTGACATGAAGCATGGCTCCAACACCAGAGATGTCAATTGAAAAAAAGGAGAGGATTATCAAACTCCTTAAAGAGGGTAAATCATCACACAGTGTTGCACAAGATGTTGGTTGTTCACAGTAGGCTGTGTCTAAAACATGGACCAAATACAAACAACATGGGAAGGTGGTTAAAGGCAAGCATACTGGTAGACCAAGGAAGACATCAAAGCGTCAAGACAGAAAACTTAAAGCAATATGCCTTGAAAACAGAAAATGTACAACAAAACAAATGAGGAACAAATGGGAGGAAACTGGAATCAAAATCTGTGACCGAACTGTAAGAAACCGCCTAAAGGAAATGGGATTTACATACAGAAAAGCTAAAAGAAAGCATCTCTAACACCTAAACACAAAAAAACAAGGTTACAGTGGGCCAAGGAAAGGCAATGGTGGACTGTGGATGATTGGATTTCTGTCTTGACGCTTTGAGGTCTTCCTTGGTCTACCAGTATGCTTGCCTTTAACCACCTTCCCATGTTGTTTGTATTTGGTCCATGTTTTATACACAGCCGACTGTGAACAACCAACATCTTGTGCAACACTGCTTGATGATTTACCCTCTTTAAGGAGTTTGATAATCCTGTCCTTTTTTCAATTGACATCTCTGGTGTTGGAGCCATGCTTCATGTCAGTCCACTTGTTGCAACAGCTCTCCAAGGTGTGATCACTCCTTTTTACCTTCATACTAACAAGCAGATTTCATCTGATGCAGGTGTAATTCCCCGTACACATGGTCGGACATTGATTGGACATTCCGACAACAAAATCCATGGATTTTTTCTGACGGATGTTGGCTCAAACTTGTCTTGCATACACACGGTCGCACAAAGTTGTCGGAAAATCCGATCATTCTGAACGCGGTGACGTAAAACACGTACGTCGGGACTATAAACGGGGCAGTGGCCAATAGCTTTCATCTCTTTATTTATTCTGAGCATGCGTGGCACTTTGTCCGTCGGATTTGTGTACACACGATCGGAAATTCCGACAACGGATTTTGTTGTCGGAAAATTTTATAGCCTGCTCTCAAACTTTGTGTGTCGGAAAATCCGATGGAAAATGTGTGATGGAGCCTACACACGGTCGGAATTTCCGACAACGAGGTCCTATCACACATTTTCCGTCGGAAAATCCGACCGTGTGTACGGGGCATTAGTGTTTGTAATGAAAATTTACAGGGTGATTCCATAATTTTTTCCTCAGAGTTGAGTGATTTCATAATTTATTCCCTGTGCTTGTTCTATAAATCTAACTGTTACTGGCCACCACAATTATTTTTCTTGATTTCTTTTAGTGTTTCCTAAAGCCAGAAAGTTGCCATTTGAAATGCCTTTAGTTTTTGGCCATGTCTGTGATCTGCTTTTTTTCTACAACAACTGAAGGAACATGCTCGGGGACTGGTGATTCCATCATTTTTGCCAGGGGTTGTAGATTCATTAATATATAAAATTCATCAGTGATCATAAAAATAATATTAATAAAATAAAATACAATAACTATTATAAACACAAATATATATATATAAATATATCAAAGTGAGTCCATTTTTTAGTGCCAGTCCATAAAGGTATACACTGTATTACCAAAAGTATTGGGACGCCTGCCTTTACACACACATAAACTTTAATGACATCCCAGGCTTAGTCCATAGGGTTCAACATTGAGCTGGCCCACCGATTGCAGCTATAACTGCTTCACCTCTTCTGGGAAGACTGTCCACGAGGTTTAGGAGTGTCTATGGGAATGTTTGACCAGAAGCGCATTTGTGAGGTCAGGCACTGATGTTGGGTGAGAAGGCCTGGCTTGCAGTCTCCGCTCAAATTCATCCCAAAGGTGTTCTTTCAGGTTGAGGTCAGGACTCTGTGCAGGCCAGTCAAGTTCCTCCACCCCGAACTCACTCATCCATGTCTTTATGAACCTTGCTTTGTGCACTGGCGCAGTCATGTTGGAACAGGAAGGGACCATCCCCAAACTGTTCCCACAAAGTTAGGAGCATGAAATTGTCCAAAATGTCTTGGTATGCTGACACCTTAAGAGTTCCCTTCACTAGAACTAAGGGGCCAAGCCCAACCCCTGAAAAACAATCCCACACCATAATCCCCCCTCCTCCACCAAATGATTGGGACCAGTGCACAAAACAAGGTCCATAAAGACATGGATGAGCGAGTTTGGGGTGGAGGAACTTGACGGGTCTACACAGAGTCCTGACCTCAAACAGATAGAACACCTTTGGAATTGAACCCTACGGACTAAGACTGGGATGCCATTTAAAGTCACATGCGTGTAAAGGCAGGCATCCCAATACTTTTCACCCCACCTAAGGGTGTCTTCTCACCTGCTTGGGTGGACCCCACTACCTAAAGGAGGTCAGTATGCACCTTTGGAGTGCAAAAGTGACACTGCTTTCACTGACAGATCAAATCCAGTCCGCAGCTCTCAGTGTAGTGTCATAAACACTATATTTTCAAAAAGTATTGGGACCATTCTCTCAGAAGCGCATTTGTGATGTTGGACGCAAAGGTGTTCTGTTGGGTTGCGGTCAGGACCCTGTGTAGGCCAGTCAAGTTCCTCCACCCCAAGAAAGAAAGATGTCAGCCAGGGAAAAACAATTGATAGGCTGATAAACTCCTGGACATGCCCAGGGGATCTATTGTTTTCAGCCCTCAGGTGCTCTCAGAGACTATGTCTGATAGGACAGCAGTGACTGGGCACATTAGTGGTCACCAAGTGTGGGCCATCAGATGAGAGCACAAGAACATGTTATTAAGCCCGAGTCACTGTAGGGGGCACTGTGCTAGCTTTTCCCAGAATACTG
Organism: Aquarana catesbeiana; assembly: GCF_042186555.1. Taxonomy (NCBI): domain Eukaryota; kingdom Metazoa; phylum Chordata; class Amphibia; order Anura; family Ranidae; genus Aquarana; species Aquarana catesbeiana. The sequence continues at coordinate 980,071,391 of NC_133324.1, read as the reverse complement.
CCTTTCCACTGGGGTGGCCCTGTATCTTTGGCCATCGCCTTGTACACCCGTCCCTGGGACTCAGCTGCTACATGGGCATCAAGACTAGAAGCTCCTTCTACCTCACCTCTGTGATCCTGTCCAAAGATCTCTGTGGATGGAACCTATCCAGAGAATTCAGAGATCCCTGTGGGTGGCGCCTATACAGAGATCCATGTGGGTGGAGCCTATACAGAGATCCCATTGGGTGGAACCGGTCTAGAAATCCCTGTATGTGGAACTTGTCCTGAGTTCCCTGTGGGTGGAGCCTGTCTGCAGATCCCAGTGGGAGGAACTCATAGCTCCCAACTGTCTCTGATTTCAAGGGACTGTCCCTGATTTGGATCAAAGTCCCTTTTTCCTTCTCATTTTGGTTTGATCTATATAGTTGTATATAAAATGCACTTTTTATCGTTCAAAAAGTGTTTCCCTGTGCTAAACCTTTCATCCAGTTTCTAAATTGCTGCATTTGTTAATTTCAAAGGCTAGTATAAAGGGAAAGGGGTTAAATAATCTTTTTTTTTGTACAAATCACCTTTAAGAGGGTGTGGTGGGGGGGGGGGGGTCCTATGCCTACATACAATGCTAATAGGTGTCTCTTCTTCCTATTTAAAAAAAGTTGAGAGGTTTGGGAACCTACACAGAGATCCCTGTGGGTGGAGCCTCTCTGGAGGTCACTGTAGGTGGAAACTATCCTGAGTTCCCTGTGGGTGGAGCCTGTTTGGAAATTCCCGTATGTGGAACCGGTCTAGAAATCCCTATATGTGGAACTTGTCCTGAGTTCCCTGTGGGTGGAGCCTGTCTGGAGATCCCTATGGGTGGAACCTGCCCAGAGATACTTTGGGTTGATCATCTGGGCTACCAGCTACCGCCAGCCTCTGCCAGAGAGGTGTTACCCCCAGGAGACTGCAAATAACTGTTTGTACTAGCCTGAACTGTGCTGGGTTGTTTAGCACTAGTGATTTCTTCTTGTACTCTATTTACTCTGTTATTTGCTGCCACCTACATTTGTGGGAGTTACACCTGGGCAGCCTTATACAGCAGTAGATGCACTGCCTGTTATACTTTGTCCTATTTGTTTTACGTACCCTTTTACTTTTTTAGTGGTATTTTTAACTTCTCTTTTATTCGCACAGTAAACTTCAAGTTGCACATTACGATTTGGCTGATACCTCTATATTACAGAACTTTTAGGAGCACACTTAGTACAGCTCGATCCAAGGAGGACATATGTTAGAAATGGATGAGATGTTACATTAATCTGTGACTTTCTGTTCTGTACAGGTAACACAACATCAGCTTTCAACGCTGGGAACACCTCCGGCTCCTTCAATTTCTATGGAAGTGGTTTGAGCTGTAACTGCCAGGGCCCGCTAAATGAGATGACCACCCCCACCACCAGTATACTTACGATGAACACCTCCACCACCAGTATACTTACGATGAACACCTCCACCACCAGTCTACATACGACGAACACCTCCACCACCAGTCTACATATGACGAACACCTCCACCACCAGTCTACATATGACGAACACCTCCACCACCAGTCTACATACGACGAACACCCCCACAACCAGTCTACATACGACAAACACCCCCACCACCAGTCTACATACGACGAACACCCCCACCACCAGTCTACATACGACGAACACCCCCACCACCAGTCTACATACGACGAACACCCCCACCACCAATCTACATACGACGAACACCTCCACCACCAGTCTACATCCAACAAACACCCCCACCACCGGTCTACATACGACGAACACCCCCACCACCAGTATACATACGACGAACACCTCCACCACCAGGCTACATACAGCAAACACCCCCACCACCAGTCTACATATGACGAACACCCCCACCACCAGTCTACATACGACGAACACCCCCACCACCAGTCTACATACGACGAACACCCCCACCACCAATCTACATACGACGAACACCTCCACCACCAGTCTACATACAACAAACACCCCCACCACCGGTCTACATACGACGAACACCCCCACCACCAGTATACATACGACGAACACCTCCACCACCAGTCTACATACAGCAAACACCCCCACCACCAGTCTACATATGACGAACACCTCCACCACCAGTCTACATACGACGAACACCTCCACCACCAGTCTACATACAACGAACACCCCCACCACCAGTCTACATACAACAAACACCCCCACCACCAGTCTACATACGACGAACACCTCCACCACCAGTCTACATACAACGAACACCCCCACCACCAGTCTACATACAACAAACACCCCCACCACCAGTCTACATATGACGAACACCTCCACCACCAGTCTACATACGACGAACACCTCCACCACCAGTCTACATACAACGAACACCCCCACCACCAGTCTACATAAGACGAACACCTCCACCACCAGTCTACATACAACAAACACCCCCACCACCAGTCTACATACAATGAACACCTCCACCACCAGTCTACATACGACGAACACCTCCACCACCAGTCTACATACGACGAACACCCCCACCACCAGTCTACATACGACGAACACCTCCACCACCAGTCTACATACAACAAACACCCCCACCACCGGTCTAGATACGACGAACACCTCCACCACCAGTCTACATACAACAAACACCCCCACCACCAGTCTACATACGACGAACACCTCCACCACCAGTCTACATATGACGAACACCTCCACCACCAGTCTACATACGACGAACACCTCCACCACCAGTCTACATACGACTAACACCCCCACCACCAGTCTACATACGACGAACACCTCCACCACCAGTCTACATACAACAAACACCCCCACCACCAGTCTACATACAACAAACACCCCCACCACCAGTCTACATACGACGAACACCCCCACCACCAGTCTACATACAATGAACACCTCCACCACCAGTCTACATACGACGAACACCTCCACCACCAGTCTACATACAATGAACACCTCCACCACCAGTCTACATACAACAAACACCCCCACCACCAGTCTACATACGACGAACACCTCCACCACCAGTCTACATACAACAAACACCCCCACCACCAGTGTACACACGACGACCACTACCACCACCACTGTGGTCACCAGCCTGAGCACCGAGTCCTGTGAAGGTAGGAAGGGTTACTACTTATCAAAGCTGAACTCCAGACAGATATATAATACACAAATAAGTGCAGCTCTCTATTTCTTAACCACTTGACCTCCAGAATATTTAACCCCCTTCATGACCAGGCCATTTTTTCACTATTCATAACTGCGCTATTTTAACTGGTAATTGCGCGGTCATGCAACACTACCCAAGTTAAATTTATATACATTTTTCCCACACAGATAGAGCTCTCTTTTGGTGTTTTTTGATCACCACTGTGGTGTTTTATTTTTTGCGATATAAAACAAAAAAGACCGACAATTTTGAATTTTTTAAAATTTTGTTTTTACTTTTTTGGTATAAAACATATCCAATAAAAAAAAATCAAATTTCTTCATGAATTTAGGCTAAAATGTATTTTGCTACATGTCTTTGGTAAAAAAAAAATCCCAGTAAGTGTATTTTAATTGGTTTGTGTGAAAGTTATTGTGCCTACAAACTATGGGATATACAGTATACAGTATACTGGAATTTTAATTTTTTTTATTTTTTGTATACTAGTAATGGCGACGATTAGCGACTTATAATGGGACTCTGATAGTGTGGCTGTCAATCTAACACTAACTGATGCTGAAGGGGAACTGACTAGTTGACACTGACACAACCAGTGACACTAATACAGTGATCAGTGCTAATGCTATATACTGTCACTGTACTAATGACACTGGCTGGGAAAGGGTTAACATCTGGCGATGATCAAAGGGTTAACTATGTGCCTAACAATGTGTAATGCGTGTAATGTGTGCTGCTTTTACTAGGAGATCTGGCTGATTTTTCTCCCTGCTTTCCAGGGAGAAAAATCAGCCACATTGCTGCTCCATGTACAGAGCCCTGTGTTGTTAGTAAACACAGGACTCTGTGCTGTGATTCGCTAAGCTGATCAGCAGGTCCCAGCCATGAATCATTGGCCCCGGACCTGCTGACTGACTTGTGCTGTACCAAATCACAGCACAGATCACGCAGCGGGCGCGCCCCCTACCCTTAAATGTAAAATCATGTACATGTACGTGATTTAGTGCGGAGTGCCCGCTCCGTCACTGTACATCTACATGGGGCAGTCCGCTAGTGGTTAATACACCATTAAACTGAATAAGAGGAAGAGGAAAAGTAAAAGTCAGCATGTAATAGGGCCTTTATGGTTGGTTAGATTTGACAGCAAGAGCACAAGGCCCCACCCCTGCTAGAACATTGTCCTCCCCTGCTGAAGCCGAACCCTCCGCCATCTTGTGCCCCACTCCATATCAGAGGCCTCCATACAACATTCCTGGCCATTGACCTTTACATCCCCAAAGGGAGGAATGTCCACACATAAAGTAGTTTGCTTCACTGTACTGATGGAATTCTGGAAATGGCATAACAGTCACATCACATTGACTTACGATGCGGAGTCACTTGAAATTACACAGCCGTTCACCTTTAATGGACAGTCCGCAGTAGTCACATGTGAAAGCATTTTCAGCACCTTGGCAGCCATCTCCCTTTTACAGTCTCTTCTTCATCCCAGGGTCAATAATACTCACAGGACTGAGCTTTCTGTAGTCACCTCCTTGCTAGTTACACCGTCTCCCAGGACCCTCCCGGGGGCTTCCAGATCCCGCCCCCCTATGCAAATGAGTATGGGGTATTTCAATCACGCCGCCCTCTGCAACTGAAAAAGAACAAAAAAATGGCCCTGCATTAATTGACGGCTCAACGTCTAATGCCTCCTCCACCATTTGACAGTTCTTATATAGGTAAGGGCGGGGCCACCTGGTGGCACCGCCTCCTTGTGATGTAACCGACCTGTGATGTCACAAGTCGGGCTGGTATGGACTGGGGGGGGCCCCATGCATTTTTTTTTTCAATAATCAGGTGTCGGCAATTGCAATTTGACTGTAACATGGTAACATGGTTAGTAAGGTTGAATAAAGACACCAGTCCATCCTGAGTGAGCACCCACAATTGTCCCCATGCCCACACATTGCATCCCATCAAGATGCCCATCCACTATATTATTATTTTTTATATATTTAAGGTACCCATGTAGCACCATCAATCTATGCAGCGCTCAACCCACACCCACACCCACACTGGTCCCCATCCCCAAGGGGTCTGCAATCCAAGGTCCCCAACTCACACCCATACACCAGGGTCAACTTTTGGACAAAAGCCAATAAACCTAACAGCATGTCTTTGGAATGTGGGAGGAAACTGGAGGAAACCCACGCAGGCACAGGGAGAACATGCAAACTCCAGGCAGGTAGTGTCGTGGTTGGGATTCGAACCAGCGACCCTATTTCTGCAAGGTGAGAGTACTAACCACTACACCAGTGTGCTGCCCCTACTACACCAGTGTGCTGCCCCTACTACACCAGTGTGCTGCCCCTACTACACCAGTGTGCTGCCCCTACTACACCACTGTGCTGCCCCTACTACACCACTGTGCTGCCCCTACTACACCACTGTGCTGCCCCTGTTTTTTTTTTTTTATAAATGTCATTATTGCTGCAGCAGGTTCCATACATGCTACAGATGTGCCACTTTACAGGCAGACTAAGGGGACCCCCAGGCCCTATATTTAAAGGAATTTTTCATTTGTATTGTTGTACATTAAGCATCATTAAAATCACTGTTCCTGAAAAACAATTGTTTTTTTTAAAAAACAGTTTTATTGATAAATGTTTCCCAGGACAGTACCCGGACCCCATGCCCCTTTTATGGCCAATTATTTGCATATAAGCCTTTAAAATTGGCACTTTAGATTTTTCCTGTTCAGCTCCCATAGACTTCAATGGGTTTCACTGTTTGGGAGTTCTGCTGAAAACTGAACAGGGGGGTGTTTGGTCTATCTCTACTCCCATGCCTCAAGTGCTCCTAGAGCTCCTCCCAACCTAGCTTATAACAAGGCACTGCCTCACTCATGACATCACTGTGGGAGGGCTCTACCTAAAAGGGGCCCAGCACCTGATGACTCTATTTGCTGTAACCAGACACTATTCTGGTACAGACCCCTCCTAGTGGCTAAGTAGCTAACTGCACCTACCTACAAGAATCTACAAATAGTGCAGCTACTGACTTTTAATAAAGGAAACACTTACCAGTCCAGGGATCCAGCGCTCTCCTCACCCAGGCTGGTTCTTCGCTGGTCTTCAGGTCCCATGTGCCGCCATGTTTACTCTGGGAAGCTGGCTATGACTCCCTGTGGCTTCACAGCCTACTCCCTACTGTGCATGCATGAGCTGCGGTACACTCTGAATGGTCCCACAGCCTCCTGGGACCTGGGACTTGTCCAATGAGGCTGCGGGCAGGAACGGAGGGGGGGAGGAGGAAACAAGTGGAAGTGGGAGCGGGTTCCTGCCAGAAATAGGTACCCGCTCCGTAAATGGCAAAAGTGGCAGAGAAGGGGGGGTAGGAGAAGGAGGATCACCGGAACTTTCTTTTTCAAGTAAAGTTCCGGGTTTTAAATTATTACATTTTTTTTAAATACGATTGGTCTAAGTACCTGAACCTGACCTGATGTCAGTCCCTGTACAGCAGAGCTCAAACTGGGGGAAGGAGAAGCTGAACAATAAACCAATCGGGTTTGTTGTAGTGCAGGGAACGTGCTGATAGGAGGAGAGAGCGGAGTGACAGAGAGATGAGCACATCAGTCTGCTGCTTCTCCTTTCACGTGTCCAATCACAGGCTGGGGGAGGGACAAGACCTGTAGATGCGACTGATCTTCAGGAGAGAAAAATCAGGTCTGGCGCCCTGCCAGACATGACTGGTCTGTGCTGCAGAGATGTGTAAATCTCAGGACTGCATGGACACCAGTTTTATTTTTTCAGTGGGAATGATCCAGCACTGAATGTATATAATGGCAAGGGGTGCTGGAGTGTGCTGCAGGGTCTATTGATGCTGGGTGCTGGGGGATCTATTGTAGCTGGAAGGGGTCTATTTTTGTGCGGGGTCTATTGTTGCTGGGGGTGGATCTATTGTTGCTGGGGGATCAGTTGTTGCTAGGAAAGATCTGCTGTTGAGGGAGGGGAGTATTGTTGCTATCAGCTGTAGGATTTATTGATGCTGGCTATGGGGAAATCTTTTGTTGCTGCCGGGGGCCTATTGTTGCTGGGGAATCTATTGTTACTGGATGCACGGGATGTATTTTTACAGCTTTTCTTGTTATCATTAACAATTTCTTTATAAAAAAAAAAAAAGTGTCCCGCGATGTCCATTCATCTTCAATCACAGCACCAACGGTCCCTAGGAAAAAAAAAAGAAGGAAAAACTCCGCCTCCTAGGGACCATTGACGCTGTGATGGAAGATGGATTTACTTCACTGGACACTTTTGTTTTTGTTTTTTTAATAAAGGAATTGTCAAAAACTGTCTGCTGTCGGTCGTTTTTACTTTTTTGACACTTTTTTGGTGAATGGGTAGGGGTACAATGTACCTTTACCCATTCACATAGGGGGGAGTCGGGATCTGGGGGCCCCCGTGTTAAAGGGGGTTTCCAGATTCCGATAAGCCCACTGCCTGCAGACCCCCAGGGATGAGGCCCTTGTCCCCATCAACATGGGGACAAGGTGCTTTGGGGGAGACCCCAAAGCTCCCTCCCCATGTTGAGGGCATGTGGCCTGGTACGGTTCACGGGGGGATGCTCTCTTATCCGTCCCCCCATTTTCCTGCGGCCTGCCAGGTTGCGTGCTCGAACGGATAAGTGTCCGGTATGGATTTTGGGGAGGACCCCCACGCAATGTGTTTTTTTTATTTTGGCACAGGGTTCCTCTTAAAATCCATACCAGACTTGAAGGGCCTTGTATGAATTTTGGGGGGACCCCTACACCATTTCTTTTACATTTTAGCACGGAGTTCCACTTAAAATCCATACCAGACCTTGTTTTTAAATTTTGGCGCAGGGTTCCCCTTAACCACTTCAATACACTGTGTTATATAAACTACACTGCCTGCATTAACTGAATATAGAGTCTACACTGAATATCTAGTCTACACTAAATGCAGAATATATATATATATATATATATATATATATATATATATATACACAGAGTATCTCACAAAAGTAAGTACACCCCTCACATTTTCGTTAATCTTTTCTTCTATCTTTTCATGTGACAACACTGAAGAAATGACACTTGTCTACAATGTAAAGTAGTGAGTGTACAGCTTGTATAACAGTGTAAATTTGCTGTCCCCTCAAAATAACTCAACACACAGCCATTAATGTCTAAACCACAGGCAACAAAAGTCAGTACACCCCTAAGTGAAAATGTCCAAATTGGGCCCAAAATGTCAATATTTTGTGTGGCCACCATTATTTTCCAACACTGCTTTAACCCTTTTGATTATGGAGTTCACCAGAGCTTCACAGGTTGTCACTGGAGTCCTCTTCCACTCCTCCATGACGACATCATGGAGCTGGTGGATGTTAGAGACCTTGTATGTATGATGGAGGGGGGTAGTAGGTAGTGGAGGGCAGTATGATGGGAGGAATGGTAGTATGATGGGAGGGGGGTAGCAAAGGACAGTATGATGAGAAGGGGGTAGTGGAGGGCATTATGATGGGAGGGGGTAGTGGAGGGCAGTATGATGGGAGATGGGGGTAGTGGAGGGCAGTATGATGGGAGGGGGTAGTGGAGGGCAGTATGATGGGAGGGGGTAGTATGATGGTAGGGGGGTAGTGAAGGGCAGTATGATGGGAGGGGGTGGTAGTGAAGGGTAGTATGATGGGAGGGGGAGTAGTGGAGGGCAGTATTATGGGAGTGGGTTATTATGATAGGGGGTGGTAGTGGAGGGCAGCATGATGGGAGGGGGTAGTGGAGGGCAGTATGATGGGAGGATTGGTAGTGGAGGGCAGTATGATGGGAGGGGGTAGTGGAGGGCAATATGATGGGGGGTGGTAGTGGAGGGCAGTATGATGGGAGGGGGGGTAGTGGAGGGCAGCATGATGGGAGGGGGTAGTGGGTAGTGGAGGGCAGTATGATGGGTGGGGTAGTATGATGGGGGGTAGTGGAAGGCAGTATGATGGGAAGGGGGGTAGTGGAGGGCAGTATGATGGGAGGAGGGGGTGGTAGTGGAGAGCAGTAAGATGGAAGGGGGGAAGTGGAGGGCAGTATCATGGGAGGGGGGATAGTGGAGGGCAGTATGATGAGAGGGGGGATAGTGGAGGGCAGTATGGGGGGACTGTACAGCAGCGTGACTGGAGGGGGTAGTATGATGGGAGGGGGGTAGTGAAGGGCAGTATGATGGGAGGGGGTTGTAGTGAAGGGTAGTATGATGGGAGGGTGAGTAGTGGAGGGCAGTATAATGGGAGTGGGTTAGTATGATGGGGGGTGGTAGTGGAGGGCAGCATGATGGGAGGGGGTAGTGGAGGGCAGTATGTTGGGAGGGGCGGTAGTGGAGGGCAGTATGATAGGAGGGGGGTAGTGGAGGGCAGTATGATGGGGGGTGGTAGTGGAGGGCAGAATGATGGGAGGGGGGGTAGTGGAGGGCAGTATGATGGGGGTGGTAGTGGAGGGCAGTATGATGGGAGGGGGTAGTGGGTAGTGGAGGGCAGTATGATGGGAGGGGGTAGTATGATGGGGGGGTAGTGGAGGGCAGTATGATGTGAAGGGGGGTAGTGGAGGGCAGTATGATGGGAGAGGGGGTAGTGGAGGGCAGTATGATGGGAGGGGGGGAGGGGGTGGTAGTGGAGAGCAGTATGATGGAAGAGGGGAAGTGGAGGGCAGTATGATGGGAGAGGGGGGTAGTGGAGGGCAGTATGATGGGAGGGGGTAGTATGATGGGGGGGTAGTGGAGGGCAGTATGATGGGAAGGGGGGTAGTGGAGGGCAGTATGATGGGAGAGGGGGTAGTGGAGGGCAGTATGATGGGAGGGGGGGAGGGGTGGTAGTGGAGAGCAGTATGATGGAAGAGGGGAAGTGGAGGGCAGTATGATGGGAGAGGGGGGTAGTGGAGGGCAGTATGATGGGAGGTGGTGGTAGTGGAGGGCAGTATGATGGGAGGGGGGAAGTGGAGGGCAGTATGATGGGAGGGGGATAGTGGAGGGCAGTATGATGGGAGGGGGGAAGTGGAGGGCAGTATGATGGGAGGGGGATAGTGGAGGGCAGTATGATGGGAGGGGGGATAGTGGAGGGCAGTATGGGGGGACTGTACAGCAGCATGACTGGAGGGGGGCAGTGTATGGGAGGGAGCATGAGCATCCTCGGGGCAGGGAGCATTTCTCCTACCTTTCTTCCAGCTGCAGGAACAATCATCAGGCAGGACCCGGAGTCGGGGGCGGAGCTTAGGCGCGAGGAGGAGGAAGTTAAATCCTTCTCCTTCTCACTCTGAATGCTGGGAATCCTCCTCGTCATGACGTCACTGGTTGCTAGAAGCCAGACGGGCCGTGTCTAGCAACCAGTTATTTGAGCAGTGAGCCAGGCAGCGCCGAGGGGTTAATAATAAAGCGCCGCAGGCCTCGCAGTACACCAGGCAGTGAGGGACAGCCCAGGCATTTTTTGGGGGCATCAGATCGGCCCAGGGGGCAATTCCAGGATATTGTATTGTCCTGGAATGAAGATGCCTGGGGCGCGGGAGAGACCTTCCAAGGCGGGACTTTCACGGGCAATCCGGGACGGTTGGGAGGTATGTTAAATCTGGCAACCAGAAAGTTCAGAGACACGACCTCAGTCAGGACGTTCATTGGAGGAGGGAAGAGTTTGAGGCTCAGCAGAAGTCAAGGTACAAGGCAGGGTTGTCCAATGGATCAGACAGGCTGCTGTCCAGTAGCTCAGCGAGAAGAGTCATTGCCAGACACAGCTAAGGTCCCAGGTACTTTTTTCTTTCTGGAGGTCAGAAGGTGTCAAAGTGATTGATGTGGATCCCCCCTGACAAGTTAATCCCTCATGTTGAGGGCATGTGACGTGGTATGGTTCAGGATGTGGGCAAACACTCGCCCCCCCCCCCCCTTTCCTGGCCTGTCAGGCTTCACGCTCGCAAAAAGGGTCTGTTGTGGATTTTTGGAAGGAACCTTTTTTCCTTGATTTTTGCATGGGGTTCCTCCTTAGCCACTTCCCGTCCAGTGACATCCAGTGACTTCTGGTTAACTCAGAAACCATCTGCGCCATTTTTTGAAAATCAAAAGCATTCAGAAACGCCGATCTTGGTGTTCTGAATGCTTTTAAGTGCAGTGGAGAGATTTGGGGTCTTATTGACCCCAGATCCATCCATAAAGAGTACCTGTCACAGGCCTATTGCTGTCACAAGGATGTCTACATTCCTTGTGACAGCAATAAAAGGGATCAAAAAAAATTAAAGCAACAGTGTAAAAAAAAAAAAAAAAAACTTTTTTTTTAAAGTGCTCCCACCCTCCCGTGCTTGCGCGCAAGGGCGAACGCGTGCTTTGGTCCCGCACGCGCACAAACAGCGATCGACCCACACATGTGAGGTATTGCCGCGAATGGCAGATCATGAACAGTAATTCTAGCACCAGACCGCCTCTGTAAATCTTAAGGGGTAACCTGTAAAGGCTTTTACAGCGTTGTCTATGGATAGTAACATTTACGTAGTTGTTCGCCGTTGCATGGGCGTGCACAGTTTTAACCCCTTGCCGACCAGCGCGGGCGACGATGTACGTCGGCACAATGGTATGGCTGGGCAAATGGGCATACAGATACGTCCCCTTTAAATCGCGTCATTGTGAGCATGCGCGCCTGCCACGTACTCCGTGCCCGTGGGTCCGCCGGGCTTGATGTCCGCCAGGGGCCCTCGATCGTGTCACGGAGCTGCAGAACGTGGAGATATGTAAACAAGGCATTCCCCCTGCCTAGCAAAATGACAGAGATCTACTTCTCCCAGTGATCGGGAGCAGTGATCTCTGTCATGTCAGTGGTAGCCCATCCCCACCACAGTTAGAATCTCTCCCTAGGACACACTTAAGCCCTTGATCGCCCCCTAGTGTTAACCCCTTCCATGGCAGTGTCATTTACACAGTAATCAGTGCATTTTTATAGCACTTATCGCTGTATAAATGATAATGGTCCCAAAATAGTGTCAAACGTGTCCGATGTGTCCGCCATATGTCGCATGTCGCAGTCATGATAAAAATCGCGGATCGCCGCCATTACTAATAAAAAAATAATAAAAATGCCATAAAGCTATCCCCTATTTTGTAGACGCGATAACATTTGCTTTTGTTTTTTATATATTTTTGGGGGGATATTTAATATAGCAAAAAGTAAAAAAAAATTGCTTTTTTTTGTTTATAGCGCAAAAAATAAAAAACGCAGAGGTGATCAAATACCACCAAAAGAAAGCTCTATTTGTGGGGAAAAAAATCCATCAATTTTGTTTTGGTGTAACGTCGCACGACCGCGCAATTGTCAGTTAAAGCGACGCAGTGCCGAATCGCAAAAAGTGCTCTGGTCAGGAAGGGGGTAAATCCTTCCGGGGCTGAAGTGATTAAAATGTGACATGTTTGGTATCTATTTACTTAGCGTAACATCATCGCTTATATTTTTACAAAAAAATTTGGGTTATGTATTGTGTTTTTTTTGTTGCATTAAAATGAAAAAAAAAAAAGTGTATTTTTTCCCCAAAAATTGCGTGTGACAAAAAATGGCAAATCCCACCAATTTATTCTCTGGGGCCTCTGCTCTAATATATATATATAAAGGGGGTTCTAAGTAATTTACTAGCAAAAAATACAGATTGGTACATGTGAGCAAAAAGTGCCGGACTGGAAGTAGTTCAAATCTACAGCTAAATTTGGGGGGGGGGGGGGGGTGTCTCACACTCATTTTTTTTTTTCTCATTGGGTTCCCCTTAAAATTCCCACCAAATATGAAGGGCCTGATCGGAATTGGGGGGAACCCCCAGCACTGAGCTGATATTTCATTGGGGGGTAAATGCTGCATGCTTTGCACCTATATGGAAGGTGGTCTGCAGTGTGATGGGAGAGGTCTTTGGAAAGGTTGGAGGGGTAGAATATAATGGGGCAGTTAAGTCAGATGGGGGGGGGTCAGATGCTACTGGAGGATGAGGGAAAGGAGGAGGGCCCGCTGGTCAGGTCAGGTGATAAGAAGGTTGTCATTCAGCGCTGAGGCTGAGTT